>NW_021604595.1:536366-591752 GCF_004785775.1 Grammomys surdaster
TCTATCTATCTATCTATCTATCTATCTATCTATCTATCTATCTATCTATCTATCTATCCATTCATTTTGGCTTGCTATATACTTAATAAGCTCACTCATTCAAAATAAAAAATCTGCCCCTGGCATCTAATTTTCCAGACGTAACATGTCATAGTTGAATTCAAAAGTTCTTTTTAGTTGTATAACTCTAAGAGTTAAGCCATGTTCTCAGCTGATATAATTTTATAATGCTCATATCTTATTCCTATTGTTCTTAGACTAGGGAAGAGTAACACTAATGCCCTATCTTGATTGGAGGAAATCAATATGGAGAAACATTACTCACCAAAAGGAGACTACTTGTTCGGGCTTCCCAAGAATTTCTGCTAATACTACCTCCCACACCACTCCAGAATAAGTTAGAACCTATGGGAAAAACAAAAGCATGAGCTAGCCAATTACTTACTATTGAAATGAACAATCTGAATAGTGCATCATCAGCTTCAGAGATTTTATGTGGACTTCTAAAGGAGTGAAAACTCTTGTATGTTAGCATCTAAACAAGTCCTTATACCAACATAAGGTGTGGTTGATAATAATAATGAACAAGCAATGAACATGGTGGCAGAGGCACTCTTGGCCCTCGTAATGAGCTTCAAATGGATGGGAATAAATCACATTACAGACATGGCCAAAATTTCCAGACATAGCTACTATGTGTAGTACATAGTGAGTAAGAGTTGCACTACTCCCTGTCCCGCAGCACTGAATAGAAGAATGGACCTACCACGAAGTCTGTCGTCATTTTCAGAGAAAAAGAAAAACCTAATGGTCTCTTTCTCAGGAACCACTTCTCTGAAAACACAAGAAAGAAAAGGCATAAATTACTTTCAATACAAAAGAAGAGATGACATCTGGTGTGATAGCGTGTGCTGATAGAAGAGATGACAGCTGGTGTGATAGCGTGTGCTGAGAGGACAAGGAAGTTCTTGGCTATCTAATGAGCTCAAGAGCAGACTAGGCAATAGAAGACTGGTCTAAAACAAAAACAAGAAACCCACATAACAAGCAAAAACAGGAGAAATAATATAGTGAAACTATAAAATATTCCTTTTAAAAAGTTGCTCTTCACTTTGCTCATGTTATAAAATGTCCCCATCTCATCTTCTATCTCAAGTTTAATACTGAGGAAATAAGTACAAACTCTGGATGTCAACGCTCATTCCCACCGTTACCCTGTTTGCCAGTGTTCCCTAGCTGGTACCTAACTTAGCAGAGCATCTCATTTCCAAACCACGAATGCTACCAGCAGCCTTTCTGCCTTGTACACTTTATCTGCCACCAGTCGCCATCTAAAAATCACCATTTAAAAAAAAAAAAAAGTTAAAAGAATTCTAAGCAGTGGGCTGGAGAGATGGCTCAGTGGTTAAGAGCACTGACTGCTCTTCCAGAGGTCCTGAGTTCAAGTCCCAGCAACCACATGATGGAACACAACCATCTGTAATGGGATTTGATGCCCTCTTCTGGTGTGTCTGAAGACAGCTATAGTGTTCTTATATACATTAAGTAAGTAAATATTTAAAAAAAAAAAAAGAATTTCAAACAGAACCTGATAAAATTTGTTTTAGATGCTTGTATAATGACACATGCTTTACACATAAACTTCTTACCCAGGGCTGGGCTTTCTGTGATCTGCTTCTTCAGTAACATCCTCTTCTTCTGAACTACTGTCTTGGAATCGGGGATCATTCTGACAGACTATCTTCCCATGTTTCACTGATTCGATTCTATAGGTGTCTATATTATTATGACAATAAAAGGCAGTGCAGTTATGGCTGAGCAATCATGTATTTCTAGACACAGTAAAATGATTAACTGTACTATGCAAACATGACTAAATTTCTAATATGTTAAAATCAGATGCTACCTTTTTTTTTTTCCATCCCAATGCCTTATTTCTGAGAGGCAAATATGCTACCACTGACCTATGGATGTATTTTCTTTTTTCTTTTCTTTTTTTTTTTTGTTTTTGTTTTTTTTGTTTTTCGAGACAGGGTTTTCTCTGTGTAGCTCTGGCTGTCCTGGAACTCACTCTGTAGACCAGGCTGGCCTCAAACTCAGAAATCCCCCTGCCTCTGCCTCCCAAGTGCTGGGATTAAAGGTGTGCGCCACCATCGCCCGGCCTGTATTTTCTAAAATAAGTAACATTATCTTTTTCAATTTTAAAATACTAAAGGCCACTGTTTGGAGTCATCAGATAAGGAATATAAAATTATAAAAAGAACTAAAAGCTAAAGATTTATAGATGAGCAATATAATTTTCAAAGAATAAGTAACTACTGCCTAAGTGCTGTTAAAAGAAGCCTACAGGACCAGGCATGGGAGCACATACCTTTAGTCTTAGCAGTAGGGAGGCACAGGCAAGTGAATCTCTAGTTTAAGGCCAGAATGGTCTACATAATGAGTTCCAGAACAACCAAAGCTATGTAAAGACCCTGTCTCAAAAAAACATTAAAACAAAACAAAACAAAACCAGGGCTTACAACTTTAGATGCACTGAAACCAGAGTCTCTTCCTGTTTATTCACACGCAAGAAAAGGAACTCATGTTTATGTTTTCAACTCTCAAAACTGCTCTCTAGAACTGCTGAGATCTGCATGCTCACTCATAAGTCTCCAAGTTTCCAGCTTCTTTAAAAATAGATTGTATCTAAGACTGAATATGGGCCCACTTTATGTCTCACACTTGGCTCTTGAAGTTACTGTATTTGAGTTCATACTCGATTCAACTGTCAGTCAAACTAACCATACAGAAAAACATAAAAAAGCAGAACACAGGGTACAATGCTTCTCATTTATGTTTTGGAAAAGCTACCATGGTTTCTGTAGCTATTTTAGGAGTAGTGCAGTGATGAAAGTTGACATGTATCTGTAAACTCACAGTGCTTTTAACTTTTTAAAAAATATGCACATGTGTCAGTGAGTATATATGAGCTCAGAAGCCAAAGAAATTGGATTCCCTTGGAGCTGGAGTTACAGGAGGTCATGAGGCACCTAAAGTGGGTGCTGGAACCAAACCTGGGTAGTCTTCAAGAACAGAACATGTTCCTAACTGCTGGGCTATCTCTCAGCCCCATCCATGCACTCCTATTTTAAATGCTCATCTTTGAAGCACATCACTGAAGTTAGCTGTGCATATCTGATGCAAGATAGATTCATCTTGCCTTTTATAGGGAACTCCCACAATGCTGGACATACATCTTGAATACGAGTAAAGAACAGTCTTCTAAACAAAATTTTACCCAGGTGTGGCACAGATCATCTTGGCGCTCAAGAGGTCGAGACAAAAAACCCGAAGTTTGAGGTCAGTTTGAGCTACACAGTAACAAGTTCCATGGTACCCTGGGATACACATACAGTAAGACCCTGTCTTCAAAGGAAAAAAAGAGAGGCTAGAGAGATGGCTTAGTGTTTAAGAGCATTTTCTGATCCTTAAGAAGACCTGAATCTGGTATGGAGCACTCGTATCAGACAGTTCACAGCTAACGCTGCCTGTAACTCCTACTCCAAGGGACCCTAACCCCTTCTAGCCTTGGAGGGCATTTAGACACTTAGACACACAGACACACAGATATACTTTTGAAATGTAAAGAAAGAAAATGGGGAGGTTTTCCATTTTCTTATTTTTAAATCTATGGAACTTTTTGTTAGGGGTAGATCTCCCAAAATAGGATATAAAATTGTAGGACTTGCTTTTACAGTTTTCTCTACATTCTAAATCTAAAACAATAAGCTGTGAAATAAATGGCATATTGATGACATGGTGTATTTGTATAAAACCAAAAGGCTAACTTTTTCTTCCTTTCTGTAGACCCCAACATCTCCAGCGGAAAAAAGAAATATGATTTAAATGAAATGATGCAGTTTACTTGTTACTGACTGTTCCTATGTAAACAAGGAACCTGGGGCATTAATGTCTAGCCTCCACTCATACAGCAGCTAGCCTGAGCAAGTCTGCTTCGTCTAATGCAAAAATAGCTTTCCACACCTGTAGGAACATCACATTTATAATCAAGACACACAGAATCCCATACTGTTTATGCAGACTGAAAAAACTGAGGCAACTCAAAATCCATTAATTTACTGTAAGTTCAATCATGTTGAAATTGACTGAAATAAAAAAGTAGAAAAAAAAAAAACCATACCATCCTTCACATCGTTAGTGGCTGAATCGAAAAAAGAGAATGTAAAGCCGGTGGTCTGCTCGGACCCACGTGTCAGTGTGGCAGCATTCCTGATTTCCCCAGTCCCGTCTCTAGCACAAGCCTCAGTCCTGGGCACGTCTTCTTCCTTTTCATCTGTGTTGTTCATACTTTGGAATATTTCCTTCAAATCTGTAGCAATGTTATAATACATGTCCTGGGATACCTCAGGCAGCTTTTCAGCTTCTTCCTTTTTCTTCTTCCGTTTTGCCTTACTGAAATGACATATATGAACACGCACATAACAAAGACAAGCTCTGAAAATTCTCAACATCAGGAAGGGTAAACTACTTAGATACTTCTAACTTTATAATTCAATCTTGAACAGAAAGATTTTTCTTTGACACACATTACCTCTGACAGATGCAAACTCTACACAGGAGCTCTTTCCTCTCACTCAGTCAACTACACTGCAGGGACTGAAGCATCATTTAGCTTTCATGAGTGTATGCTTGTTGGGAGCCGACTCCTAGCCGAAAGTGGCTATCATCTTTGCAGCCTTCTCAGGCCATATACCCTGACAAGAGACTTGTTTTCAACAGCCCACAACAGCTGAGCACACTCTGATAAACATCTTGTTTTTCTCACATATCTTGTTTGCTGTTTAGTGCCACCAGCTGCAAGGTGCACGTGGTATCCACGCTGCTGGGTGCACGTGGTCTCCTCACTGCTAGCTAGGTGCACGTGATATCCACGCTGCAAGGCACATGACGTAGTGCCTTCAGCTGTGCTTGTCCACGAGGGCAAGGCACGTGGTAAAGGGTATAAATACCCAGGATTTCCTTCCAATAAAGAGACTTGAAGAGACTTGATCAGACTCCGTGTCTTGTCTCCATTCTTCGCGTCTCCGTCCCCACTCTCTCTCTTGCTAGGCCCTGACCCCCGGACCGGAGCAGCAGAACGGGCGGCTACATATGCTCATTTGCAAAATGAATGTGTTAAACCAAATAGCTTCTAAAGTTATTTTAAGTTTTATACTTCTGCAATTTTTATTAAACTTATGGAGAAAAAATCAATTAAAAATCTTTTAAAGGTGAACTGTTAAGTTTGATAAGTCTATTATTATATTTTGCAAATATTTTTAGATAGTCATCTATATTTAGAAATGTATTTTGTTTGATCTTAGACACAGCATGTTTACAATATTTAGCTTTTAGCTAATAAAATGTTTACCAAGTAAGAATCTATACTATATAGTACATATAAGAAAAAGCAAAAATTCTTAATGTACTATTTAAAATGAAAATGAACACAATTGCTCTATTTAACTCTCTCTCTGTCTCTGTCTGTGTCTGCGTGCCTCTCTCTCTCTCTCTCTCTCTCTCTTTCTCTCTCTCTCTCTTTCTCTCTCTCTCTCTTTGGAAAGAAAAGTTTATTAAAAACATTTGGGCCGGGCAGTGGTGGCGCACACCTTTAATCCCAGCACTTGGGAGGCAGAGGCAGGCGGATTTCTGAGTTCGAGGCTAGCCTGGTCTACAGAGTGAGTTCCAGGACAGCCAGGGCTACACAGGGAAACCCTGTCTCGAAAAACAACAAAAAAACAAAAAAAAAATTTTGGTTATTTTGGGGTCTTTGGTTTTGTTTTTCAAGACAGGGTTTCTCTGTGTATTTGCTCTGTAGACTAGGCTGGCTTTGGAACTCATATAGAACCAACTGCCGCTGCCTCCCAAGTACTGAGATTAAAGGCATACCTAGCGAAAAACAATTTTTTTCATAAATGTATTTTGATCATGTTTTCCCTTTCCCCAATTCTTCTAAGTTTCTCCCCACCCAACTTTGTTTTCTCTTTAAACAAAAATATAAAAAATAAAACACACACACACACAAAACAAACAAACACACGAAAGCCAAAATCTACAAAAAAAATACTATTGAGTTTGTTCTATGTTGGCCAACTACTCTTGGATATGGGGCCTGCCTTGAAGTGTGGTTTATAACCCAGTGAGACAACATTGGAGAAAATGGGTTTTCCCTTTGTTAGCAGGTATCAACTGCAGATAGCTACTTGGTCAGGGGTGGCAGTCCTTCATGCCCACATTTCCCTCTCAGTGGTGGGACACCATCTGACTTGAACTGGTGCAGGCCTTATGAGTGTTGTCACACTCTCCTTGAGTTCATGTGTATCAGTCCAATTATATGTAGAAGATACTGTTACCTTGAAGTGGTCATCACCTCTGCCCACTGTAGCTGAACTACCATAGGGTTACCTAAACTGGTTCTTCATACTTTTAAAAGTTGGAAGTAAATATTCCATTCCTGGAGCACAGATTCAACTTAGTTATTTTTAGCATGTAATTTCTGAGACTAGGATCATGGCAAAAACCTGAAAGGTCTTCAAACTGTTAGTTGAAACCACATGGCCTTTAAGAAGGTTTTAAGTAAAGGCTGGTAAAGTGAGGGGAATTGTATTGGGAATTAGAAGAGGGATTCTGGAAACACTGATACCTGTGGTAATGTAGAAAATAGAGCATATACCTAAATGGCATGGAAATCTAGCTGAAGAGAGACATTCAAGAAACCACTGAAGATATTTTCTGGGTTTTTTTTGTTTGTTTGTTTTGTTACAGTAAAATGTTAAGAGGGAAGAGTAAAAATAAGAAGGAGAGGTTCTTCTCTTTTTTTGACAGGAACCAGCTACAGGCTTGAAAATTCTAAATCTTCAAAAGGCAAATGACATGAAATTTAAGAAATAGTTCCTAAGCAAACATCAAATCTGTGAAAACATCTAAAGCCTGAGAGGGCAAGCTTCAGTAGCCCAACAGCCAGACGTAGGCCACTGTTTACTTATCACTTAACTGCATGGTAAGAATGAGGTTTCTTTTTTAAAGATTTGTTTTTACATATATGCGTGTGTTACCTGCAATGTATGTTATATGTACCACATGTGCACCTGGTGCTCATACAGGTCAAAAGACACCATAGGGTTCCCTGGGACCAGAGTTACAGACAGCACAAGCTGCACTGTGGGAATCAAACCTGGTGCATTGGCAAGAGCAACACGTGCTCTAAAACACTGAACCATCTCTCCTGTCCCCAAGAATGGCTTTAATAGGTTGGAATAATTGATGAAAAAATATTTCACATTATACAAAAATTATATATGGGAGCTGGCTCAGCAGTTAAGGGCACTGACTGTTCTTCCAGAGGACTTGGTTTCAATTCCCAGCACCCACACCACAGCTCACAACTGTCTGTAACAGTTTGTATGCAATTTCAGTTCCGGGACTCAACACTCTCTTCTGGCTTCAAAGGCACCAGGTGTGCTTAGGATGCACAGATGTACATTCAGGCAGGACGCCTACACACATACAAGTTACATATGACACAAATTCCAATGTCTACATGCTTTTCTACTACCAAAGTAAAGAGAACTATTTATACCAGAACTTATCTGATCTGCAAAGCCTAATTTCATTAACAATTACTTCCTTTACAAAAAATCTATAGACTTTAGTTTAAAAAAAAAAAACAAAATTCTTTGATAAAGCCCTACACATACCTAAGGATCTTCACTTATTCAAATGGAAGAGTTTTTAATAGAGCTTATTAAAGTCACTAACTTGGCAGCTACAGTAGAACTTGAATGGAAAACAGACCCCAATTTACCTTTCTTTTTCTTTATCTTCTTGTTTTCTTTCATAAATGGCATGGTCATGCTTTGTTGGATCATAATGTATGATGTCCCTGTGTAAGATGAATTAAAGGTTGGAAAAGATGAGCTGAAACATTAATAGCAGTTCATCAATTGTCACTTCAAAGACTCTATTAGGGGCTGTGAGGGTTAGTTTTAATTGTTAGCTTGACACAATGTAAAATCACCTTCAGAGGGTCTTGGGGAAGGAATGTTTATAAACGAGGTTGAGCTGTGGGCATGTTAGTGGACAATTATTTAGATTACATTAATTGGATGAGAAGACTCACTCATGTGACCACCACCACTCCCTAGGCAAGAGACACTGACCTATAGAATAGAGAAAGTTACTGACTGAAAGTGTGCATGCACTCATTGCTCAGTTTCTGACTATGGGTGTGAATCAGTTCCTTCTGCCTCTCTGACTTTTCTACCATGATGGATTTGCAATCTCAAATTGAATTGAAATAATCCCCTTTTCCCTTAAGTAACTTTTATCAGGATATTTTGTGCTAGCAACTTGCAAGTTATCTAAGATGGGAACAAAAAATAAGGTAAAATAATGTTCATCAAAAAGAATTATCATCTTGTTATAAACATTTAAAACTATCTATTTGAGTTTTCCTGGATCCTTTTAAACCTTAAAAATTTACAACCAGGAGTGGTGGTACCCAACTTTAATCCCAGCAGAAATCAGGTGGCAGAGGTAGGCATATTTTTGTGAATTCTGAGCCAGCCAGAACTACACAGAGATCCTGTGTCAAAAGCAACAAAAATTAAAATGAAAAATACTTTGTCTCACAAGGTACCTGCTACTATGATGACCTGAGTTTGAGCCTCAGGACCCACATGGTGGAAGGGAAGAGGGATTCACACACACACACACACACACACACACACACACACACACACACGCACATTAAAAAAAATCATTTTAAAGATGGATGTCATTGGTACACACATATATTTGGGCCCAGCCTGGGTGGCACAGTGAAATCTTATTTCAATAACAATATACAAGGAAAAAAATGCTTTTAACATATAGAGGCATATATAGATAAAGTACCTATACTTTCCACAGCTTGTACAAAATAAAAAAAAAAGATTAAATGAGGTACAGAAGAGAAAACTTATCACATGCTGACAACCACTCAGAAGCTGGATCCACGGTATCTAGAAGTTCCACTCATCCAGTGGTCCAACCTTCCTAATGCTGTGTGTGACCCTTTAAGATAGTTCCTCATGTTGTAGTGACCCCCAACCATAGAACTATTTTGCTGCTACTTCATAGCTAATTTTGCTACTGTTATGAATCATAACAGTAAGTATGTAAGTATCTGGTGTGCAGGATACTTGATATGTGACTCCCAAAGGGATTATGATCTACAGGTCGAATACAGCAACTAATCTCTTTAAAGTACACATTTGAAAATTTCCATAATATATTTGCACAGCTTAATGTCATAGTTAATATTTAAAGTCACTTCCAATTGGTTAACCAGTAAAGCAATGCTACTATGACATCATGAATGCTATATAGAAACTATTTAAAATTAGTTTTTTCTTTTTCTTCTTTTTTTTAAAATTTGTTTGTTTTATGAGACAAGGTTTCTCTGTATAGCCTTGGCTGTCCTAGAACTTGCCCTGTAGAACAAGCAGGCCTTGAAACTCAAGAGATCACTCTGCCTCAGCCTCCCAAATGTAGGGATTAAAGCTGGTAACTACCACACTTGGATTTAAAATTTCTTAAAGTGAATAACTGGGTTAGAGAAAAGAACGTTTTTGAAAGTCTGACATATGTTGACAACTGTTCTCTCCAGTAGTTTAGAAATGACTCAGCTGGGCTGAGGGTATAGCTCAGGGCAAAAGCAACTGACTAGCAAATGTAAGGCCTTAGGATAGACTACTAGCATCTCAAGAACAAAATAACACAAAAATTAATTTTAAATTAAGTTCACTAGACATTCAAGGCAAATGAAAACATCAGAAATGTGACACGCTGTAAGCCATACTTAAATTTCTTAGCAGCCACTGATCTTTTGTTTGTCGGGTTGTTCACATTGATGTTCAGAACACTCTGCACAACATTCAGGGTTTTCTTTTTTTCTGCAGCAAGCTCATCTTCATCCACTTTATTTTCACTTAACTCTGAGGAAAAAGAATAACTAGAAATCTCTTGACGAGCATTGCTTGAGAAATCTGAGTCATCATATGCATCCAAATACATTCAAAGTACACCAGATGACAAGCTTAACCTCATATCTGTTAGTCTCCCTCTCTCTCAGACTTCTTGCTGTAAAAACGTAGAAATCACATGACTAGGAAATGAAATATCCAACTTCTATTTGCAACTGAAAAAATAAAATCTAGATTTAATAATGTCTTTGGTGGCAAGTCTAAAAACTATAAAGACTAAAAAAATATAACACATACATAAAACAAAAAATATAGACCCAAAGTGATTACAGACTCCGATTATATCTTAACACTGTGAAAGTGTTATCTAGATTCCATGGTAAGTTTAAAACTGACAACCAGTGAATCAATTTTAATGACTAGTAATGTGACATTTCTTCAGTCTTTGACTTAGTAGTAAATACTGAAGAAAGACCCTTTACCGTATCAACTCCGTAAGCCGCTCCCATAACTGACAGAACAGACAACATACTAGAGGATCAAAGTTCAACAGCTAGTTTAGTTAAAAGAAGTATGAAAAGTTAGACTGTTAAGACTCTTTCAGATTAGTGCAGGAAATTACCTAAAACAGAATCTGGAATTAATCTGATTTATGTTTTCTACAGAAAAATCGGAAATTTTCTAAGATTCGAAACATGACTATTTCACTGGACAAAGAAATATTTTAAAACAAAACACAAAAGAGATGCACATCTGATTTACTCAAGAAGCAGAGAAACACAAAGCTCACAAGGACTCAAGTTCTGCGACTGCAAAGGGAATGGGAAGTGCACAGGGGAGGGAGACTCACTCAAGGTGGCCAAGTGAGGGAACAGCTTGTAGATGAATTTGGACTTACTACTGTGAAAAACCTCACAGGAAGTAAAATTAGGATACTTCTGATAACATCATTACTCTTATGGGCACCCAAGTAAACATGAATGCAAAAGAATGTATTTAAAAAAACAAAACAAAAACTGGGCTGGAAAGATGGCTCAGAGGATGGAGGTGCTTGCCTCCAAGCCTAGTAACTTGATTTGGGGCCCAGAATACACATAGTAGAACGAGAAAACCAACACCAGTAAGTTGTCCCTCTGAATTCCACATGCACAGTGTGGCACAAGTGTGATCACACACACTCTCTCACAATAAAGAAATAATATATGTAAGAAAATATAGGCATATAGCTGGGAGTTGTGGTGCATGCTGTAATCTAAGCAGGAATCTGAGGCAGGAGGATCACAAATTTGATACCAGCCTGGCCACTGCATAGTGGGAACCCTATGCATAGTGGAAACAAAAAATGAACCAGCATCCTAAAACAAAACAACCCATCCCAATACAAGCACCCAGTGCGTACACCAGAGGAAGACAAAGGCCCTTCCTACTAAATGTAAATTAGTCATTTTTCTAATTTAGTATAAGTATATAAGTTATACTAAAATATATATATATAAAGAAACTTAAGAGTCATTAATACACATCTGACTACAAACTCAA
Source organism: Grammomys surdaster (assembly GCF_004785775.1). NCBI lineage: Eukaryota > Metazoa > Chordata > Mammalia > Rodentia > Muridae > Grammomys > Grammomys surdaster. Next base: position 547,913 of record NW_021604595.1, read on the forward strand.
TTCAATTCGTTTTAGGGTACAGTTTTTTCCTGTGTTATGTGAAAAGACACCAGGTGACTTCCTATATCATTAGCTTTAACACTGTTTGAACAATGAAGTAGTTACCTTCCTGTTCGTCTTCACTGTCACTCTCTAAAAATCTAGAGTCCATGCGGAATCTCTCATCACTTCCAAACTGAGACTGCAGATCCATAAGCTACACGGGGAAAAAAAAAACAAAAAAACCCCCCAAAAAAACATTGTCATAAGCACATTTTTAAAACGTCTCTAAGTGTACCTCCTCACACCCTGAAATTCATATTATCATCTGCATAATTGCACTGCCTATGAACCAGTAAGGGGTGAGAGAGAATTCACTCCCACAATAAACATCCCACCCCAGAACTATCCTTTCCTTAGCTAGATTTTAGGACAATCTTCAAAACTTAAGACATGCTGCAACTGTTTCTATTTTTAGTATTCACTAACCTTCTGGCCAGCTCTGCCCTCAAACTGAGGTTTAATGCTGAACCTGGTGCTGTCCTCCTTGGAATCTGATTCTTCATCATCACTGCTGTCAAACAGCTTCCCAGACGCTTTACTCACAGATTCCTGCAGTGCAGATAAAATCAGAGATGGGCATTAACCAAGGCAGGCAATCACCATTCTCTTCATAAAGTACTCACCTCACATTTAAAAACCAACAATTCAAATGCATCCAGAGGAATAAGTGTGTAGTGGGACAGATGAAAACTCGACTCGGGATAGTTAACTGCACTCCTGGATCATTAAGTCCACACACTCCCTATTGCTACTTTGATTAAAGGAGTAATTATTATATGCAAGGACACTTCTTACAGTCTAGCATGAATACTGATGTGAGTTTACATACAGTTAACAAACAGGTTCATGGGTGAGAAAAGTCTCCAAGACTCCTGACATCTCAGGGTACTGTGGCTTGGGCAACTCTGGTTCTCGCCAAGTGGTAGTTATATGGAGCTCTTGTTACATTACAGACTTTACAGCTGGGTTAGGTACACACTGTAGTACTCAGGGTCAGGGTCAGGGTTAGGGTTACGGTTAGGGTTTGGGTTAGGACACAGATGGACACAGAAGTTTTGAAAGTTTAAAGAATACACAGCATCCTCACCACAAAAAGAAAGGCAAAACAGGGGGAATCTACAAAGCAGATTAATGTTTGGCTGGCCTTACTTTCACCAGCTCCTTTTCTGGACAGCTTTCCTCATGAGTGGATGTCTCTTCTGTTTCACTTTCATTATCAGAAGCAAAGACAATGTGTGTTTTTTTGTCCTCTGGATGACCATCCTAGTGAAACACAAGCAGCATTACATTTCATGACGGCCAACTGTATATCCATGTCCATACCCGAATCATCTTCTCCCATCTCTTGTCTGTCTTTTCCTTCTTCAGGAAATAACCTTATCATTTGCTATTTTTCCAAAACAGCCTCAGGCCTTCTTTCTCTCTGTATCCAGTAACAAGCAAATTCTATTAACTTGACCTCGGGATTTTTAAGAACTACCACTGCCATGGTTGTGGACCTTGACCTCTGAAAGATTCTCCTTGCTTCCAGATCTGACTCCATTGTATTTATTTTTATGCCATGGCCTGAAGGATCTATAAACAAGAGGCTGACAAACTTTATCTGTAAAGGTTCAGAGTAAACATTTTAGACACTATAGGTCACAGATAGTGTTTGTTGTATATTAAAAACTATTAGGGCTGGATAATCTGTTTGCATGTTAATTCCCATTACAAAATGTACACAACTAACCTTCAATGCCTTGATTAAAGTTCTTCAGTTTTTCACAGCTTTAGGAATAAAGTCTCACCCCTCTGAAGTATCTGTGCAACCCATCCTTCCTAATCACTGCTGCTTCATTTTTTGGCTTAACACTGTCTATAAACACTAGTGTCACTGAAAAAATTTACTTTTAGACAAATGGCTTCCTTTTGAGTATGATCTTTCCTTTCCCTTGCTGCTTTCCCACATCAGTATAATTCCTTCTAATCCCTTCACATTACTCTGTATGGTTGAGGAAACCTAACCTTTGGTGTTCTAAGGCCTGCTTGCCATACAATGCATCGATAGCTGTATGGATCTCATTACTTAACCATTATTCTGTGCTGCTAGAGGAATGAACAAAGACTCACTACAGTAAACACCATCAAGGTTTATATTATGCTTGCTGTAATCATTATACAAATTAGTTTCTTAATGAGGTGATAAATTATAGATAACTTTGCAACTGTTTTATAGACTCAATAGCACAGGTGAAAAGTAGTCAATGTGAAGAGGACAATGAGCTCTAAGAGGACACACCCACCTACATGAGAAGGAAAACCTGGACCTTGAGAACACTCTTTTTAGGTCCATAGAATGAAAATGAGCTCACCAAATTTGCCAATGCACTGTGCACCAGTTTCTTCTGTACTTCTCTGGCTTTCTGCCACGCTGCCAAGGCTGCCAATCGCTTCTGGTTGTCTTCAGCATGTTTATCCTTAGGATTGATACAGGATGCATTACTAGCAGAAAGTGAGAAACCAGCTGTGCTTTTCTGAGGGTCTTCCCTGAGAGACACCTTTGGTGGTTTCTCAAGAGATATGAGGTTGCTTAAATTGGTCTTCTCTTTCTCTAAAGCTTTTCTACTTTCAGGCCAATGGCAAGCGTCTCCATCAGAGTCTATCTTCTGACTCTTTAGGGACGTTTTAGCTTTTAACGTCAATGGACATGGGAGAGAATTTGTACTTCCCTTGTCAAAACTAGTAGAGGACATTACTTTATGGTTCTGGTTCTCAAAAGTACACTGTCTTTTTGGAGGCTGAATGTGGTTTGGGTCGTTCACCTTTGCAGGTTGGCTTGAAGTCAGTTTGCTTGATGAGCCATTGACACACTTGAGTCCATTTTCCATAAAACTTCTACTGTCATCTTCGTGTTTCAAGGAACTGTGATGCTCACTGACAGTGTTAAAGGCAATATTCTCTTTCAAAGCTTTGTCCACTGACTCCTTTGCATAGAGACAGCCTATTCCCTTGAAGGCCTGGAATTTTGGCTTTAGGATATTTTCCTCTGATTTTTGTTTGCTGTAAGAGTTCTCGTCCTCTAAAAGGGAGGCCACAATCTCCTCAGGAAGAATGCATTGTCGGCCATTGTCACCAGAAGTCTTGGAACTCTTGGAGATTGTGTCAATTTTGCAGTGACTGATGTTTTGTGGACCATTAGTCTCATTGTCTTTTCCTGGAAACTTCTGATGACTGCCAGCCAACTGCTCCAAGTCAGCCAGAGTGAGACTGACACGGGGACAGTTCTTCATCAAGGCTTTATATTCTTCATCTTCCTCAGACTCTTCACTGTCACTGTCATTGGAGTCAGGTGGAAATTTGGGATTTACAAACTTTACTCCATGATATGGGGCTGATTCTTTGTTGCCGTTAATTTCTTGTACTTTTATACAGTCATTAGAAGGTTCTATCTTTTGAAAAGAACTTTTCTTGCTTATAGTCCTCTCTGGTTGTGAAAATTCTGTACTGTTTTTGACCTTACCAATGTTTGTTTTCATTGCAATAATTTCATCTGTATCGCTTGAATCATATTCATGGTTATTTCCTAAGCTGGCTTTAGAAGGAAGATTGTGAATATTTGATTTGAAATCATCCCTAACAACTTCAAAAGTATCATGTTCAGACTCATTGACTGAGGAATGCCCAGTTTTCTTTATGTTTTCTTCTTTTGCAATCATCATTTTTAATTCATCTTCTGAGTCAATGTCATCATCAGACATGCTACTTTTATTCCAGATAATTTCAAAGTCAGAATTATGAAAAACCACATGCTTAGGTTTCTGAGTACTAGAATTGGGCACAAGGAGTGGTTTAGAAGGAGTAACAGTACTTGGGGCTGTCCTGTGTACAGTCATAGGCTGTGTTGATTTGTTCCTCTCCATTACTTGATTAGTCCTTAGACTAGTATCAGAAACCTTGGACTCCATGGGATCGTTGCTCTTCTGTACTTTCTTGACCTTTTGAGGAGGGATATGAAAATCAGAAAACTCTCCTCGACGTTTCTTACTCATAGGGTCATTGCCTCCTTCCAATTCCCAAGTGAGGTCACTTATGGGAGTGGTTTCTGTCAAATTCTCCGGTATCTTTTTTATATTGTGGCAGTATTTCGATGGATCATATTTCATAATGTTACTCAGTAAAGGAAAAAGCAAAAGCATCAGGTGTTAGGGAAATCTGCCAATCTTATGAAACAGGAAAACTGCTTAATTTTGAATAAGTCCTTCATTCTATCTTCCTTCAATTTCTCATCAAATTAAATGGGGACTCTACATGGTAAGCTTCTAGGCTCTATGAAAGTGAACTATAATATATCCAAAGCTAAAATCAAGCACCACCACTATCAGATGAGAGAAATTACTTGAATGAAAAATATTACAGCAAACTCTCCGATACATACACAGATGGCCTTTGTACAGATGGCCAAGATACCCGGGTCTCAAAGTCTCAGATAACTGACCGCATGGAACAGACATCATAATTTGCTCACTTTGGACTCCATATTATTTCTCCATATATTATTTCTTGCTTATCAGTTAGCCCATTTTTATCTAGTATTTTCTTTTTAGAACTAATTTATGCTATCAGAGTTCTATCAATTCCTCTTAAGTTTTCTTTAACGGTGGCCTCATTTGTTATTCTTGCACTACCCCATTAGCAATGTCTTGTGAATCCCTATATAGTAAGATTTTGTTTGTTTTTTGAGACAGGATCTTAATACATAGTCCTGGTTGGCCTCGAACTTGCTATGTAGACCAGAGTAGACTTGAATTCAAAGAGATCTGTCTGCCTCAGCTTCCCAAGTGCTGGGATTGAAGGCATTCACCACCATGCCCAGCTTATAATAAGATTGTTACATTAACAAATGACAATGTTTCCTTGGCAATCAAGATTCATATCATCTAACTATATAAAACTTCATGTCACCCTTTATTCTCAAAGTGCTTTCTACATGTAGATGACTTAGAGCTAACCTTGCAGAGAAAGGTAACAATACGCTGAAACAATTAAACTTTATTGATAAAGGCAGTGAAATCCTAAAGCTATTTCGCCATCATTCTGGGAAAAAATAGTTGCTGTGAAACGCTCGTCACTCTGGGAAATAATAGTTACTGTGAAATGCCAAACAAAGGATATTTTTTGTTTATGTTGATTCTTAAGGTGAAGAACAGGTAAGACTCTTCCAAATTTACTTACAACCCAATTCTAAAAGACAAAAGGGGGGAGGGACTTATGATTGTCACAAATATAAGCAAAATAATAATACATACATGTAACTTTTTTAAATGTTGAACTCACAATGGGCTACTATTACAATGGATCTTAGTTTTTTGATAATAAAAGGTATTAAAAAAGAAAAGTATGAGGAAACAACAAAAGAAACAAGAAAATTCCAACTATGGGTAGTACTTTACACATACACATATAGAGCCACAGCCTCATATATACCCCAGTTGGTAGGGCATTTGGCTAGCATGCACAAAGCCCTGAGTTCTATTCTCGGGACCTTATGAACGGGATGTGGTTGGGACACATCTGGAATCCCACCACCTAAGAGGTAGTTAGGAGGATCAGAAGTTCAAGGTCACCCTCAGTTGATAAGTAACACCATCAAGCCAAGCCAGCCAAAACCCAGCATGGATTGGGTAAGAGCTCTAATCCTACCTCTGCTGAGAGCTATTGGCAACTGAGTTCCTGGGAGAGAAGAGCTAAATTTCCTTCTGGGACACGGCAACCAAAAGGCTCTAGTAGATGGTCCTGAACCTATGTACATACAGATTAGTACTAAGCGGAGTCAGTGGGTTGAGAGAAAGAAAGAGAAAAGAAAGAGAGAGAGAGAGAGAGAGAGAGAGAGCGCGCACATTAAGTTGGGAGGAAAAGTAGTGGTGGAAATACAGAAAATTTGAGGGCAAGGAACAGGAAATGGATTTGATCAAAATACATTATATGCATGTATGAAATCCTAAAACAACAGTAATAATAAAAACACAAATAGTGCTGAAGAAAGTGAGAAAATAAACAGCAAACTTGGGACCTGTCTGTCCATCTTATCACCTGTGTCCTTAGGAAGAGTTGCCACCTGATTTGGATTTCTCTCTATATAAAATAGTGGGGAAGCTGTGCTGACATAAGACTTACAAACACATGATGAAAATGAAAAAAAAAAAAAAAAAAAAGGCAAAACCCTAACCTATGAACAACTGCTCCAAAGTGGAAAAAAAGCATCTGCTTTGGCTATCACAACTACAAATATGAGGTCTCAGGAGACACGACACACAGTCTGCTGAAGGAGACTTACTTTATGTCCTGGTACCTCTGTTCCAGGCACAGCCTTCATATGGAAATCTATTCCTCCTATCTTTTCCAATAAGGTGGTGTTGTCTGTAGTTAATTTTTCTTTCTTTGCTTTTGCTTCTTCTCTTTCTTGGGCCAATCTGAAGTGAAGTGGAAGTAAAAACAAATCAGCTATGAAAACGTGTAGGGGTGAGATTCAGGTAACCCTAAGTAAGCACCAAACATTTTTATAGTATTAAAAGAACAAAATAAAATAAAACAAAATAAAATAATTCTTTTGTTTGGCTAATTGTTTTTCCAAGCAAGGTTTCACTGTGTGGCCCTGGCTGTTCTGGAACTTCTCTGTAGACTACAATGGCTTCAAACTCACAAAGTTCCTGCCTCTGCCTCATGAATGCTGGGATTAAAGGCATGTATGCTACCACTGCCCAGCTAAAATACTTCTTTAAAAGAATAATTACTTATACTATTTTCTAAACACAAAACATTTTCAGAGCCGGGCAGTGGTGGCACATGCCTTTAATCCCAGCACTTGGGAGGAAGAAGCAGGTGGATTTCTGAGTTCGAGGCCAGCCTGGTCTACAGAGTGAGTTCCAGGACAGCCAGGGCTACACAGAGAAACCCTGTCTCGAAAAGAACAAAAACAAAAAAAAACCCAAACAAACAAAAAAGAATTTTCATTGTAGAGTAACTAGAAAATATTGAAAAGTGTAGCAAATCAAATCACATTTGTTAACACTTGTCTACATCAGCTTCCATTTTACACACAAAATCGTAAAATGCAATCTAGATAATGTCCTTCCCACTCCTGGAGGAGTGACCACAAACCATAAGCTCTACTGATACACTTTTTTTTAATGCCAGGCTGGTGTCAATTACAGGATATTATGTATGCTGAGCAATCTGTCATGACTACATATTCAACCCTTTCTTCCACTATATTCTCAAATGTTTACCATTTTGAAAATTCCCAAATGAACCTAATCTTTTTCCTCTGAAAAATTAGCTTTATGACTACAAACACTCTAATGGTTCTTATACAATCTTGCTATGAAATCACAGGCAGTATTAGTCGTATGTCTCTGAGAATGGCCCTATAGACTCATAAATTTGAACACTTGGTCCCCAGTTGAACTGTTTGGTTAGGTTAGGTGTGGCCTGCTGAAGGAGGTGTTTCACTGGGGGTAGGCTTTGAGGTTTTAAAAGTCCAAGCCATTCCCAGTTAGCTGTCTCTCTGGCTGTGAATCAGATGTAAGCTCTTAGCTACTGCTCCAGCACTATGCTTGCCTGGCTGAGGACAATCTCATATTTATATACCTTCTTCCCCCTTCTTTGTACGATACTACATTTAATGGTCAAAATTAACATATGTAATTTACTATCATCTGTAATAACACAACTCTAAGATTCAGGAAAACTCTACCTTTTGACAAAAACCCTGAGAAATACTTTCACACTTATAAGACATCCTCACAGATCATCTACAGATAGCAAGAGGTAGAAAGAGTTTAAACGTCTTTCAGTAAAGAGACACTGAGATAACAGTCACTTTTGATATCACACAGATAGTTGTTACGAAGGAGGGAAAGCCTAAGAAGATAGTATTAGAAAGGAAACATAAACATATATGTATATGTTTATGTATCACAGCAACAAGAATGTTGCTGTGATAAAATGTCCCATATAAAAAGCAACCTAGGAGAGAAATGGTTTCTTTAAGATCCAGACTCTGTGTTATAGTTCATTATAGTCCACTGCACAGTAGTCAAGGCAGGAACCTGAAGCAACTACTCACATCCATAGTAAAGCAGAGACAGAATAAATGAATGCATGCATAGCCCTCAACTACTTCTCTACGCTTACACAATCTAAGGATTCAAACTAGAAAATGGCACCATCCACCTTCAGCCTCAGACTTCCCACATCAGTGAAGGAATCAAAACAATCTGCCACAAACAACCACAAGCCAACCAGACATTAGATAATAATACCACATTAAAATTCTCTTCCCAGCTTATTCTAGGTTGTATCAAGTTGACAAGCTAATCATGACAACTAGTAAGATAGTTTGAAATCATTTGAAATCAAATGATTTCAAATTACTTAGGTAAACTTATAAAAACAATTACACTAGAAAGAAATGGGTTTAAACATATGAAAGGCAAATCTTACCTGTGTAAAAAGCTTTCTTTTGCTAGCTGAATTTGTAATGTTCCACCTTTCCATTTTGTTTTGTTTAAAACAGACATACCTAAAAGAATTGTCAAAATTTATTGCAATTTTTTTCCCTAATTACTTAGCACTAGGAAAAAAAGGCTTATTTGTTACAGAGACACCTACATGTAAAAGAAAAATAAACAAACAAACAAATAGGCTTATTTTAATTTCTTGCATAAATGTGTCTATGTGAATGTTAGTATGCTTGTTGCTGTATGGGGTACCCCTGGAGGCCAAAGAGGGCACCAGATCCCTGGAGTCTATGATTGTGATCCACCATGTGGATGCTAGGAATTAAACTTGAGTCTCTTCCAACAGCAGCAAGCATTCTAAACTACTGAGTCATCGCTTTACCCCAGCTTATAGGTTTCTTATGATCGCTATTTCCCAGTTACTTGAAGGCTAACAGAAAATAATGTATAAACTATAAAGCAAAACTTATGGCAACTTGTTTATAGACTCATTTCAGGAACTTCTGGTAAGTAACTATTCACTACTTTGTTATTTTCCACATGGCAAATATCAATTAAATCTTTTCATTGTGAACTAGAGCACATTTTGTGATCTTGTAACATTTTAATTATTTACCTCAATCCAATTCTCACTGCAAAGAAGGCACACATTAGCTAGTGACTGCATTACGCTTCAACTGTTGTGCCCTAGTGGATTTTCTAATAGCTTTCCTAATGTAAGTGCTAACAAGATTTCCAAGCAGTAGATATTTTACTATGTACACAAATTACTTTGTTTACTCATTATAATAACATTATTAGGTAAGGGGTTGTATGTTTTCATTTACTGTTTAAATAAACTACCACATATATATTCTCAGCAAGGATAATCTTTTCACAAATGAAATGACAAAAGGCTGACTGTCCTCTCTCAGTGGCAATATGCCTTTCACTTACTTTTAGGTGCTTTTTTTTTTTTTTAGACTTTCAAGAAACTGCAAAATATTAACTGCATCAACAGAATGATAAATCATCTCCTCTTTTTAATCACTGAAAGCTAGTATTTATCCTTATCTTTACTAATCTTATAATAAGAATATAACAGTTTCAAAGATATGGTCTGACAAGGTCATATTCTAATGTCATTTCATAACAGGTCTTTTTTTTTTTAAAGATTTATTTATTTATTTGTTTATTTATTTATTTATTTATTGTATGTGGGTACACTGTCTTTAGGCATACCAGAAGAGGGCATCAGATCCCATTACAGATGGTTGTGAGCCACCATGTGGTTGCTGGGAAATGAACTCAGAACCTCTGGAGGAACAGTCAGTGCTCTTAACTGCTGATCATCTCTCCAGCCCCTGCAACAGGTCTTAATGACAAAGGATTGGCTGTCCAAAAAACAAAGAGGCCAAGGAAAGTGTGCCCTCATGATAAGAGGTATAAGTGTAAGAGGCAATTTCTATGCAAGTTTGGTCCTTTGTTCAAATTATTTGAAAATACCAGTTTCTGAGCAAACCTACCAGCATGCCTTCTGACAAAAACAGAATGATCTGAAACCTGAGACATAGGGCTCCAGAGCTCTCTAGGTCATGGTTGTCCATCTACACAACACCTAAGTGACTAGCAAGGCTTAGATATGGAACCAAAGTCATTTCAAGTTATACAACCACACTAACAATTAGAATAAAAAATACATGATGATCTTACATTTTTTCAGGTCCGCTTCTGTTATTTGGATGTTAACATATGCAAAGACTTTCTGTGAATTTCCTTTAAAAAAAAATTGATTTAAATCCTTATCCAGAGAACATTGTAAATTTCAATAGCTCTCTCTTTACTTCTTTTTTTGAGACAGGGTCTCTCTATTATATAGGACTGGCTGTCCTGGAACTCACTGTGTACACCAGGCTGGCCTTGACTATACACCTGCCTCAACCCCCTGAATTCTAGATCAACAAATGTGTGCCACCACCCCCAGCCTTAAAAAAGCTTTTCCCAAGTTCATTAAGTGAGTTCATAGATATTTATTCTTTGAAAGAAAATGCTTTTTGCCTCACTTGACTAAAGTCTGCATTTTTAAAAACATGATCAAATAATTTCAAAATGAGTAAGAACCCCCCCCCCCCCAAGTAATCAGTTAAGACACCTCTTGATGGCATGTTAGTGAGTAATCAGTTCAGACATCGTGATTGCATGTTAGTGACATTCTACTTAATAAGATAATGTTAGAATGTTGACTCCTAAAATCAAAGTATAGATGTTTTAGAAATTAAATGTTTTATACTTTTTCTGGTTTCAAAATTAATTTTCATATGAAATAATTCCAGCACACCATACATAATGTTTAATGCTAATATTAAGCTCTGGAGTTGCCTTCTCCTGTAATATCTGAGTTGTCCATCTTTAACTACCTAGTGTTACAGATTTACCTTGGTCATCTTTCCGAGTGATGATCTCCACGTCAGAAACTTCTCCAAATCTGCTGAACTGACTTTGCAGGTCTGTCTCAGAAATGCCCTGTCCAAGTCCACCCACAAAGAGGCGCTTCATTTCTCTGTTGGCTTTCATGAATGTTGGGCATCTATCTGGAAAAGTAATTTTGGACAGAAAAACACTTTAATAGTTTTTCAGAAATATAACACAACTATTTCCCCTGCAACCTCTGTGCCGAGTTCATCTTATGAAACTATGTCTCTTCGTTTGTATTGCTTTCCGTTTTCATCACTGGAAATTTTATAAAGCCCCTACAACCACGTTCTCAACGAACACACTTTACAACTGCACCTAAGGGCAGCATACCCATGAATTGGTATGTTTCCTCTAAAAACAACTAGGTATTATATCTTAACCTTATCGTTTTCTTATTCACAGTACTGGGGTCCCTCCACCCCATTCATTTCTACATTTATTTTTACCTTAACAGATACTGGCAAAAATAGTAAGCTAAAGGATAAAAATATGTCTCCAACCTTGGGAGCCCCATAGTCATAACAAAGATAAAGTCTGCAATTACAATAGTATGGCAAAATACAAGTGTTCCCAAAGCCTTTAGTCACAAAGAGGGCAACTAAAGTTATACCTAAAATATTTTTCCCCACTTTGTGCCTGTGTTGTTGTTTGATCTCAGTGGTCAGGGGAGTAGGAGCGGTTAAGACTTTTTCCAGTGCCATTTATGAAACAGCAGTGGTGAAGCAAGGACCATAATGTTTAATTTCAGAACCCGGAACTGTTAACACTGTCCTACCAAGAGTGCTGGAAACGTTTTCCACAGGTCTCTCCATCTCGTTTAGCTCTCGGCAGATGTTCAGCTCTCACTCAAACCTTCTTCAAAAGCCGGCTGACTCCTTCCAAGCGAGATCACAAAACAGCGGCAGGAGCCCAATGCAAAGACCTGCAGTCTGGGGAAGACCTACAGTGTACCACTTCTTGGTAGCCGCCGCCCCATCCTTCCAACCCCGCCTTCTCCCTCCGAGAGGCCCCAAGGAAGGAGGGGAGAGGCTAGGCCCAACAGCCCATCACTTCTCACGCGCAAACACACTCCTCAGGACGCCGTCCCTCACCTTAAGCGCAGTGTAGTTCCCAACGTCTAATTACACGTGCCGGCAAGTGCATTTTCTTTTCCTTCCTACAGGGTTTCCAACCCAATCTCCTAAGGTTCCGTTTTCACGCAGTTCCAGAGGGCTCTTTATTTCGTCTGCCTTCGCTTTAACAAACGTTCTGTTACTTCTCCAAGTTGTAAAATTGTCAAAGGAAAAAGAAATTCCGTAACTCCTACAGAAAACACAGTCCGCCGCGTGTTCCTGATTTCCGGGTCAAGTAGGCGGAAGTGAAGAAGCGGAACCAAAATAAAGAGACTCATTTCCACGTGCTTCCCAGAACCGCCCCTTCCGTGACGTAAGTGTTCGGCTAGCCCACTGGCCGTTAGAGGGGGTGGGCGGCCGTTGGCGCTTGACGTTCGATTTGGAACGAACCAACTCTCAGAAGCGTCGGGAGTGTCTAGACATTCGACGTAACTTTCTGAGGCACGTAAGGCTCTGGAACGTTGTTTGAGGCCGTGGGGGCGGACGCGCGTCGCCCAGCAGCCTCTCCCCCGCGAGCTCTTGAATGGTTCGCGCCGGGAGCGCGCGCGCTGCTTGAAGCGTAGGGCTTTGGCGGCGCCGGGACCGCTGTTGTCAGGGCTCCTTGTCTTTAGCCATGGATTCCGAGACCCGCGAACTGCGCGCCTTGGAGGCGGAGGTCGCAGCGCTGCAGCGAGAGTGCAGAATGCTGCAAAGCCCCGGGGAGACGTCCGGACCCTGGTACGTGGATCGCGTCCATCCCTCCGGCCCATGCACCTTAGCACCCGGCGGGCCTATCGAACTTCTGACAGTTCGGGGCTTCCACTCCTCCCAAGCCCCGTCCTGAATAACATAGTGGAGGACGTCCTGAAATGTGAACTTGAATCAATATTCTGTGAGGGCAGTGACCTCAGAGTGTGAACGCTGAGTTTGAGGCTTATGGCTTGATTATAATCAGCAGAAAATAGTTTTCTTAAGGGTAGTTTTCGCCCGGTTGGTGAGACTCCAAGAGAAAATCTTGCTTTTCTTTAAACAGTCTTGGGGTCGAGAAACGGTATCTAAATAGCTAGTTGTTTTTTTTTTTTTTCTGGTTTTGGAGACATTGTTACTCTGTATCTCAGGAATTGGCTCAATTTGACCTCAAAAGATCCTGATTCTTCTTCTCTTCCTCAGCCCCCAACTCCCACACCCGAGCCACCAGGTGTGTTCTTGTCTACTTGGGATTCCCTTACTCTGGTTTCATGCATTTGTTTTTGTGACTCATCTAACGATAGTTAAATGGTCCTGACTTTTTTTTTTCCATTATTAGTAACATAAGGGTTGGGGGTATATAGCTCCGCGACAGGGCAGCCTAGCATGGACAATGATAAATTGGCTAATGCTGTCTCTAGGAAAGTGTGATAGTCCTCTGAATTAGGTGCTTTTTTTTTTAATTTTTTTATTGGATGTTTTATTTACATTTCATATGTTGTCCCCTTACCCCATCCCCCACCCACCCGGGAACCCCCTATCCCCTTACCCCTCCTCCTTCTTCTCTGTGGATGTAACCCCTACCTACCCCCCAACTCCCACTTCCCCACCCTCAAAATTCCCACCCCCTGGGGCGTCCAGCCTTCATGAGGTCAAGGATCTCATCTTCAACCTGTGCCCAGCAGGGCCCTCCACTCTTACATATTCAGCTGAAGCCCTGGATCCCTCCCTAAGTGCTCCCAGGCTGGTGGTTTAGACCCTGGGAGCTGTGCTTGGTTGGTATTGTTGCTCTCCTCATGGTGCCGCAAACCCTTTCAGCTCCTTCAGTCTTCACTCTAACTCCTCCATTGAGAACCCCATGATCAGTTCAATGGCTAGTTGTGAGCATCTGCCTCTGAATATGTCAGACTCTTGAAGGCCTCTGAGGAGACATCCATATCAGGCTCTTATCAGCATGCACTTCCTGACTTCCACATCAGCATCTACCTTTGGTGACTGCACATGGGATGGATACTCAGATGGAAAGGTCTTCAGATGGCCCCTCCTTCAGTTTCTGTCCCTCACTTTGTCTCCATATTTGCTCCCTTGAGTATTTGTTGCTCCTTCTAAGAAGGACCAAATCACCCCCACTTGGTCTTCCTTCTTTATGGGCTTCATGTGGCCTGTGAGTTGCATCTTGGGCATTTCAAGGTTCTGGGCTAATATCCAATAATCAGTGAGTGAATACCATGTGTGTTCTTTTGTGACTAGCTTACCTCACTCAGGATGATAATTTCTAGTTCCATCCATTTACCTAGGAACCTCTCGAATTCATTGTTTTTAATAGCTGAGTAATACTCCATTGTGTAAATGTACCACATTTTTTGAATCCATTCCTCAGTTGAAGGACATCTGGGTTCTTTCCAGCTCCTGGCTATTATAAATAAGGCTGCTATGAACATAGTTGAGCATACGTCCTAGTTATATGTTCGAGCATCTTCTGGGTATATGCCTAGGAGTGGTATAGCTGGATCCTCAGGTAATGCTATGTCCAATTTTCTGAAGAACCACCAGACTGATTTCCAAAGTGGTTGCACCATCTTGCAGTCCCACCAACAATGGAGGAGTGTTCCTCTTTCTCCACACCCTCGCCAGCATCTACTATCACCTGAGTTTTTAATCTTAGCCATTCTGACTGGTGTGAGATGGAATCTCAGGGTTGTTTTGATTTGCATGGTGCTATTGTTAATAAGCCTTATTTAAAGGTAATTGACCTGAGTGTCAGACAAGTAAGGTCCTAGAGAAATCCAAAGCCCAAGCATTGTCCATTCAAAGAAGAAGGCAGGCTGAAACTAGCATTAACTTAGTATCTTAATCATGAAAACAAACTACCTTTATTTTATTAAGTATGATTTGGTACAGGTGCAGAGAATGAGATTTTTCTGTGCTGCAGAGAACCTTAGTGCAGGAAAAAGTGGAGAAGTTCTAAAGAAAAATAAGAATGTTGTAACTGATGAAAGAAAGAGAAATGTGCGTGTGACCTCCAGCCTATGCATGCTCTTCCACAGCGAGAATGGGAGATGCTTGCTACTGATTCGGGTGTGACCCACAGATTGGAAGCGTTAAGATTTCCTGGGAGTTGGTGAGACTGCCAGGCTGACTCCATCCCCATTTACCGAATTAGAATTTGTATTTTATTAATACAGCCTGCCTCTATGGTTTTAAGAAGCTCTTTGTCATACCATGGGGAAAAATAGTTTCTTTACTCACCACAAGATGTCAATATAAGCCCAGTATGGTATAGTCGATTGGTTATGTAATCTGGGACTCCTCAGTAATGGAATTGAAAAGTTAGAAGAGTCCAGATTTAGGGAATACATTAAATGTCAATCCAAAAATGTGTCGATTTAATGTGAATTTTTTTCTCGTTTTGAAGGAAGACTGAGACCAACGTGTTTCCTGAGTCACTTAATTTTATTATTATTGTATTTGTATGCTATAACATATACATATGGAGGTCAGAGCATACATGTCCAAGTGACAGTTCTTTCCTTCCAGTGGCGATAAAACTCCAATGTCAGGCTTGTGCAGCAGGTACTTTAACCTGCAGAGCCATCTTGTCCACCCTCCAAAATACTTTTAAAATGATCTTGATAGCTGATTGGATTGGCAGCCAGAAAATTGGAACTAAGTTGTTTAGTTATATCCACGTGTCAGTACCCTCTGATTTCAAAATTGAGTGCCTTCAGAACTTCCTTTGATATTGGCTGAATGATCTTGATTTGGTAATCTCTCCTTCCTACACACACACACACACACACACACACACACACACACACACACAAGACTGTGTAGAGGAGAGAACTTTAAATATGAGTTTCACAGGTGAGAGAAAACTAGTATTTGCTTTTCTGGTTTATTTAATGTGATTTCCTGTTGCATCCATTTTCCTGATTTTCTGAGATGTTCTCTTTCTTGGAGTAGAATCTATTTATTTTTCTTACCATAACACTTCTCCTTCAGGTCCTACAGGGCAGCTGTAGTCTTTACTTGGCAGTCCCTAAGCTCCACAAGCCTTGGAGTGTCCCTGTTCTGACTGCTTGTATGTCTGCATACTGCTGTGTCTGAGGCCTGCTGGAGGCCAGAACAGAGCACTGGATCCCCTGGAACTGGAGTTACAGAGTGTTGTAAAGCACCATGTGGGTGCTGGAAGTAAAACTGGGGTCCTCTGGAAGAGCAGCCAGGGTTCTTAGCCTAGCTGCTGAGCTATTGCTGCGAGCCCCACCTTTGGTACTAGGGTGGAATCTAGAGGAAATTTGTATGTTACATAAATGTTTACTATTTGTTGAGTAAAATTACAATATTTGCTTTTCAGGAAATCATTTCAAAAAATTTCCCAGTCAGATTCTGAGGAATGGGAATCCTTGAAAGACCTGAGAAGTCAGCTTGGACATTTAAAATCTGAACTCTCATTTCTAAGTAAACTCACTGGCTTCAGTATAAGAAACTATTCCAAGATGGAGGACATTGCAAACACTGAAGAGACAGAAAGTGGTACGCAGCATTTTTTAACTTGAATGTGGTTGTTAAATTTCATTATGAGTATGTACTAGGGTGAGGTGCACACATACATGCTATGGTGATCAGTGGGCAGCTTTCAGGGGTCTGCTCTCTCTCTACCTTGTTGAGGCAACATTTCTCTTCTAGTTTCTGCATTACATCCTTCAGGCTAGCTGACTGACCCTTCAGCTCTCAGTTCCTCCCTGCCAACTCCTTGCAAATCTTTTCCTCCTTTTTTTTTTTTCATGTATATGCCAAGGATCTAATGTAGGTATTAATACAAGGCAAAACTCAGCCAACTAACCCAGCCCTATTCTTATCCTTTCCTTTTAAAAAAAAAAGTCTGTTCAAATTGTTAAAAAGTACTAAAAGTAAAGAACTTTTCTGAGTTGAATTTGCTTTGAATCCATCCCTTTTAGCAAATGAATCTATCTGAAGCAAATTACTTACAAAGATGATTTTTTTTTTACTAAAAGAAAGCTTTTCATTCTACAGTACCTTCTATTTCACTTAATAATTCTAAACATGAATGATAATTATTGACTTTCACATTATGGTTTCTATTTTACACAATGGCATAACGCACATGGATTAAAATGAGATGTGGTAGCCAGGCATGGTGGCATATGTCTTTAATCCCAGCACTGGGGAGGCAGAGGCAGATGGATCTCTGTGAGTTGGAAGGTCAGCCTGGTCTACAAAGCAAGTCCAAGTCATCCAGAGCTGCACAGAGAAACCCTATCTTGAAAAAGAAAATGAGATGCAGTATGAATGCATTCTGGAGAATTCAAAGAAAAGAGGCCAGAAGAGAATGTTAGGGTTTTTTAGTAAAACAAATGTCTTTGGATGGTGGCGTGTAGTTTCTGCTCTCGTGTATTCCGAATTTTCTGGAAAAGTAAACTTTATGACTGCAATGAAAAAAATTAGTCTGTTCAAATTTAAAAAGTATGTAAGTTAAAGTTTATTATATATTCTAATGTGCAATCCATATATGTAGTATGCTTTCATAATGAAAAAAAACCTTAGATTTAAATACAGTATGTCTATGAACCTGAGCTGCTTGTTTACAAAATAAAGTGACCTATGTTATTTCTAAGCTTCCATTTGAGATGAATCTTGAAGTTTTGCCCTTTTATTACTTTTTAAAATTATGTTTGTATATTTAGCATGGGTATGTGTAGACACAGGTGTACTAGAGTACTTGTATCAAAGTCGAAGGACAAATTAAAGGAGTTGGCTCTTTCCTTCTACTATGTGGGTTCCAGGTATCAGTGTTGGATTGTTAAGCTTGGTGCCAAGTGTTTTGACCCCACTAAGCCATCTTACCAGACTGGTCTATTCAAACAATGAGATAATACTGAAAATTTTTCAGAAAGGTAGACAAGATGAATGGCTCAGCAAATAAAGACACTAGCACCTAGTCTAATAATGACCAGATTTCCATTCCTGGAACCCACGTAATAGAGGAAGAGAACTGATCCCTCAAGTTGCCCTCTTGACTTCCACATGTATCTCTCTCTCTCCCTCCCTCTTTTTTTTAATCTCTCTCTTCTCCCTCCCTCCCTCTCCCTCCCTCCCTCTCTCTCTCCCTCTCCCTCTCGCTCTCGCTCTCACGCTCTCTCTCTCTCTCTCTCTCTCCCTCTCTCTCTCTCTCTTTCTCTCTCATGCATGCACAAATAAATATGAAAAAATCAAAATAAAGGCTGAGTGTGATAGTACATGCCTTTAATCTCCGTATTCTGGAGGCAGAGGCAGGCAGAACTCTGTGAATTTGAGGCAAACCTCTGATATACATAGTGAGTTTCAGAACAGCAAGGACTATATAGAGAAACCCTGAATCAAAATAAATAAGTAAATAATGAAAATAAAACATAACAGTTAACATGATTTAATTTGGGATTATATTAGTAGATATACACACATGTATAAATACAAGTATGTATGTATATTTTTGTATGTGTATATTTTTCTTAACTATTGATATACTTGAGAAGTTAAAAGTATAAATTTTTAGTAATCCCATTTTATAAGGCCAATTACTTTAACATGACTCTTCCAGATTTTTTTAAGGTGATTACTGATGTATACTTTCATACATCTATGCACTTTAATAAGTATTCAAAGAGAAGTATTCTTTTAAATTAATTATTTTATTTTCTAATTAACAGGTACAAAGAAAGTTCTACAGAGACACAGATTATCAGGAAATTGCAACATGGTTACATTTCAACTGGAATTTGAGGTTCTGGAAATTGAGGTAACTGGAGCTTGTGGTGATAACGGATACTTTTTCTATGAGAAAC
This sequence comes from Grammomys surdaster, assembly GCF_004785775.1. Taxonomy (NCBI): domain Eukaryota; kingdom Metazoa; phylum Chordata; class Mammalia; order Rodentia; family Muridae; genus Grammomys; species Grammomys surdaster. The sequence goes on from NW_021604595.1 coordinate 566,810, forward strand.
CGTTCCCATACTTAACCATTACAGTGGTTGAGATGAGGGGGAGTGCATAAGCTAGGGTTCTTGATAGCACATTTGTATCATATAAGAAACTTTAAGAGTACCCTCACCCTCTCAACTGAATACGATGGAATTGGTGCTGAGCCCATATGTGCCTTATTTAAGGCCAGGTAGGAAATGATTTTAGGCTCCCAGTGGAAGTCTCTGAGGTTGTGGAAGCAGTGCTGCATACCACCAGCGCTTAGCTGCTGGGCAAGCTAATGTATTTTAATTATTTATTGCCATGTAACAAATTTCCCAATAATTTTATCATGTTGAAACAACAAATATAACTTTTCTATGTGTCAGGACACCCAGTTGGGTGTTCTTGTGTAGGTAGTGGTCCTCCTGCGACTACACCCATGTTGAAAGACTCTTGAGGTAGGATGATCCTGCAGGTTGTTCTGGACTACTAAACAACATAAAGAGGACATGCCTTTATCCTAGACTTTCTTTAAGGTAGTGAAGCAGACAGAATGATCACGTAGAACCCTATTGGCTGGAATAGAAGTGGTGAAACTGAACAGGTTCAACAGCCAGAGGCTGCCTCTGAGAAGATTCAAATCTAGTCATAATTCTGAGAAGCAACCTCACTGAACACATGCTTCGATTGCAGAAGTTTTAACTGGTTAGTTTTGCCATCTGGGTTTATAAGAAATTTGTACAAAGAACAGAGCCAGGAAAGATTGAAAGACTGTCTTGGTCTTGGATATACTCCGGTGGATGAAGTGGGGAAGGCAGTTGTCACCTTAGGTTCTATAGACAAGCTGCACTCAAGCAGTTAGCCTCAGGTTCCAGGATTCTTTATCCTAGTTAGTGTCCTCAGTCATGAAACAAGCCCCAAATCATGTCTTTTTGTATGGGACAGAAGTCAGTGACTGAGTCAGTACCCTGTGTCATTACATGTCAGAGAGCCATATAATAAAAGCAATCCAAGGGTGTGGTCTGGGTATCTAGGCTTTGAGTTTTTGCCGTTCTTTGCTGCCAGTACCATTTGCTATTACTGGCGTGGAGCAGGCTAAGGATGGGCAGTGGAATGTCTCCTTCTCATCTGATGACAGAGCTCCCAACATTCATTTACCTCAGTATCATCCCTCAGTATTACCAGTGTGACCCAGAAACCAGTGTGGCATTTCAAAGTTGAACAAAACATACTTGTTGATTCAAAAATACATTTATCATGTCAAAAGACATACAGTAAAGTGGGGCGATCTCAGTTACAGGCCTCACATGCTATCTGATGCCATTCTTAGCTGTTGGGTTGGTAGAAGCTCGTGGTCTGTTTAAAGTTAATAGGTTCTAGGGCTGGAGAGGTGGTTCAGCCAGTGGCTAAGAACATTGGTACCTTTTCCAGAAGTCCTGAGTTCAATTTACAGCAACCGCATGGTGGCTTACAACTATCTATAAAGGAATCTAATGCCCTCTTTTGCCCTGCAGGTGTACATGCATTCATCCATTAAAAAAAAAAAAAGTTGATAGCTTCTAAAAGGTTTTTATATGTTAGCCACAGGATGTTGGGTTCAGTACAGAGGAGGGCAAGGAATGGTGATTTGGAAACTAAAGGTAGCCCACGACAAATTGTAATTTGGCCCTGGACTTGAAATTTCCAAACTCTATAATCATTGAAGCTTTAATCAGTTAATCAGTCTTGCAGAAGGTTTCATCTTAAAGGTGTGGCTTCTTCCTGGGAACTTTGACTCACACAACAGTTAACATTTTCATGTATCAAGGCGTAATTGGTGAGTAATCTTATGTACGTTGTGGTGTTACCAAATGAGCACCACACTTAGGGCTATACAGGATCACTGAGACAATACAAATGGCCATGGAGATCTCTGTTAAAGACAGAACTGGAGCCTGAGTCCCAACTGACAGTGCCATTCAGGTTGGACAGCCTGTTTTAAGGCCCCAATGTTTTTGACCTAGGAACTCTTAGCTTTTTCCCATTGTAAATATATAGACTGACCAATTGAATTTTCTTTGTTTTGAGTGTGATCCTCACCTCGGAATGGTGTGATACTATCTTTTCCCTGCATAGTGGTATCTATTTTGGGGCACAGACTATTATAACCCCTGACAACTCGGACTGAAGACAGATCAGCTTCTTAGGACTTCTGTAGTCTAGAATTGTAGTCTGAGAGTTGACTCTGGTACCCTGTTGGCAGGGCCTTTATAGGTGTTTATGTCTTTAGTAGTTATGTCATGGTTTATATCAAAAGAAGTTTTGTACTAGGAAGGCTTGTCCACAAATTCAGTTGAACACAGACTGTTCTGAGTTTGATTTGAGCAAGGAGTTCAGTGGAGCTGTGCTTTTCAAGATGTGTTGTGCCCAAAGATTGGTTGTGTTCTCATTAGTGGGTCTGGCCTAAGATTCAAATACAGTATTTTAACTTCACTCTAAGTTACATACTTTTGTCACTATAGGCCACTGAAATTCAGAGCAAGAAAGCATTAAGTACAACTAATTGTTTTTCTGCTTTTTATACTTTAGGGATACAGAAAAATATGAGAAGAACTGTTAACATTCTTTGGAAGACTGAATACTGCAAATGAGTCTCCAAAGAGACTGTATTGTTGCTCACTTTTAAATTATGCAGGCATTTGATGACTACTTGGTTTTGCTAATAATGTGCTGTAGAAAAGTGTGCTTTACTTGGCTCTGTTGAGATCACTCATTGTCTCTCTGAGCCTCTAAAATTTTATAACTCTTAAAGAATCACTGTCAAGTAAGCTGTTGGAAAGAACTGCAGATAGTTGTAGAATTAACAGGACCTGAGGGATCAATTACATAGGTCTTGTCAATAGTTACAGTTAATGGTTGGAAAAAAGGGGACAAAAATTTTAAAAAATTTTTCTTTGTTACTTAGAATTCTGATAAAATGAAATCTTTTGTTTTTAATTTTTTACTTTATGGAGTTTATGTGTGTGTGTATAGGGGGATAAGATCTTGCTGTGAACCTTGTTGAGCTTGACCTTGAACTCATGTTCCATCTGCTTCAGTTTCCTGAATATTTGCGTACCAGTCATGTGCTGCCATACTTTCTGTGTAGGTACTAAAAGTCTTTCATACAATTACTAGGTGAGACACTGAAGAGATGGCTCAGCAGTTAAGAGCACTTGTTACTCTTGCAGAGGACCCCGGTTCAGTTTCTGACACCACATAATAGCCACAACTATCTGACACTACAGTTCCAAAGAACTGATGTCCTCTTCTGCCTGAATGTATATGGTATCCATATATACATGCTGGAAAACACTCATATACTTACAATAAATCTTTAAAATATTAGAATTGCTAGATCAATGGAAATGTACATATATATTGATTGATTGGTAAATTTAGATATCTTCTAAAATGGCTTTACCATTGTGCTGGTTAGTTTTTAGTGTCCACTTAACACAACCAAGAATCACCTACACAACCAAGAATCACCTGGGAAGGAAGAGAGAAGTTTGAGATCATATTGGCCTGGGAGCATATCTGTGGGGGATTGTTTTGATTGATGTGGATGTCACTGTGGATGACACCATCCCTAGGCAGATGGTCCTGAACTGTTTAAGAAATATAGTTGAGCATAAGCCAGTGAGCAACCCAGTAAGCGGCATTCCTCCATGGTTTCTGCTGTAAGTTCCTGCCCTAACTTCCCTGTGTGATGAAATGGGACCTGAAATTGTAAGATTTTTTTTTCCTCTTACAAGTTACTTTTGAAAATGGTGTTTATCACAGCAATAGAAAAGTAACCTAAAACAAACATTTTTGTTTATTTTTGGTTTTGTTTGTTTGAGACAGTTTCTCTGTGTAGCTGTGGCTGTCCTGGAACTAGCTCTGTAGACTGGGCTGGCCTTGAACTCAGAGATCCACCTGCCTCTACCTCTTGAGGGCTGGGATTCAAGATGTTGCTGCCATAACCCTGCTTTTTGTATATGTTTTTACTTTTTGCTAGGGAAAAAAATAAAGTCAGAGAGAGCAATGTGTTGGGTTTTTTTTTTCCTTTCCCTAAAATCAAACATTCCACTAGAGGGAGACATTTAGCTGTCAGAAAATGAAAAGATTTAAATAACATGCTTTGGTTTTATAAATACTTATTTTTGCAAAATAAATATTAGTATAATTTTTGAACCAAAATGCTATCTTAGTTAGGGTTACTATTGCTGTTATAAAACACCATGACCAAAGCAAGTTTGGGGAGGAAAGTTTGGTTTACACTTCCACATCACCGTTCATCATGGAAGGAAGTCAGGGCCGGAACTCAAGCAGAGCAGAGTCCTGGAGGTAGGAGCTGATTGAAAGGCCATGGAGGCTACTGCTTACTGGCTTGGGCCATGGCTTACTCATTCTGCTTTTTTACAGAAGCCAAGACCACCACCCCAGGGATGGCAGAGCCCATAGTAGTCTAGGCCCTCCCCCACAAATCACTGATTAAGTTGCCTACAGCTGGATCATATGGAGGCATTCTCTTAATTGAGGATTCCTCCTCTTGGATGACTTTAGCTTCTGTCACGTTGACATAAAACTAATTGGCACAGTGGCCTTAAGTTCTATTAGTAGAATGTTAGAAACAAAGATGGGAAAATCTATGTAGAGAGCATGAGTCATTGCTTCTGTTGATGCAGTTCTTGTCAAAGGTGTTTGGAACACCTTTAATTAATTTCCTCCAGTTGACTGCCTGGTGTTGTCAGCACTGAAGTGTTTGTGAAGCTTTTTAAGACCATCAGAACAAGCGTGCACACAGTATCAGCCTTCCATAGTCCTTGCAGTGTAAGTCAGATGGGTGGGAGTTTGTAGGATGCTAATGAGTTATTTACATAACCTCTATCCATGAAACAAAAGTACTAAAAAGTAGGCACTTTTTAAATGAAGAGAATATCATTTCATCATGACAGGCTTTAAAAGTAACCTGTTTATTTGAATATTTGAACCCAAATATTGAAATCTTAATATATTGTGTTTCATGTTGGTACAGATTTTTGAAAGCAAAGAAGGTATCTCTCACCCCAGAAAAGCTTGACCCAAGAACTAAGGTGACTGACTACTAATCAACAGTGACCAAAAGGCAACCTGAGACAGTGTCTTTAAGGTTTTTTTCTTTTTTAATTTAGAAGCTCTGCATACTTTTAAAATACTCAGCAGCACCTCATTATTAATATAAACAGATTCCAAAATCAAGGCAGAGAAACAAAACAATGGACTTTCGTCTATCTTCTTTCATTTCAACAAATAAGCTACCACTACTATGCCACCCAGATGGGACCATGAGACACAGATGAGAGTGTCTTAAGTTTTTAAGGCTCATGTCAACGTTAGGTAAAGTTACAGACAAAGGAGGAATAAGCAAAGTCAAAGAAGATTTGTTAAGGAAAAATGAGACATTATAGAAAAGTTGGAGAACTCCTCAAGAAAGGCAGAAAGTGCTAACCTGTGTGTCTAGTGGCTTCTTCTAGGGCTTACGACAGAAACTGGACAAAGACTGAGATGATTTTTGTTGCAGTTTGCTCATTCTCTAGGTATATCCTTGGGCAAAGCAATGGGGAGCCAACAGGCTCTGCATGATGATCACATGGTCTTTGACCAATTATGGTAGTGATTGCTCGCTGAAGCCCATTTCTGTCCATTTTTAAGTTTCTTTATTAGCTGCCAACCTTTTTGGATCTGCTGGCTACCACTAACTTTGGCTACCATTGCAAGTTGCTCACCCTGTATTTGTTGCTGGTCTCCAACTTTGTCTGTGTCATGCTGCCTGTTGACTGAATTATGTTCTGTTTGTGCCTACCCATGCTGATTTGACCACTTGGCAGTTTAACCACAGACCTTTTCCCTTACTGCCTATGGGAAACTAACTCCTGCCTTAAAAGTATATACAGTTTACAAAATTAGTATCTTTCTAAATATTTTCGGTGAAGTGGTAGGGGTAAGGTTGAGACAAGATCTCTCACACTGTAGCCCAGGCTCATTCAGTACTCACCATGTAGTCCAGGCTGGCCACTTATTTGTGCTAGTCCTCCACTTTCAGGACTCAAAAATGCTGGTGTTGCAGGTATGAGCTACTGTACCTGACTCTAGGGCCCCTTTCTTAGAGATTTCTATTCATAGTTCAAAAGTCCATTGAGACCTCCTATTAAAAGAACATGGTAGAAAAAAATGACCTGTTCAGACTGCAAAGAAGCTGAGGTCATTTCCCTTTTATCAGTTCAGAAGTGACATGGCTAGCAGGACCAATGGCAGGGCAGGGATGAAGTTAGCTTTATGCTGCTTAAGCAGAAACTACAACTTTGTAAGAGATGTGTAGGCCAGGGCACTGAATCCAAGCTGAACTACCTGTGTCGATGGGTAAAAGACCAAAATCTAACACACACACACAGGCATGCACGCATGCACATGCAGGGAGGGAGGGAGGGAGGGAGAGAAAGTTTTTTTCCTAGCCTTTCTATGTTTTCTTTTTAAAATTTTTATTTACTTATTTTACTTTATCTGTATGTATGCCGTGTCTATGCTTGGTGCCTGAGGCATCCAGGAGGTAGCATTGGATCCCATGGAATTGGCATTAAAGAGGTCGTGAGTCATCATGAGGATGCAAAGAACTGAAGGGAAGTTCTCTGCAAGGGCACAAGCGCTGTTAACTCTTCAACATCCTATTTTTTTCCTTAAAATAATTTTTTAAAATAAAGCTTCATTGTGATAAACCTTTTATTTATTCCTCTTTTTTTCAGCCCAAAGGAAGCATTAATCTGCCTTTTATTTACTTCCTGCTTTGAACATTTCATGGAAATGGAATCACATAACACATGGTTTCTTGTGTGCCTTTTTTATTTATCATGTTTTCAAGGCTTGTCTTGTTATATATTATAGCATGTGTTAGTACTTTGGTGGGGCAGAAGTAATATCCCATGTGCAGAAGAACCGCTTTTTGTCCATTTCAGCAGTTGGTGAAGTTGTTTTCTCTTTTGATTCTTATGACTAATGCTGTATAAACACTCATGGGAAGGATTTTCAGTGGATATATGGGTTTGTTTTGGCTGTGTGACTAGGAGAGCAGTTACTAGATCAAATGAAACTACTAGGTAGTAAAGGTATGTTCATCATTTCCTCTGTGATTCTGTGATCAAACCCACATAGGTAAAAACTTACATATTTAATACAGTATATTAACCCCTGGTAATTGACAAATGGGAAAAATTAAATTTAATATTTTCAGACCAATATGGCTATTAATTTCTGCATAGTGGCAGCTCAACATGGCAAGCTAAAATACCTTATTTCGAAGTTGACAACATAGCTGAAGTTTACAAGAATCCATATTGTAATATGTGTGTATGCATGATTGTATATGTATGTATTTTTATTTAAAGAATAATAATAGCAGTATGTTATGTAACTATAGATTACTATTTGTATATTGCTTTGGAGAAATTTCTATTCAAGTCCTTTGTCCAATTTTTAATTATATTGTCTTTTTAAAATTTGTGTTGAAGAATGTCTCTGGAACATAACTTGGCATGCTGACGCACTCCTTTAATCCCAGCTCTGGGAAGCAGAGGCAGGTGGATCTTTGTGAATTTGAGGCCAGGCTGGTCTATATAAAGTTCCAGGACAGACACGGCATGCACCATGACCACCCTACAGATAATTTAAATTTTTATGTAATTATATTTGCTAGTTATGTCCCTATTGTTTGGTTGGAAGTTTTTAAAATTTAATTTCTCCTAATATTTATGGTGTCAATATTCAATTTAAGTTACAAATTTGGAAATCATTTTAGGTTTTAGTAAGTACTGAATGTATCATGTAATTTACTTGACAAATAGCCAATAGTTTATCATTCCTTGTTGATTTTTTATTTGCATATTTTAAAATATTCTTGTCTTAAAGATAGTCTGCTCTTGTACATAAACTTTTTATCTTTATTTTAGACTAAAGAGAAAAAATCTTCTATTATAACTGATCTCAACATAATAATGGAGCCCACAGAATATTCAGAATTAAGTGAATTTGCATCTAGGTGAGCTGTTTACAATTTTTTAAGACTAATTTATTTATTTTTATGTGCATTGCATATTTGCCTGCATTTATGCCTGCGTGAGAGTGTCAGGTCCCCCGAATCTTGAGTTTACGTTGTGATCTGCCAAGTGGGTGCTGGGAATTAGACCTGGGTCCTCTGAAAGAACAGCTAATGCTTTTGACCACTGAGCCATTTCTCCAACTCCTGATTTACAAATCTATTGCTTTGTAGTTAATTTTAACTCCACAGGTTTTAAATTTTTCTTTACATTCTTTTAGTTTCTGTTTTAAAATATATATGAAATAATTTTTCTTTTTAAAGATTCTATGTATATGGGTGTTTTGCCTGCATATATGTTTACATACCATGTGTGTGCAGTGCCTTTGGAGGTCAGAAAAGGTCACTGTATGTGTATGCTGATCACCTTTTAACTGGAGCTTTTAATATATTAATCATAACTTTGGTTTTGAGACTGGGTCTCTGTATGTGGCCATAGCTGGTTTTAAAAGGTTCCCTTTTCTACCTTACCCTCTTTAGTAGCTGGGAATACACTGGGAATACATGCCAGACTATACCATACCATACCATACCATACCATACCATACCATACCATACCATACCATACCATACCATACCATACCATAGATGCGTTAGAGCTCCTATTTAACAAGTGCCAATCTCGGAAGCAGTTTTGAGTTCAGCTCTGCTGATTAGTTTATAATGGGCTAATTTTTTTTAGTTTTTGTCTCATAATTTTTGATTGAATGATAGGCATTGCCTGTGGGAAAGCAAACTGAAGCAAATATTGAGTGACTTGTGCCAGCCTTTTATGATGCTGCGAATGTGATGGACTAACTCAGTGTTAATCAACAGTTAAGCTGTGTTTGGGGTTATTATTATTACTATTTTAAAGATTATTTTATTCTTTTTAATTACATGTATGTGTATTCACATGAGTTCAGAAGGGCAGTCCCCCTGGAACTGGAGTTACAGGCCCAGGCTTGGGTGCCTAGAACCACATGTAGGTCCTCTCAAGTGCTTGCTGTTTACTGCTGAGGCATCTCTCTGCTTTAGGATTATTATTTTTCTGTGTGTTATAGGAGGGGTGTGTGGGGTGTCTCACTCTGTTACACAGGCTACCCTAAAATTCTGACCATCTTGCCTTATCTTACAGACATGTGGCACCACTGATCAGTGTTGTGTAGGGTTGCAGGCCCAATGAAGGCCTGTTTCCTTCCATGGAACCAGAGGGTTTGCACTACTGCTCCTCTTCCAGAAGCAGTGATTCTTTGTCTTAGCATCAGAAGTAATCTTGGGCCTCTCTCAGGGGCAGATGATTGACCTTCTCTTTTGATGTTTTTTCATGGATGTTTTTTCTTTCATTGCTTTGCTGTCTCACCTTCAGTCACTTAAAGTCTCTGACTCTGACGGGATTTGAGGCTCCAAGCCTGTTCGCCAGCGGCAGCTGACCCCTTTGTGCATGTCTATGTTAGTAATAGTTCTTTCTGGCATTCCACCATGGCAAGTCTTTCTGGTATAGTGCTTTTGTATGTATGGTTCATTTCTCTCAGGGCTGGGCAAACTATGCCTAATAAGTGTTTAGAAGAGATATTAACACACATTCATGCCCATTCTTTTACATGTTGTCCATAATTGACTTCATGGAATACTGATATAGTATTGAGTGATTAAGATAAAAGTCATATGGCCTCCAATCCTGACAAATTTCCTATTAGGCCCTTTGAGAAAAGGTCAATTGACTTCTGCTGTAGGCTAAGTACCTGGAAATAGTAAAGGTTTGCTGACTTCTGCTGTAGGCTACATACCTAGAAATAGTACTGGGTTGTATGGAAAGGGTGTGTTTAGCTTTATAAGACACTGGGAAGCTACTTTCCCAAGTGATTACTGCATTGCTTTTCCACTAGCAACATGCAAGACTTCTAGTTGCCCACATCCTCTTCAATACTTGCTTATTTCTTGCTGATTTGGTGAGTCTATTTTTTTTTTTTTTGTTTTTGAGACAAGTTCTCACTAGCCTAAGATGGTACTGAATTTATGGTCTTCTTGACCCTTCCAAGTGGTGAGATTAAAGGTGTATGCCACCATGCTTGGTTCAACACTTATTCATTTTTCTTTCTTTTGTTTTTAATCTCTACTAGAATGTATTTGCTTCATGTCCCTGATTGTTGGCTGTGTGTCTTAACATGATGCTGTCCATTTGACTTCTTCCAAGTTTCATTCTGTGTTTTTCACATTATATGACTTAGTTATTTTCTCACTATTCTTTTGAAAATCCTTTGTTTTGAAAACAAGTACCTCTTCATTCATGCATTTTTCTTTTCTTTTTTTTTAAAAGTTTTTTTTTAATTTATTTATTTTATGTATATAAGTACATTGTAGCTGTCTTCAGACACACTAGAAGAGGGCCCATTACAGATGGTTGTGAGCCACCATGTGGTTGCTGGGAATTGAACTCAGGACCTCTGGAAAAGCAGCCAGTGCTCTTAACCGCTGAGCCATCTCTCCAGCCCCATTCATGCATTTTTCAAGGTGTGTACTTTTTGTCTTTTTATTTTCCTATCAGTACCTTTCAAAATTTTAATGAACACCTTTTCTTTTTGTTTTTGAACAAGTCATGCTATATGGAGCTATACCAGAGCTCGGGGGCTATTTTTTATGTTTTCTCTTCTTAAAGGTCCTTTTGTCCTGGCCTCAGCTTTTTTTTTTTTTTTACTTTCTCACAGGGCTTTTTAAAGCCTCTGGTGGTATAGGCATACAGCTTCTGTTCATTCTTTACCCAGAAGGGTAGAGTTTTATAGTGTGCTTTCCATTGTGTGGTAACCTTAGACACATGTACCTGTGAGGTATGCCCCATGCTTCACCTTACACATGTCTGTGATCTTATCTACTGTAGTGTGTGGCACTAAAACCTTATTCCTGGCTTTTAATGGATCTACTAGGCTTCCCCCATTCTTCTATGTATTCTTCTTCCTTTTGGGGAGTGGGGGTTTTTTGAGACAGGATTTCTAAACCGTGTAGCCCTGGCTATCCTAAAATACACTCTGTAGACCAGACTGACCTCGAACTCTGAAATCTGGCTGTTTCTGCCTCCTGAGTGCTAGAATTAAAGGCATGTATCACCAATGCCAGTAGTCTATGCTTCTTTTAAAAGTTTGTTTTACTTTATATGTATGAGTATTTTCCTGCATGTAGGTAGAAGATTTGAGGATGTGAAAGCTTAGGTAAGTTATGAGAGTCTAAGAAAGTGTTTTAAGGTGTGTAAATACAAGTTGTAAAGGTCTAAGAAAGTGATTTAAAGTGTATAAGGAATAAAAAACCTTCCAGATTTCTTTCCCTTTCTCTATGCTTTTGTTATACTAAGACTTCAAAAGCTCAGAGTTTTGACATTAATCAATGGAGTTCTGATAAGCCATTAATCTAGCTCTGGTAAAGTACTGCTAATATTATCATAATCAAGCTCAACATTTTAAATTTCCTTTTGTTGTTTTCTAAGTATAGACTTAGAAATTGCTTCTAATCATGAAAGTAGACAGAAAGACCAGGTAACCAGAATGGTTGGATTATATAGGGAGGGCAGTTGCAAGGAGGGAAGCCTAGCCCAATATCTGGGCTAGAGAAGTTTAGGGAAGGGGTCAGGATATGCCTGCCATAAGCCATAACAGGGAGGGACTGAGGGATGTAGAAAGAACCTGGCAGCTAGTGTCCACTTTGATATGTTAAATAGGCATCTCAGCTATTCTGAGTTTGAGAGCTAACAGTAGGTATGTGTACTATGTGTGCCTGGTCGCCATGGAGGTGAAAAGAGGGTGCTAAATCCCCTTGGAGTTACAGACAGTTATGAGCTGCCATGTGGGTGCTAGAAACTGAGCCTGGGTCCTCTAGACACTTGAGCTACCTCTCCAGTCTTTTCTGTGCTTCTTTATTTTATTTTTCTCTCAGTATCTCTCTCTCTCTCTCTCTCTCTCTGTGTGTGTGTGTGTGTGTGTGTGTGTGTGTGTGTGTATTGTATAAATTATGTCCATCCTTCCCTGAGGACAAGGTCTTTAGTGCTTGTATAGGTTTTCAATAAAACATTGTGTCATGTTTTTATAGACTTAGTTGACTAAACTGATATTCTGTCATTTAAAAACACCTGTTTATTGAGACATCATATACATTTAGAAGAGCAAACAGTCTTAGGAGAACTACTTAGTAAGTTGCTGGAGGTGGCAGATTGTACCTATGGAATCAGTCCTCACAGGCCTTCAGAGTCCTCTTGTCACTCTTCTTGCAAATCATGTTTAATCAGTGTCCTGAGGCCTAACACCATAGGTATGTTTTCTCAGTTTTGAACTTGATTTCTTCTTTTGTGTATGTCTTTGAACTTCATGTAAATGTAGCTTTGTGATTTATACTCTTATCTTGCTTCTTTTACTTATTAACATATAAGACTAGTCTTGTAGTCATTTGAGGTTGTATTGTATGTATTTTTTTATTATTCTTAGATGATATCCACTCCTCCCTTCTGTTCCTTCATCTTCTCTTGGAACCTACACCCAACACATCACCCTTACAACTTTATGTCTTCTTTTTGCCCCTGAGTAATCTGAATCCAGCCAGTGCTCCCCATGTGTACATGGGTGTGGTACTGTTCACTGGGATGTGCACAACCTACCAGGGCCACATCTTTGGAAAAAATGACTTTCTCAAGATAGCAGGGATGGTTCAGGGGTACAGAACACTCACTGTTCAGTTCCAGCACCGTGTTGGCAGCTCATAACTGCCTGTAGCTCCAGCTCCAGGAGAACAAAGCACATGCTCCCTGTCTTTTATCTGCACCTCTGTGATCAGAAGCAGTAGTACCATCAGAGCACACAGACAGCATAAACTAGGAGTACAAAGGTTTCTTTCTTTTTTTTTTTTTAGCTCTGCCCAGATTCCCACAGGTAGCTGCTGCTGTGTGCTAAGAGCTGAACTGGACTGAATGTCAGTGGCCTAGTATACACACACACACACACACACACACACACACACATTGACAAATACACAAACATATATAGACATAGACCTGTCTATTTCCTCTCTTTATGTTATAGTTTTCATACAAACATAGTGGCATAAATACATGGAAATTTCCACTAGATAATGTAATCTCATCTCTTCCCTCCCCTCTCCTCCCCGCCCCGCTGTCCGTCCCGGCGTGTCTCCCCTCCCCTCCCCTCCCCTCCCCTCCCCTCCCCTCTCCTCTCCTCTCCTTTTTTCTTCTCTTTGTTTAGAAAAATCAAACTGGATGGCCTGGTACTCCTTTTGTAGGCTAGGCAGGCCTTGAACTTAGAGATCTGCCTGCCTTTGCCTTGGAAGTGCTAGAATTAAAGGTGTGTGTCACCACACCTGTTTATTTTAATCATACGTCATTTAAATAACATAAGAGAACACTGCTTTATTTACCAGTAGAAGACTGTCTTTTTACTGTTTCTGATGGAACCATTTCGGAATGTATACCACACATTTAGTATCCTGGCTCTGTCACCCCACATGCTCTTGAGTACTGTAGGGTTTTTTTGTTGTTTTTGTTTTTGCTTGCTTATTTGGTTGCTTTCTGAAGTGGTAGGAAATGATCCCAGGCCTCATCTACTCAGGAAATGCTGAGCAATACCAGAACTCTGCATTTTAAAGTGTGCATTTTACCTTCTGAAATTATAGTGGAATGATTAGTTTTCTAGCATGCCCTCTATGGTTTAGTTCTTGTATTTGATTTCATAATCTCTTTGGTTTTATTCTTTTCTCTGAGATTTATGATACAATCTAAGGTCACGTGTTACTTGTCGTGTCTCTAACATCCTTGTGTCTGGAACAGTCCAGGGCCACCTTTGCCGTTTCTGAGTTTGCGGTCTTTAGGAATAGAATTTTTTTCATCTTTTTATTTTCTCTTTTATTACTTTGAGAATGTCGTTCAATGCATTTTAATCATATTCATTCCCTTTCCACCACTCCTCCTAGATCCACCCCTCCTCCCTACTTTGTTTTGTCAATCCGTCAAATCCACGTGTGGGTGTGTGTGCACTCACTAGGTCAGGGTCAGTATACCATACCCTTAAAGAATGTAGCTTCTCCCTCTCCCAGCAGCTGTCAACTTACCAATAGCTCCTGAGCTAGGGGTAAGACACTGTACCAGTTTCTCTCTCCTTGCTGGGATTTTGTCTGTCTTAAACTTGCACTGGTCTTGTGCACACTATCACCACAGTTATAAATCCATATGTGCCCTGTTATGTCTAGACAACAGTTTTATTCTAGTTATCACTCCTTCTGACTTTTACAGTGTTTCCTCCTTGTCTTCCACAATGATCCCTGAGCTTTGGAGGATGGGATGTGATATATATGCCCTATTTAGGGCTGAACATCCTACAGTCTCTGCACCTTTATCAGTTGTGGGTCTCTGTGTTAATCACTATCTACTGCAAAAAGAAGCTTTTCTGATGAATGTCAAGAAATATATCCATATCAGTTTAGTGCTGTATCCATTTTGCAGAGTAAGAGCAGTAAATTCAGCATAACAGGACACCTTGTCTAGCCTCAGTAGAAGAAAATATATCCAGTCCTACTACAACTTGATATGCCAAGTTGGGTGATACCAATAAGAGGTCTCCCTTTCTCTGAGGAGAAAGGTGTGATGCATAAGGAGACAGGAAGAGGGAGGGGAAGCTCCAATCCAGATACAAAGGAATTAATTAATGGGAAAAAGAAGGGTAAGTTCTCTATTAGTATCTATAGCCTCTTTAATTCATAAATTAATTAATTAATTAATGGGAAAAAGAGGGGTGAGTTCTCCATTAGTATCTATAACCTCTTTAATTCATAAAGTAATTTAATTAATTGATTGATTAATGGGAAAAAGAGGGTAAGTTCTCCATTAGTATCTATAACCTCTTTAATTCATAAAGTAATTTAATTAATTGATTGATTAATGGGAAAAAGAGGGTAAGTTCTCCATTAGTATCTATAACCTCTTTATATTCAGGTTCTTGCCCCAATAATGGTACCAGATACTGATTTCACTTGTTTTCCAATAGAA
Source organism: Grammomys surdaster (assembly GCF_004785775.1). Classification (NCBI taxonomy): domain Eukaryota; kingdom Metazoa; phylum Chordata; class Mammalia; order Rodentia; family Muridae; genus Grammomys; species Grammomys surdaster. The sequence continues at coordinate 581,915 of NW_021604595.1, forward strand.
GTTTCCTTATTTTTTTCTTCTTTTGATCAATTCATGTTAGACATCCTTGAGAAAATATTGTATGGGTGATAGACTTTTTCTTCTTACCATATCTCCCTCTCAAATATGATAGTCTTAGAATAACTTATTACTTTATATTAGTTAAACATAATGGAATTCATTTTAACATTTTGAATGTGTACCTAATGTATTTCAATCATTTTTATCCATTGTTTCTTTTGTCCCCTTCCTCTTCTCAACTCTCTCTACCTTCTAATTTCTTGTCTTTTTTGTGTGTGTATACATATAACACAATGTTGCCTGAGAATGGTAATTTTTTCACTCTTGTATGTTCCCTTCATTTTCTAGTAGAATTTGGTTTTGTGCTTGAAAAACAAATCTCTATTACTTTTTTCCTATTATTTTGTTTATTTACATTCCAAAAGTTGTCCCCCTTCCTGGTTTCCCCTCCCTGAGTTCTTCACCTGATCGCCTCCCTCACCTCTGAGAGGGTGTTCCCCCACCCACCACCCATTCCCACCTCACCCCACCAGCATCCCTCTTCTCTGGGGCATCATGTTTCCACAGGATTAAATCCTTTCCCACTGAGGTCAGAAAAGCAGTCCTCTGCTACACATGTGGCCAGAGCCACAGACCAGCCCACTATGCTCTTTGGTTTTTGGCTTAGTCTCTGGGAGCTCTGAGGGGTCTGGGTTAGTTGACACTGTTGTTCTTCCTATGGGGAATGGGGTTGCCATTCCCTTCAGCTCCTTCAGCCCTTCCCCTAACTCTTCCATAGGAGTCCCTGACCTCAATCTAATGGATGGCTGTAAGTATCTACATCTGTCTCAGTCAGCTGCGGGTAGAACCTCTCAGAGGACAGCCATGACAGGCTCCTGTCTGCAAGCACAATATGGCACCAGTAATAGTGTCAGGGTTTGGTGTGCACACATGGGATGGATCTCACGTTGGGCCAGTCACTAGGTGGCCTTTTCTTTCAGTCTCTGCTCCATTTTTGTTCCTGCATTTCTTTTAGACAGGAACAATTCTGTGTCAAAAAATTTGAAGAAGGGTGTGTAGTCTGCTGCCTCAACTGGGGGACATGTCTCTATTATTTTGTAAATATATTGTGTTATATCTCTGTATTGTCTGGATTGCGTCAATCATTCTCATATTTTGATGAGTACTTTTGAAGTTCTTCTTTGTGTGTGTGTGTGTGTGTGTGTGTGTACCCTGAGAGGCAAAAATACTATAAAACTGGACATCTAGGTAGTTCTAAACTACCAGATATAAATGTTGGGAACTGAACTTGGGTCCTCTGAAATAGCAGTAAATGTCCTTAACCACTGAGCATTCTTTCCAACCCTGTTAAATAATTTCTTAATCTTTTTATTTATGTTGATGATCAACATATCTGAAAATTGGCAACTAAAAATCCTTTAGATCCAGCTCCTGCAGCCAGATGATACTTTGTATATTGATGCTATTCTTTGAATATCTTCAAGCACTTTCTTATAATTTGATATTAAAAGTTTCCCAGAAATTACAATATATGAAACTTCTTCTGTTCCATCATGGATTTTAGTTTTAGTTGGGACTGGTATTAGAAACCAAGGTTGGGAACAAGATGTGTTCATTGCTATTGGATTGTTTTGTTTCTTGGCCTTTTCAGGAGACAGAAATAGGAAATCTGTGCTTATACTTAGGCACACACACATGAAATCATATGACCTTTTATATACATATGTGAATAAGTGTGTATATAGAGTCATGAATTCATGCCAGTACTTGTAGTTTTATTCCAGTTCATCTTTATACTGCTTTATACATGCTCCTGTTTCACATTTGTATGTAGAAAGGGGGGAGGGAGGGAGGGAGGAAAGGAGAGAGAGAGGGAGGGGGAAGAAAGAGAGAGAGAGAGAGAGAGAGAGAGAGAGAGAGAGAGAGAGAGAGAGAGAAAGGAGAGAAAGCCATACTGAGACGTGGCTCCTGAGAATATCAACCCTTGGCTTAATCTTACTATTTTTTCTAGTAAACATCTGCTTGTAATGAATTGTTTCAGCAACAGGAGCAGTGAGTGAATAGAAAGAAATGAAGAAATAAGTGTAATGTAAGCCTGTCATTCATACTGTTTGTTAACCACAGCATATTACTCTTAACAGAGCAGAAGAAAAAAGAGATTTGCCCATGTTTTTCCGAAGTCTGCATTTTTTTGTGGAGTGTTATAAATATCGTGAGAAAACATTTAAGCATTTCAAGGTAAAGTCTGAAGTCTTTGAATATAAATATATACAAAAAATGAGCTGGTACTGATTGTGGTGAGTCATAGCTTTCTCTCCTTTCTCTCTCTCTCTCTCTTTCTCTCACCCCCCTCCCTCCCTCTCTCCTTTCTTCCCTCCCTCCCTCCCTCCCTCCTTCCCTCCCTCCCTCCCTTCCTTCCTCCCCCTCTTTCTTTCTTTTTTTACTGGACAGTGTCTCACTATGTAGCTCTGACTTTCCTGGAACTATGCAGACCAAGCTGTCTTCAGACTCATAGAGATCCACCTGGCTCTGCCTCCCCAGTGCTGAGATTAAAGCCATGCACCAATTTCTTGCTTTAAATTTCAAAGAATAGAGAATATTACCACTGGTTTCATAAATTAACAGTCACTTGTAATAAATGGGTGAGAAGTTTCAATGTAAATGAATAAATAATTGATACATAATCTTATTTTGACTATTCATTATAGTTGAACTTACTTGTACATTTTAGTTTTGAGAATTCTGCCTTTCAGGAATGCATAAATTACAAGAAAAATGCGTGTAAAGAGTATATAGTGCTGGGTGTGGTAGTACATGCCTTTGAACCCCACACTCATAAGGCAGAAACAGGCAGATCTGCATGAGTTCGAGACCAATTTGGTCTCCATTGAGTTCTAGGATAGCCAAGGCTATGTAGACTGTGTTTCAAAAACCCTATTATATATTGTTATAAAACAATATAATCAGAGGTCTTCTTCAATTTCTTTCTTGAGAGACTTGAGGTTCTTGTCATACAGATCTTTCACTTGTTTGGTTAGCGTTACAAGATATTTTATATTTGTGACTATTGTGAAGGGTGTTGTTTCCCTATTTTCTTTCTCAGCCTGTTTGTCATTTGTATAAAGGAAAGCTACTGATTTGCTTGAGTTAATTTTATATCCAGCTGCTTTGTTGAAGTTGTTTAACAGCTGTAGAAGTTTCTCTGGTAGAATTTTTGGGGTCGCTTATAATTTCTATGCTGGACTATTTTGAACTGCTGGATTATTGTAGATCTTGAGTATAAATATTGAAGCCTGATTTTTATGAAGTAATGGTTTTAATGGGAAATACTTTTAAAACTGCTGTAGAAAATGTTTAGGGGCATAAGCAAAAGCTGTTTGGTTGTGCTCTAATCCCTCCCGTCCTACTTATTATCATGACATTAAGTTATTAACAGCTATAAAACCACACAAAAACCTGTTCTAAATGAATCAGCATAAATCATATTTCAGCGTATAGCTATTATTTTAAAGACTAATACTGAGCCTCCTGTATTTGGAGTTCCATTCTTTTATTATTATACTCATTAATTATATTTAATTATATTAAATTCATTCTACTTGATTGAGTTAATAAAATCTGTCAGGCATCAGGCATTCTTCAGAATGAAACATGGTCAGTTTCCATACTGCAGTCCCTCAAGTAATTCTTATGATTTTGTTCTATTTTCTTGTATTTATTTATTTCTGGGCACTTTAATTTTTATATCACTTATAAGTATGTAAATATGGCAGTACTATTGTTTCTCTTATTGTATTTTTATAAAAAGTCTTGAAGTTAATAAGTATGAGTCATCTTTCTTGGTTCTTTTTCAAGATTTTTTTGTTTGTTTATATGGGATCTTTAGATAGTCTATATAAATTTTAGACTAGATTTTTTTTTAATGCTCCTGCAAAAACATCATTGATACTTTCATGGAGATTTCACTGATTTGTTGTCTTAACAATGTGAAATTTCCAGGCCATGAACACAGGTATCTATTTTTTTATGTATATTGTCTTAGCGTTCTCTTTCTGTGAAGAGACACCATGACCAACTTACAGAAGAAAGCATTCAGTTGGGGACTTGCTTACATTTCTGAAGGTTAGTACATTATTATCATGACAGGGAGCATGGCAACAGTCAGGCATGTGTTAGAGAAGTAGTTGTAAGCTCACATCTGTTACAAGCTTTGAGAGATATGTTGGGCCAGGCATGGGCTTTTGAAACCTCAAAGATCACCAACCCCAGTGGCATACCTCCTCCAACCTTCTAATCCTTCTTAGAACCACCAGTTCATTTCCTGGTGACTAAGCATTCAAATGCATGAGCCAATGGGGGCTGTTCTTTTTTAAAACATCACATATGTCTTTGAGGGAGGTAGTTTTTGCAGTATTTGTAAGGTATAAATAATTTTTTCAAGATCTCATTTTCATCTTACGTGTTTTACTGCACTTTGTAAGTACACCACATGTGTGCATTGTCAGTGGAGGAGAGTATTGTATTCCCTGGTACTGGAGTTGTTGGTATTGAAACCAAACTTGGGTCCTTTGCAAGAGCAGTAGGTTCTCTTAATCTCTGAACCATATCTTTTCCAATCCTGGTATGAATTTTCTTTTTTTTTATTTTAAGACTTTCTTGAGTTAAAATTGTCAAGAATGAAACACCTATATAATTGGAGTCAAGAGTAATTTTACTTTTACTTTTTCCTTGCTTCATTCTGGATCTTATTTTATTTTTCAATATAAGATATAGACTACCTATACTCAAATTATCTTACCTAGGAATCCCAAGTTATTTAAGTAAAATCTATAATTTATAGTTTTTACCAATGTTTTTTCTCCCAATTGTTTAAGCTAAGCCATTGATTTTAATTTGAAATTTTATCTTATAATTAGCTTATGGTATTTTCTCATGAAATTTTATTAAACGAAGAATATAGAAGGCTAGGGATATAGGTCAGTGAACTTGTATAGCATGCATAAGACACTGTGTTCAGTCTCCAGAACAACATACACCTCAAAAATACCAAACTACGTGTGCTTGTATGCATGTATAGATGAGTACATTTTTCTTGTAAAAGCAAGAAAATTAATAGGCATACCAAAACATTGTCCATTCTCAATCTTGTCGCTTTATTTCTGTTGATTTATTTAAGTTGATTTATTCAAGATTATACTAATTTGTATTTTCTGCATAAACAGAACCTTTCTATTTGAGTAGATTTTACAGTGTTTATTGTATATTTAACTCACATATGCCATTAAGTGTCATAAAAGTAGAACTGTGTTCTGTGCTCTTGGTGAGCGTTCAGTCACAGAAAATGAGGCATGCTCACAAAATGATACAGTGGGATAAAGTTACTATAATTAACTTATAAAAATGAACAAGCTAGTAGACGTTACTAGAGCAATAGTTGTGGCCTTACAGATCACAGATGTGTTAGTGAAAAGTTTCATCTCAGGTCAGCCTTAACAGATGAGAGAGGAGTCAGTCTGGGTTGGAACAAAACAACCAAACACTTACAATGAGTGTTCTAGGATGATCATGTAGAGACTAATGTATAACTTATAATGGAAATGAGATTGGTACTTTTATATATAAAAGGTGAATATTTCTAAAACACTGATCATTTTGTATTCAACTCCAAAGTAATATATAGACTAATATTTGTGAGTGGGCTGTGCACCTTTCTCTGAAGCTTATTTTGGTTTGCATTGTTCAGTTATCACTATTAGACTGGAGATTGGGTTTTCACTTATTACATGTATCTGGAAATCATGACCATTGAGAAATGGTGCTCTTGGGCTAGAATTAGGAATATTCAATTTGTTCAGGTAAAAAGGTACAGGTGAAACTGCACACAGCACAATGGAATAGACTTTGTTTTCATTTCTTATATTTGAACAAATTCCTATACTGTGAAAAAGTTTACAGTTATTTCATACTTGAGAATTTTTAAAGTGAAGGAACCTCATTAATCTTTGAGAAATGGGTAGGAATTTGCTTTTTTTCTTACAAAGTTTTTTTTTAAGTAATTGACTGAAGACGATCCATGTAAACTCAAAGCAGAAAATTGAACTTTTCTAAATTGGCTCTGTACCAAAGAGAAAAATTTTACTTTCTCTGGAAAGGTTTGCCTACATGTGGCGCCCCTTTCCTTAGGCTAAGTGAGAAATACAGTGAAGTAGCTGCCTCAACAGAAAGGACGTTTCTGCTCTACGGAGAATGCCGATGGATCAGCCAGTCAGTGGAAGATCACTGGGAACACTTGGCTTTGCACAGGTTTTGGAACATCTGTCTTAAATGCTTTTGAGATACAGTAAATGTTAAAAAAGATAAACAGTTAAAAGTTTCTTGGAATTCTCTTCCTTCATTAGTCATGGGAATGGTGACTCTCAAGCGAGTGTTGTATAGAAGCATGCTATTTAGATGGCAGTCTGGTATAACCACAAGGAGATTTTTAATGCTGTTTAGTTTCACATTATTTTGTTTTGAACTAAGAGATTCAGACTGGATTATTTTTGTAATTACATATAAGAATTTTGGACATCTTTGTTTAAACATAGAATTCTATCATAGTGAGATAAAATGATAGTGTTAAGCCAATGCTTATGTTCCTTTAGACATTAGGTACATGTACCTTAGATTTTAAGCTGCATTGATGGTGGTTAAAAGTATGACCCTATAGGTAATCTTTTTAAACAGATAAAACTGTTTGGATGCTTTCCCAGAGCAATTGGATTTCCTTCCAGGCGAATCTCTTCAATTCGCTCCCGAATATAACGAGTGTCATTAGCCTTGCAGAATGTGTCATCCGTAACTGAAGATATGCTGTTAAACTGGAAGAAAAAAAGGAAAAATATTCAGAATCCTAAAACCAACTTTTTGTATGTTATATAATAGGGTCACACAAAGATATTTTGCCAATAATGTAATCTTTTAAAATATTTTTTAAAAATATTAGTTCATGGTGATGACACCCTCTTTTGCAACCTGAGCATATTTTTAAGTGTATAGTATTGTTTTGGAATAACAGTTTACTTGTCATTACTCAGAATTGCATCCATTTAATCCTGTTTGGAATATAAACAGAAACATTCAAGCTTAGCGAGAGTACCCTATTCTAAAGCATTAACTCAAAATGTTACTGTGTGCTTAAAGACTCCTTAACGACATGGAAAAGAATAAGTTGAAATTCTTGTGTTGCTGAGAATCAACTTTTTCTTGTTTTCACTTTTTCCTCACTTTGGCAATTCCCACTTGATGCTCTCCTATAAAACAAACTATAAGGTCTCCAAAAGCACATGTTCACCTCTAAGTGGAGAAAGTAGCACAAATCAAAACTTTGGGTTTGCTACTATTTGGAGAAGAAAGCATAGATCATTGATCTTCAAATGTGTGTTCAGGATAACTAGGAGATACACAGCGCTTGTGTCAGGTGCTGGCAGGTTACCCAGTTGATTTAGCCTCCATTAGTCTGCTTCTCTTCCCCTTCCCCAGGCCTGAGAGGAATCCTGGTCCTGGAAGCCAGCACAGATTTGGACATAGAGAAATGAACTTCTAGGAAATTCTCGAATGTTAGGAATATCTTTAGTTGTTTTTTATTTCCCTCTTTCATAATTTTGAATTATGATAATAAGGTAACTCATAGCACCACTCTAGAAAAACTGCAATATAGGATAAGAGACAAACAAATACATGCTTTGGACTGTACCTGCAGTAGAAACAGTGTTGTTAGACTGAATGGACTTACAGGATCTCCTTAGACTCTGTTATCAGAACTGAATTTAGAATACCCAACTGGTGCAGGACAATTGGTTAGTATTTAAAAAACACCACACATTGTATGTCACAGGTGGTGTCACAAAAAAAAACATTCACTTCTCTTGAATTTAATGTGACCACATGGCCTTGTGATCATACTCTATGGTTTTGCCTCCAACATCTACCTAAAATCTCAGGGTCCCAATTATGTAGACAGTAACAGTGACTGCCTGATGCCCATCCTTTCCTCACCCCAGTCAGTTTCAGCCTGAGAAATAAGGAGCTAAAGAATGCCATAAAGAAAGAAAATTTTAAATTAAATACTCAGTACTAGAACACCTGCCTGCTGTGTGTGAGGCCCTGTATTCAGTCCCCAGCACTACCTAAAGCCACAATAGACTGACTAGAAGGTGCCCAAAGATGTATTCTGCTTAAGAACAGACTTTGCAGGCTGGAGTGATGACTCAGCAGCTCTTCCTCAGGACCAGGCTTCAATTTTCAGTACCCATATGGCAGCTTATAGATGTCAGTAACTCCAGTTCCAGGGACCCTGATATCCACACATAGACATACATGCAGACAAAGCACCAATGCACATGAAATGAGTAAATCATTGAGAAAAAAATAAAAACCAAAAGAGCAGACTTTATACTTCCTAGATTGGTCTACTTTGAGTGGAACTGCAGTTCTTATAAAGGCATTAAGTGATCACACTGCTTTAGTGACGTAACCATAATTGACATATAAATGAATAAATTTCTTAATGAGTAATAAAAATGGCCCCGTAGTTTTCTAAAGCTAGTTATTGTGTAAAAACCAGTTGTACCTGAAGGTGAATTACACGTAGACTTTCTGGTAAATTAGGAGGCACAGATTCCAGATCATTGTGGTCCAAATAGAGGAAAGAGAGTTTATTCAGTTTCTATAAAGAAAAATTTGAATGTTACTTAGGATTATGCATTCTTTCACATTATTTAAAAAACATATACTTTAAAAACAGTGTTGATGTGTGCACATTTCAGTAGTATCAATATTGGAATAATAGTTTGTTACTGTTTTTGGCCTCATTAGTAACGTGTTTAAGACATTATGATATCTAGCGGAGTTCTGTTGCATATTCCATGTTTCTCTGACCACTCATTCCATTCATCTCATCCCTGAATACGCAGTCTTTGAAGTTTGTCTAGGGAGTACCTGTGTGTGGAAGATTGGCTGAATTCTTCAAGGTTTTTGAGGCTTCCCATTGAAGTTCTTCCTATTTCTATAGAAATGGCTACTCCTAAGAGATTGTGCTTAGCAAGACATTTATCAAATATGTAATTTACATGACACATGTTTTCCCAGGAGGGATTTGTTGGAATGTTTTTTATAATCAGTAAGTTGTATATGATTGTAGGCTGTTAATATGATTGTAGGGTGTTATTCCAGAATGTAATTTCTTTTGACATTCCTCTTGATCTTTATATGAACTTTGTGCTACCATGCAGGTTTTATTGGTGTGTGTGTGAGGGTGTCCCACCATGTATCTTAAACTACTCTAAAACTTATGATGCTCCTTCAGCTTCCCAAATGTCAGGATTACAGGCATCTTCTATGCCCCACTTGCTAATTCTTTGCCATTATTTCAAACCTTTAGTTTTACAATTTTTAAGAAATTATGTATATGTGTTCATATGTGTAAGCCATAGTGCTCATGTTGTAAGTTAGAGGGCAGCCCACAGCAGTTGGTTCTCTGTTTCCATGTTTGACCTGGGTGTAAGCTTGACAGCAAGCATCCTTTCCTGCTGAGCCATCTCCATACCCTTTTATCCTTTCTTAAACATTCTACTTTCTACTATATGAACACCAACTAACTATCTTTCCAGGGCTACTTTTATATGAAGTATAGTAACCTGACTTTACTAGTAGTTATTGAAGCCCTAGGGCATTCAGTTTTATCATTTCCACACCAACTTGCCCAATATCTCTTTCATAAAATCCAAAATATTTAAACTAGCCAACCTACTTTCCTTCCTTCCTTCCTTCCTTCCTTCCTTCCTTCCTTCCTTCCTTC
>NW_021604595.1:591762-763990 GCF_004785775.1 Grammomys surdaster
TTCCTTCCTTCCTTCCTTCCTTCCTTCCTTCCTTCCTTCCTTCCTTCCTTCCTTCCTTCCTTCCCTTTCTTCCTTCTAAGATGAGTATGGTCATCCTACCTTTCCCTACTTTCACTTGTTCTTAAGCAGCCTCTTGCTTCATCTTTCCAAGTAGCTTGGACTACAAGGAGTTGCACCATGTCCTGCTCTAAAAATTCTGTGGCCTGCTAGTTATTCAGAGACTCACCTACTTAAATTCATTTCTTTAGATTACAAAATTAAATTTTAAAAATGTGTGTGTGTGTGTGTGTGTGTGTGTGTGTGCATGCACACATGTACATGTGTTTTGAGACACAATTTCTCTGTGTAGCCCTGGCTGTCTGAAGGCTGGCCTCAAAGTCAGAGATCCACCTGCCTCTGCCTCTAAAGTGCTGGGATTAAAGGCATGCACTACTACTGCTTATCTTGGAAGTATTTGTAAACAGGCAGTTGTGGATGGATGAGATATTTGTGTGATTATATAAACTAGCATATATTAGAATTTGGTAAGTTTAGTTACATTTAATCTTGTGATATTGCCTAAACTAGTCTTAAACTTCAGGTCCTCCTGCCTGAGCTCGTGAGTAGTTGCAATTGTAGGTGTGTGAGATCTTGTCTTTGTCGTTGTTGTTGTTTTTATTTTTGAGATTGTGTCTCACTGTATAGCCCTGGCTGACTGGAACTTGCTATGTAGACTGTGCTAGCAGTAAAGGTAGAGAGATCCTCCTTCCTCTGTCTTGCTCCACCATGCCTGCCATCTTGCCTTTTGAATAAGTTTTCTTCTTCCAACAGTAACTTGAACATCTCATGCTTTTGCCTGAGGTAACCTTCTAGGGCAGAGAGTGGTTATATCATAGCTATGAAAGTTCTGGACTGATATGATTACATTTTTCAACTTCATAAAGCATTTCTTATTCTTTTGAAATTATATGATTTATTCTTTGAGGAACACTGCTATGTTATCCACTAGAGTTAAATATAAGAGATATTGGTTATTCCTGGTTAATAGGAACAGTACAACTCTTTTTAAAACAATGAGCTAGTAATGTTTATTTTCAAATACAAAAATGTTCCTTCATTATTAATAGAAAACACATGTTTTTCTGTCTTTATATGACATTTGCTATGGTATACATACTTTGCTTGTTTGATTTTGTTTGGTGCTGAGGGTTGACCTTAGGGTCTCAAGCATGCTTAAGCATATTTTTTACCACCAAGGTATACCACCAACCATACATACATATATATTAACCCAATGTTCCCTTGTGGAATATATGTCATTCTGTTACAAGTTCTGAAAATATTGGTCTGGATAAATGCCAGCTACAACTGTCTTTACTTCTTATCGTGCTGTACAGAAAAAACATCTGCCGGGCGGTGGTGGCGCACACCTTTAATCCCAGCACTTGGGAGGCAGAGGCAGGCAGATGTCTGAGTTCGAGGCCAGCCTGGTCTACCGAGTGAGTTCCAGGACAGCCAGGGCTCAACAGAGAAACCCTGTCTCGAAAAACCAAAAAAAAAAAAAAAAAGAAAAGAAATAAACATCCACAGTAGTACAGGAGCAGATTGGGGTGGGGGAAGCAACATTAACATGTTGCTGCCAAGACTGATGACCTGAGTTTCAGTGCCAGAACCCATATGGTGGAAGGAGAGGATAACTTCCACAAGTTATCCTTGGCCCTCTACATGTGTACCTGGTATGAGCCAGCACACAAAATAAATAAGCATACACAGTAAATAAATGTAATAAAGACTTAAAATATAATCACAGATACTGTGTTTAGTTATACTATCAAATACTTACTTTGAATGTGTTTGCTTTAATTCCTTTATTCTTGATTTTGTTGTATTTGGCATTAAGTAAAGTAAGCTTCGGAGGAAGAACTGGAAGTCTTAGTAGTTGGTTTTCAGCAAGTGTAAGTTCTTCTAACAGAGAAAGTTTTGAAAAAGTACTATCTTCTATGTCTTCTATCAAATTTCCCGTAAAATCAAGTCTTCTTAGGTTAGCTTGAGGGAAATAAATATAAAAATATACTAGGATCTCATTGTATAAAGTGAAGAAAAGCATTTAACAGACCACTCAAGGCCCCAAGTCTCTGTTCAGAGCCCAGATTAGTATTTGCATTTGGTAACTCAGTCAAATTTGTCTTGCAGTGTTGATTATCTGACCTACAGCCTGGTACAGCTGTGCTTTCATGAGGTGCTGGCGACTGAGCCAGAGGCTTCCTGCTTGGTAGGCAAGCACTCTACCACTGAGCTGTAGTCACAACCCCATAAGTAAAGTTTTGTTGAATACTGAGTCTTTCTGTGCATAACAATGATACCTTTTCTTACTGTGGTCTTAGAATGTATGGTTCAAAAGGAATCTTACAGTTCATTGTCTTTCTATCCAAACATCAAAAGAAATTCTTACTGCACATCATAGGGAGTAATTTTGGTTAATTAGATTTAAGCATGTAATTGTTATTTTAAATTTTTGCCAGCATATTGCATTGTAATTGTGGGTACATTGTTTTAATTTGTCTGTACCCTCTTAGTTAAAAAAACAAAGACAAAAATATATCCTGATTATTAACATGGTGCAGACTGAGAGATTGACTCACTCATTCATTCATTCTGTGTGTCTCTCCCTTTATTGGGGACAGCTTAGGCTGAGATGGTTAGGATATAGTTTCATTTCATTCATAGTAGCTGTTTACTCAGAAGTTGTTGTAACACCGAATTAGTAAATACAGAGGTTTGCTTCTAGAATTCCAGAGGCAGGTACTCTTGAGCTTCTGCTCACTTGTTTTTGCCAACCAATTAATATGAACCTTGTTTTATGTATATTTTTGTTTAAAGACAGTTTAATATACCCTTTGGGTTCATGAACATTATCACCCATGCTTGAGTGAAATTTATCCGACACTTGGCATTTTGTGCGCAGGCTCATCCTTGCTGCCCTGCATTTTGAAATACTAGATGGCACCCGGCACTATGCTTGCTGCCATTTCAACTCACATTTCCAATATAAAGCAGAAAACTGAAAAAAACATGATGCTAGATGTGCTGAGTGAGACATCGCTACACTTTATGACAACTGAGAGTAGAGCTTCGCCTTGTTATACCTTAGTTGGAAATTGGAAACATGTGTTTTGCGCACCTCAGTTTTGTTGTTGTTCTGTGAATTTCTGCTAATGATCATAAACATACCGGGGATTGAATCCATACCTTCATATGTGCTAGGTAAGTGCTCTAGCACTGAGCTACATGCCCAGAAAAGCAAATTTGCCAATATGGAATCTACAGATAATAAGGACAAACTGTCTTTCAGTCTGCAACTTAGACTTATTAGTGGCAGCATGAATCCAGTTAGGCTTAATCCCCTAAATGTAGAAATGAAGAAGCCGTGCATGTGGCACAGTGGTAGAGAGCACTTGCTTAGTGTGGGGCAAAACGTGACTCAGCTGCTGTACTTCCAGTAAACAAGTAAAGTGTATTAAAGCCAATGTTACTTGGGTTTTGGTTTTCTTTAGAAACATTTGACTTAGGAATCTAGAATTCCTGCTGAGAAGGAGTGAGTCATCTAGGACTGGGACTTGGTGCTGCAGAAAGAGGCCTTAGTGGTTTGCTGACCACAGCACTTTAGTTCAGTTAAGGCTTGTTAGAGCACCAAATGGCTGACTGCTAATGTTCTGGCAAAGAGAATTAACCATGTTAACCGCCACTGTTTCAGAACTGTCTCCGTTGAATCATCTAAGAAGGATGGTTCCTTTTCATGGTAATGAATCCAGCTTGGTGTTGGTATTTTAAAAGCTGTTCTCCAGCTATTTTTTAAAAAAGATTATTAATTATGTGTGCATGTTTTTATCTGTGTTGGTAAGTGCATATGTGAGTGCAGGTGACTGTGGAGTCCAGATGAGGTCCTGGGAGAGCAGCAAACACTCTTAAACACCGAGTCATCTCTCCAGCTCTCTTCCGGATATTTTTTTAAATATACCCAGGTTTAGTTACAGGAGCTAGGAGCTTGTAATGCTAGCACATGGAAAGTGAAGGCAGCAGGGGAGGAGTTCCAGAGCACCATCCTCTACTGTACATTGAGTTCAAGGACAAAAGAAAACAAAGCAAAGAATAAAAAAACTAATAAACAATAAAAAGGAAAACAAAAGAAGTTGTGTATTTATGGTGAAAGTGGAAATACGGCAGCTAGTTAGCTGGAGAAGCGTCCTGGTTGCACTGACACTGCCTCCCACCTGAGCAGTGTGTGGCTTGAGACAATACCTATGTAAGATGGAGTAGCAAAATCAGCAGGAAAGAATGACCACAGAAGTCTAAGGAAAGGAGATTCTTGTAGTAAGAAAAAAAGTGATTTTTATAAAGTGTATGTTGTATACTTGAGTGCTCCAATAGTGCTGCCCTTATATATAGTAAGTGAAAAATACACAGAAACTTGGGCCTTTAAACTTACGCATGTCTGCAAAATCCTTGGCAGTCAGCTTTTTAATTTTGTTGAATCGTGCATAAAGGTAAGCTGATTCCTTTGGCAATGGTGGTACAGCATCAATGTCAACTTCTTCACAGTAGACAGAGCCACTTAAACAGACACACAACAGGCATGTAGGCATTTCTAAATTAGGAGACAAAATTGTAAGCATAAACTAATTTGAAAATATTTGTCATCTGCTGGTAAAATTATTGTTATAATGAGTGCTGTGATTTGAAAAGATAGGTTACAGAATCATTGGTGATATCAGGAAAGATAATTATGGTAACCAACAACCTGTATTGTGCTTGATAATTCCATCAAAATTTTATTTAAAGTCTGTGGTCAAATATCTTATCACTTTACTTGTTACTTATTTGTTTATTTATTTATTCATTTATTATTTATTTATGTATTTATTGACTCTTAAGTATATATCTGGAATACTCAAGATTATTTTATTCTATTGGTGCTTTTGGAAAAATTTCTCTTTTCTTCATTGAATTGCCAACACTTTGTCAGCAAACACATATGATAGAAGAGTATTTCTGGACTCTAACATTCATGCTTGTGAAGGTCGGAAAGCTACTAGGAGTAATTTCTTTCCTTCCACCATTGAGTTCCAGGGATTGAACTTAGCCATTGGAAGTTTGGTGGCAAGTACTAAGACAGCCAGATCACTGACCCTCCATTGATCTTTAAAAGAAATGTTTATGCCAATAACATGTTAGTATCTTGATTCCTATGCTTTTATAATATGTCTTTGATTTTATAATATGTCAGGTAGTAAAACTATCTGACTTTATTCTTCTTCAATTCACTGTTTTGACTATTTTATATCCTTTCAACAATTTTATACATACATACATACATACATACACACACACACATATATTTATATGAACACTTTAAAATTAAATTAAGTGTACCCATTATTATTTATGATCAAACTTATTGGCAGCATCTCATGATATCCCAAACCCATCTTGTTTTTCCCTACCCCAGTCCTGAAATTTGCAACCTTTTCACTGTCTCTCAGTGAAGAATGGTGTTAGAAACTAAGGACTAGGTACAGAGAATGCTCAGTGATCTTGGAGTCTCTTTGCTGCAGATTCTTTCAGCAGATAAGGCAAAGAAATACAAGTATATGCATTTTTCATCTGAAAATACTGTACATGTATCCATACAACACACAAACACATATATACTTACATGTGTAAGGGTGTATATGTATATACTCATGTATGTGTAAATGCATAGCATATTAGCACAGACACCAGAGGCGAAAACACATGGTAGATTTTCATCTCTCTCTCTCCATATATATGTATATGTGTGTGTATACATACATATATATATATGTATGTATACACACACACACACACCACACACTGATATACTGATATCTCTGTTCTAATCCAGCTCCAAGGTGTTCTTTCTAGCCTTCTGCCTTTCTCTGTTTATAATGATCTTCTGTAACATTGAAAATAAGGTTTTCATTAACTAATGCTTACTCAGTCTAGAACACAAATTAAGCACTTTTAATATTATCCCATAACACTATGAATATAAACCTACCTACTAGAATTTAGTATAGTCATGGCCATGTAATGCTGTTTTGGCTAATGACAAGTTTAATACATGACAGTGGTTACAGATTTAATGTAACTGAAAATTTTTTTATTACCCAAGTGACATTATGGTTGTCAGAAAGTCACAAGCAATGTATTGCTCATTTACCTTTGTGTGTGTGCACATATTCATGTCTGTGTATGTGTATTGATGCTAGGTATACAGACTTGTTGCATTGCCAGATTCCTAAAGTAGAGCAAAACTCTAGTGTACTACTTGATAATGATAATAAGCAGTTGACTTACTAGCATATATATACTATTTAGACATTGTTTTAGAGTGTGGGACTTAAGAAGTTTTCTGTAAATTGGCATTGCTGTGTTATTCTAACAGCAACATTGTCATCTTGCATCTACAGCATCTCTTGTGTTTAATTTAGTCTTACTTTTTTTTCACTCCCCTAAGAGCAGTAAGATAGTCTTAACACCCACACCCACTTATGCATACTCAGACACACACTCACACTTTATGGCCTAGGATGTATAGTATGTATAAATTGTTTATGATGTTTATATTTGTTATAAAACACAATGTAGCCCTGTCTCGTTTTTACGGTACTTTAAAAAGCATTTTGTGTGTATTATGTTTGCATGCACACACATGTGGACACAGAAGTGGGAGTCAGATGACAATTTGGAATGTTGGCTATCTTCTTCCATCTGTGGTTTCTTGGAATCACACGGAGGATATCAGGCTTGACTCATGTGCCCTTAACTGTTGCTCCATCTCACTAGCCCAGTTGTTGTCTAAACAAGACATGGCTGCTTCTGATTTGTTTTTCTTTAGCTTCAAGATTTATAGTCAAATACTGTGTTTAAGATTTAGTTGGATTAGTTTTTTTTCTCCATTACTGTGTTATGTTAATTCTAAATACAATTAGCTATGGTTTATTATTGTTGTCGTTATTTTTACTTTTATTTTATTTTTTTACAGTCCAGTCGTTTCCCCCTCCCGGTCCATCCTCCCACAGTTCCTCATCCCATTCCTCTTCCCCTGTGTCCTCAGGAGGATGTCCCCAACACCTCCACTGCCAGGCCTCCCCACTCCCTGTTTTAATGTCTATATTTCTGTTGTTTTTTATAAGTTTTTTGATTGACTTCATTTAAATATGTTTCTTTGCTTTTATGAAACAGCATTGTTCTAAAAAAAAAAAATGAAGCCTAGACAAAAACTGTCCACTCTTGTTCTTCAACCCATTCAGTTTTCCCTTTCTTCTCTCACTTGTTTCCTTGGTGTAACTGGCCTGTGTGGTTGGTTTTTAAATCTCTGGATTTAACCCAGAGTCCTACACATGCTAGGCAAGTGTTCCACCACTTAGCTAAATCCTCAGCCCTTGTCAGTTTTTAGAGTATCGCCTCTTCTGCATTTCTTTTCACAGGAATGAACACCTACAGGTCAGCTCTTACTCCATGTATTCTCTATGGAGGGCAGCATGGGAGAGACCCGCTGTTAGGGTTTACTTCTTTTACACACTTGTATGTTGGAAATCACTCCATGTCTGCACATGTTGCCCTCACTCTTTTTTGTTTGCTCTTCTATTTTGCTTTGTTTGTTTTGTTGTTGTCATTTGTTTTTTGTGGTTTTGAGCTTGGCTGTTGTTGTTGTTGTTGTTGTTGTTGTTGTTAGATAACAGGGCCTGGCTGGTTTAAAATGCTGTATGACGGAGAATGACATTGGATTTCTGATTCTCTTGCTTCCATCTCTAATGTTCTGAGATGGCAAACATGAACTACTATTAACAATGTTGTGAGATGCGGCCATTAAACCTCAGGTTTCCTGCGTGCTAAGCAAGCACTTTACCCACTGAGCTATACCTCTAGCCTTGTCTCTGTCCTTTTGTCGCTCTGTTGTGTCTCCTTATGTGGACGTGCCATTGTTTGTGCAGTGTTTGGGCTGTTGGGTTATTTGCAGTATTTTATAATTGCCAATGGTGCTTTAGTGATTTTACTTTTTTATTTTGGGTATAGGTCTTCAGGGTAAAATCCTAAAATGTGATGACTCTGTCAAAAGTAAATATGAGGCTAAGGCTGTAGCTCAATAGTAGTGCTTCTAGCACACAGTTGGCCTCCATTTCAATCACAAGCACTGCCAAAAACCAAGTACATCTATTTTGATTTTGTTCAATATTGCCAAATACCTGTCTAGAAGTGTTGTACTAATTCATATTTCTGCTTACAGTATATTAGAGTATTTGTTACTATACCTCTTTGACTATGTACTATTTTGGTATACTGTCTTTGTTTGTCTGTTTGTTTGTTTTAAATGTACGTTGGTGTTTTGACTGCACGTACGCCTGTGTAGTGTGTTAGATCCCCTGGAACAGGAGTTACAGACAGTTGTGGGATGCTATAACTTCCATAGCCCCAGTCCCCTGGAAAAGCAGTCAATACTCTTAACTATTGAGCTGTCTTTCCAGCCCTTGTCTTCATTTTTATCAAACAGGTTAAGTAGGGGTAGAATGTAATTTTTTTGTTTTGTTTTTTAATGAAAATTGAGATTGAACATCAGTGTTACTTTAAAATCATTTTTAATGGTCTTCATAACTTTTGCCCATTTTCTAAGTGTATTCTTAATTTTTTAATTAAAAATATTATTGTGTGTTTGTTTTGTGTGTATGTGCATGAACATTTGTGCTTGCTGTGTCACATGTGTGGAGCTTGGAGTACAAGTTGGAAGAGTTTGTTCTGTCCAACATGCAGGACCTGGGATTCATCTCAGATAGTCAGGGCTTGGCCCTTTGCCACATTACTGGATCTCAGATGTGGTTTTGTTTGGTTTCTTTTCTTCAATTTATGAATTCTTTATAAATTGGAGATACTACATCTTTATAATATATTACAAATATCCTTCCCATTTTGGTTGCCTTTTGCTTTATGCAAAAGTGGCTTTTTTGTAATTTTATAGAGTAATTTTTAAAAAAATGTCTATTTAAAACTTCTGGATTTTGAGCCACCCCACTACCAGACTGCCTACTTATGCTTGCAAGGTGATATCTTACACATGCAGACCCCTAATCTTTCTTAAGTTTATTTTTTCTTTTGTTTTATGAAATATGGATCTGATTTATCTCTCTCCAAATGGCTATGTAGTTCTCCTAGACTCAGTTTATTTAAAATGTTTCTCCCTTGGTGATTGAGTGCTTGAGTATTTTTCCATACTTTAACTTTATACTCAGTGTCTTTGTGTTTCTGAACATGTCCAGTCTTTTTAATCTGTGTCAATGGTATTCGTTCATACATTATTCCCAGCTTTTTAAACATGGTATGTTTTATCTGGCATTTGTTCAGTGTTTTCACATGTAGTTTTGCATTTTTCTATATATGTATGTCTATGGTTTTTAGACTCTTTTCCAAGCATTATCAAAATTTAGTAATTGCAGTGGGATCACCTATACTTTCTGAATTTAGAGAATAATATCTTTATGGTATTGAATCATTCTATCTAAGAAAAGGATGTCTTATTATTCGAATCTGTTTTACAATGTATTTTCTGGTTTTGGTTCATTTTAATGTTGTTGTAGCAGGGTAGGAATGGGCGGGCATTTTCATGTTCTCATGTGAGACCAGATTATATAGCATAACAGGAATAAATCAAACACAGGAACTATCAAGTATGGCTTGTGCTTTGTTATCTTACTGTAATTTTCTATTGTTTTCATTGAAGCAGACTTTGTACTTAGTTGTGTAGAGTTTTTTTCTCCTTTTTGCTTTTCTTTTTTGCTTGCTCTTTTTAAACTACTAGTCATTGAATTTAGAGCCTCATGCAAACACTGTCAGTACATCCCAGCTTCTGTGAGATTCATAAAGATAGTAATTAATTGTATTATATTTACCTCATCCTAAGGCTATTGATTGTATTTGAAAAATAATCTTTAAGTATTTTTTGATTTATTTTTGAGACGTCTTGTTCCTTAGCCTTTTCTAGCCTGAAACTTCCTTTGTTTAAGACTGATTTAGAACTCTGAGATCTGTCTGCTTTTGCCTCCCAAGTTCTGGGATTAATAAAGCTGTATGATATCATGCTTGGCTTTTGAATTGATTTTATGTGGACAGAAACTTAAGTTTTCTAAAGTTTAGGTTTAGACAAAGTGTTGGATGTTCTTGAACATCCTGGTCCACAGTTTTCACTCACAGTGTGAAATGTTAGGTGATGAGCTCATTGCAAATAACTATAGACTTTCCCATTGGAGGTGAAATTTCAGTTTATAATTTACTATATCTTGAGGCAAATTTTTATAACTACAAAGAGCAAAATTTCTTGTATTTTAAAATGATACTTTTCAAAAATACTAGATGATAGATTGTTCATACTTACCATCATTTTCTTTCTTGGTAGGTAATGATGGTGTAGCTTCATCGTTTTGTAACTGAATACTTTTCTCATCAGGAATTATCATAATTTCTTTTTCCTATTGTAAAGGTAGAAGTTTGTTATCAGATGTGATAAGTCACAAGTCTTACTGTAAATCAGAAAGATCACAAACATTTCTCTTAGTCACAGTTAGAAGTACTTAGTTAAGATTTTCTTTTATGTATATGCATTTTGTATGTATGTATGTATGTATGTATGTATGTATGTATGTATGTAACACATATATTGGACAAAGGACAACTTGTAATAGTCAGTTCTCTCCACCATGTGGGCTCAGGGGATCTATGGCTGAAAGAGACTTTATCTTGGAGTTCTACCTCAGCAGCGCTGTATCTCAGCACTCTGTTTAGATTTTATACACAATTCCATTTCTTTATTCATTAAACCACACTGTCGATACTCTAGGTAGAATATGCATTCCTGAGTAAAAGAATCCATCTTTTAAAATTTTTTGTTTTGGTTGGCTGAACTCAGTACTTGATATTATTAACAGTAATAATTCTCTGAATGGGAATGGAAGTTTTTCTAACATGAAACTATTCTTTATAGTTTTTCATATGAACTAATTTCCTTTTTTCACTTTCGACCCTTCTGAGCGACAGTACAGCTTCTTTCATGAGCCGGATGCTTTCCTGCCTTGACCTTAGGATGGATCCCTTATATTCTAGCCTCTTCACCTGACCAGGCATTGGCATAGGCTGTTAACACTGTATAACTGGGGATTATCCCTTGCCCTCTGTACTCTTTTCAGACAATGTGCATTCTGCTAGTAGACTGTAATTTACATGAGGACCTATTCATTCTACTTTTTTTTTTTTCTGTTTGTGGCTCCATGTTATCTCAGGGCACTTCGACCTTGCCCTAGCCCTCATTTCCATGTGTAAACATGTCACTCTTCCCCCACTGAGTTCACACAAATACCAGTCCAAACATTTATATTGATGAAAAACTGCTTAAAGCTCCATGTAATTAAGCAGAAAGCTTTAAGATTCAAGGAATTTTGAAAGTATCTTACATTTGGTTGATAGACTCAGATCATTGCAGTTACACAATAGGTTATGAGCTTTTTTGTTTCATTGTTTTGCTTTTTAACTTGAAGCTGTCATTACAAATCCTGGGTACAAATTGGTAGAGTGGAATGTGATTAAAAGTAAATCCCTGTAGTAAGGAGTTTTTTTGTGTTGGTACTCTGTGTGATTGGCATGCATAACCAGTAAGTATTCTTATATTCATTTCCTAGGACTGGATTTTTCTGAATTCTATAAACATAAGCTGATAATACATCTTTTCCTAATTTATTTTTGAGACAATATAACATACAACTATAGGATATTATGTAGCATTGTGTGATATACATTTCAGCTGTCAGAGATCACCTTAAAGTCTAATGACTCTTAAATTTTAATTCAAAACTTAAATTAGATTTTCTCTAGATACTCTTGTTTATCATAGTTACTAATTATGAATTCAGTAATCATGCATACTTTAAAAATATAATTACTTTAAATTTTAAAGCCTTTCTCCTTCTGAACTTAACAAATATTGAAGTTAAGGGGAAAAGAATGCATTTAAATGGGTATCATTTTAGATTATAAATTTAAAGTAGAAATAAAATACCTTAATACTTTTCTCATCCAGGTATTTCTCTTCATAATCCTGGCTAAATTTGGTTTCTTCAGAATTGTCTGTTCCATACTCATAGTTAACATGTGAGTCCAGCTGCGTCTGTGGTGTTTGCTGTGTCAGAGGCACGAAGAGTAGCAGGAGAAGCATAAAGTGTACAGTCTTCATTGCAGCAAACACAAGGTGACTGAAAGTTAGGAAACTACTGACCTGATGACTGTGGAACAAACTCTTTTTTCCCTGGAAGTAAGAATGTAGACCATGGAAGCAGTATTTAAAAGCTTGGAGGATATTTTGGCAGGATGGATGCAGTAGGGGCTAGAGAGCAAGTATTTAACCCTTAGTGGTCCTTAATTAGATACAGTGTTTTATGTGCCAGTGAAGATTCTGAAAAATTCAGAAAGTACTTTTATTTCTTACCCATGAACAATTTTAAAACTGCTGGTAAGTTTATTAAATGTCAAATGCCTTGAGTAGGGATACTTGTATGCAGTCAAAATCTTCTCGGGGTACCTGCAGCATGAATAGTTAATACAAAGATCCATGATCCTGTGCCATGTGAGTTAAAAATATCATATTTCAGCATTGCTGCTCTAAAGGAACTCTTGATTCATATTGATGTAAAAGAAACAGTTCTGAGAAAAGGCTTAAAACTTAAACCTTAGGTTTAACATCATAAAAAGTAGACATTAACACTTTTAAGTGGTATAGAATATAGGGAAAAACATTTAATCTTTTTAGTTTTATACATTTAACAGATTGTTACTAGTTAGTGATGTTGCTTTTTTAAGCTTAAAATATAAAAGCATCACTAATACCACTTCAGACTGGGGTAATTTAATAAAACTTTAAGTGAGGAACTTTTGGAGAATGTACTGGAACAATTCTTTGAGGCACACCAGTGAATTTTAGCTGCTGAATACACACTTCAGACTTTTTTAAAACTACAAACAGACTCACTTAAAGGTACTGGTGCTGCATTTATAGATGCCAGTTTGTCAAAAATCCAGTGGTTGAGATTTCAAAATAAAATGGGTTTGTAACTTTTTCTGCTTCCAGTTTTAATCTACATCTGTCTTATATAAGATGATTTATGAAAATGTTTTAGAAATTAATTCTTCAATGAAAATGAAACTTACACTACAGATGACTTTATATTTATTAACATTTTTAGAATCATACTTTAACACACAATATTTAAATTAACATGTGAAAAGCAAGCCTACCGTAGTATCTGGTTGAAGTCCTTGTGGTTTTCCTCAATAGGTGTTCATGTCTGTGCATTAGTCCCAAGTGGGAGAGTGAATGAGCAAAGCTGTGGAATTGTTTCAAACTGCTGAATAAAGTTTCAGGACCCAACAGCTTAAATTCCATGTGGAATTCAACAGCAGATTCCATGTGGTGGAAATCTTTGCCAGCATTCCTTCTCGGGGTGAAATGAAGGGTATTACACGAGAGAATGTGCTGAGGATATTTGAAACTGCGGTACCAGGGCAGCTGCAGTGTATTGCAATCTGG
This sequence comes from Grammomys surdaster, assembly GCF_004785775.1. Classification (NCBI taxonomy): domain Eukaryota; kingdom Metazoa; phylum Chordata; class Mammalia; order Rodentia; family Muridae; genus Grammomys; species Grammomys surdaster. The sequence continues at coordinate 605,387 of NW_021604595.1, forward strand.
ATCCCTTTATTTTTTGCATGAATCTTTTAGTGAATATTAGTTTATAAATCTTTTTAAAATCAGACCTTTATCTTTGTTCTTTTCTGATATAGAAGACACTTCCTTTTGAATGAAATAAAGCACCAAAATGAGCATAGTCTTTGTTCTTTTTTTTTGTTTTTTCCAGACAGGGTTTCTCTGTGTAGTCCTGGCTGTCCTGGAACTCACTCTGTAGACCAGGCTGGCCTCGAACTCTCGAACTCAGAAATCTGCCTGCCTCTCCCTCCCAAGTGCTAGGATTAAAGGTGTGCGCCACCACCGCCCGGCATAGTCTTTGTTATTAATTTAATGAGAACTAAGGATTTGTCCCTATACTATAATTAATACATTAAAAATTTATCTATAAAGTAAGTTTTAAAACTGGTGTAGTGGCACCCATATGTAACCTTAGTGCTTGTGAGATAGACACAGAAGGATCAGAAGTTCAAAGTCGTTCACTACTTACTTAGTGAGTTCTAAGCTGGCCAAACTATTTAAGACCATACTCTTAAAAACAGATGCCAGGTTTACCATTAATCCCAGAATGCAAGAGACCAACACAGGCAGATCTCTTTGAGCCAGCCTGATCTACATAGTTCTAGGCTAGTCAAGATTACATAGTGAGACCTTGTCTCAAAAAAACAAAAAACAATCAAAAAGGGGGGAGGGGGAGAAAAAAAAGAAATTGAGTTGAAGAACAAAGGGGTTTCTGGAAAGAGAGAAGGGGGCAGAGAGAGAGAGAGAGGCAGAGAGAGAGAGAGAGACAGAGACAGAGAGACAGAGAGACAGAGAGACAGAGAGACAGAGAGAGACAGACAAACACAGAAAATATACTAACAGAAACCATGTAGTGATTTAAATATACTTGGCCCAGGGAATAGCACTATTAGGAGGTGTGACCTTGTTGGAGTAGGTATGGCCTTGTTGGAAGAAGTGTGTCACTGTAGGATGGGTTTTGAGATCCTCCTCCTAGTTCCCTGGAAGACAGTCTTCTGGTTGCCTTCAGAACAAGATGTAGAACTCTCATCTCCAGTGCCATGCCTACTTGACACTGCCACATTTCCCTCTATGATGATAATGGACTGAACCTCTGAACCTGTAAGACAACCCCAGTTAAATGTCCTTTATAAGAGTTGCCTTGGTCATGGTGTCTCTTCATAGCAATGGAAACCCTAACTAAGACAAAACATAACTATTCAGTGGGTTGCTATTTTCTCCATCTTCAATATCATCATCTGACTTCATAGGAAACTGTGGTTTAGAGTCAGACTACTTCTCTGAGGTCTAAGCTTTGATTACCTCAGTAGCCACTCACTCCCTGCCCTCAAGCTTATGTGATGGATAGTTTGCCTGCATGTGTATCTCTGTACCACCTACAAGCTTGATACTCAAATTGTTCAGAAGAGAGAGGGTCAGATCCCCTGGAACTGGAGTGGAGTCATGAGCCTCTACATGGAGTTCGGAATTGAGTGTGGGTGTTCTGAAGAGTAACAGGTGCTTTTAACCACCGACTCATCTCTCCAGTTTCAAGGAGACTCAGTTTCTATACCTACTGAACTATACTCTAATTAACTGTAGAGTTCTTTGACCTCTGTATTGTTGACGCTTTGAACCTGATAGTTCTTTGTTGTGGGCTATTGTATGAGCACTGAGTGTGTTTGTAAGTACTTTGTCTCCCTACTCATTAGATGCAAGTAGCAGTAGCCTCCAGGTGAAAAGCCAAACAAATCTCCTGACACTGCTAAATGTCAGTCACAGTAGAGCCCTGTCTTTAATCCCAGTGCTTGGGAGGCAGAGCCAGGCAGGTTTGTTGTTGTTGTTTTGTTTGATTGTTTGTTTAATTCTAGGCTGGCCAAGGCTACATAATGAGAGCCTGTCTCCAGAATTACAAAACAAGGGCTGGAGAGATGACTCAGTGGTTAAGAGGACTGACTGTTCTTTCAGAGGTTCTGAGTTCAATTCCCAGCAACCACATGGTGGCTCACAACCATCTGTAATGGGATCCAATGCCCTGCTCATATATTCATATACATTAAATAAATAAATAAATAAATAAATAAATAAATAAATAAATAATGTTTTTAAAACTATTAAAAATTCAAAAGAAATTTTTTGAAAAATACAAAGCCAAACAAAAGCCTTTAAAAAAAAACACCTAAAAGCTAGCTCTCACCTAGCTATGCTCTATAGCTATCAGATGGGTTAACAAGCTTCTTACAGCTGGAAAGACGGTTTAGCAGTTAAGAGTACTTAATGCTCTTCCAAGAGAACGTAGCACCCAACTTGAGCAGATCACAGCCCCTCTAACTCCAACTCCAGGGTTCCAGTTCCCTCGTCTGACTCCCTCTGGCACTATGTGGCAGGCACTTGGATGTTTACTCACAAATATAAATAAAAATAAGTTATATTTTAAAACTGCCTGTGAGAACTGCTGAGTTGCTAGATACTTAAGACTTTTTAAATCCAACATTCTGAGAACTTATAGCAGGCTGCTGTCTTAAATCTCTTGTGTTTACGTGAACATAGATCTCTTGTTCACATGAAAGAGATGAGAGTGTAAGTACTTTACCGACAAGGGGAGGTGGGTTATGGTGCAATGGGAGGATGAGTTCATGCTTTTTTTCTAACATTTTTTCTGTGATTTTACTTATTTTCTTTTAGTGTCTAATATACTCACAGCCTGAACACTTCCAGTGATGAAAGAAGTGTGCATGGTGCCATGCTGCTTCTAACAGTGCTCAGTTAGTTACACCAAGTACATTACTTCAGCTAGCCTAAGATCCTTGTAGGATGTTGGAGCGTGCAAGAGTCTTGGGACTTTGAGCTGTTATGGTCTAATCTTGTTTCCAGCTGCTCTTTTACTTTATTCTCAAGATTTAGAAGGAAAACCATGTGTTTGGAATCAGGAAACCAGGAATTTAGTTCCAGCCATCCTTGGGGACATAGGGATTCTTTATAACACAAAACATCTATAGCAGAGATGAGGATTTTTTTTCTTTCTTCCCTTTATACTTTCTTCACTCCTGGAACTGGTTAAATGTGTTATATGATACACATGCATCTGTATTTTAGTTTAGTACTCATTAAGTTGAGGAAAAAGGTAAAAATCTATGCCTCAAGTAATATTTACACACAGGCTAGATATTTTCAAACAATAGCATTTGAGCATATTTCTAAAGGATCTTTTATTTTTGCTTCCTTTCTAAAAGCTAAATGTGTTTATTTTTGTTGTCTAATCTTGTAATTTTGTTGTGATATGCATGTTTTCTTAGTGCTTACAAGCAGTTTAGCCTTTTAAGATACATATATATTTTCAACCCCTTCCCTCCCCCCGGGTAAAGAGTAGATGTTCATGGGTTTTTTTCAAGTCAATTAATACAGGTAATTGCTGTGCTATATAAAGTAAAGAAAATACTTCATTAGTTTATCTGAGGAAAAACATTAAAGTTTTTATTTCTTTGCGTTTACTGAGAAATCTTTGGATTTGTTTGAGTTCACTGTATCATTTCTAAGTACTACTAATGATAAATATTTATGGACCTACATCCTCTTGGTTTTGAGCAGGAGGGACTTTGTGACACAGTTTACTTGAACGTCTTTGGAGGGAGGAACCTGAGCAAGTTAAAGCTGTTCTTTATACTAGGTGGGAGGAGCTTGGTTGCCCTGTAGGGCTGGAAGAAGCCTTGTGAGGAGAGGGGAAGGAAGCCTGCTGTTTCACCCTGGTGGGTCATCCGGAAATGTGATAAACTGTCTAATAACGAAATTGCTTTTGTTTGTCACAGGATATTGGACTTAAGAACCTTAATGAAACCCTTAGTATCTTGTGTCTAATACTAACCTTTTATATGAGTACAGTGCTGGAAGGGTCTCAGATGCTGGCTTCCCTTCTCTGTGGCCCCTGGTATGAGAAAGCCACTGCTATCCCTGCAGTATGTAGTGCCCAGACTTTTGCTGAGGAAGTTATTCTGAATGCCTGCAGTCCATGTGCCTCTATAGCCTTCCAGCTGCCTTACAAGAACTGTCTTTCTTAAAAATGAGGACAGGTAAGGTTTAGAGTAGTTGAATAATCAGTCATTCAAATTTACCCAGCTTAGAAGTGAAGATTTAAAAGGTTCCATACCCATGTATCTAATACCAGATTATTATTATTTCCTCCTCTTCCTCCTCTTCCTCCTCTTCCTCCTCTTCTTCCTCCTCTTCCTCCTCTTCTTCTTCCTCCTCCTCCTCTTCTTCTTCTTTTTTCAGTAGCCAAATATATAGTTTGGGTTTTTGTTAAGGATAATTTTTTAAAATTAAACGTGTATTTTGTTAATTTAGAAGAAAATAAATAATCTTTAGACTTAACAAAATTGAGAATTTTCACTTTTTAACTGTGTAAGGGTTTAATTAAATTACTACTTTGCATTAATGTGTAATCTACTTTTGCTAGTCAGTTTTTGCCACATCTCAATACTACTTCTTCCTGAAGTAGCTGCTTCACCAATCTCAGGCCAGAAATTAGTTGCGGTATCCATGGTTACCTGGTTTATTGTTCCTGCCTCTTCAGCATTTTGTTTATTTCTCGTGTTAGGGTAAATTGTGTGTGTGTTTTTTAAATACTTATTTTGTTGAGCTAATTCCCATTCAGTGGAATTCTTTTTAAAGTGTACAAATTCAATTGTTTTAATATATTCAGGTTTTTATATAATAACCATCATAATAATCTTAGAAAAAAAATTGCTTTTGAGACAGGATCTATCCTTTGGGAGTCTCAATCGTATATGGGACATTTTCTTTGAACTTCTAAACTTCTTACATCTACCCTCCACTCCTAAATGCTTTTACACAGCTTTGTGCCAACACACCCAGTTATTGATATCCTCCTTTTGAATCATGAGTCATGCTGCTATGGATGGTCTTGGGCAGACTTTGGTGTGAACCTGTGTAAGTCTCTTGGGCATGGACCTTTAAGCAGAAATGTTGATTCTTTCATAGCCAACTGGAAGTTTCCAAATTGCTGCATCATTTTGTCAGCTCTGTGAAGGCACCGATCTTTGTTTTCTCACCAATATTTGTTATTTGTTGGTTTTTTTGGTTGCTGCCATTGTAATGAGAAAAACTAATCTTTTATTGTGGTTTTGGTTTACATTTCTTTAATGGCTCTTTTTAAATTTTGAAATGATAGAAGTTAGAGAAATAGTCTGATCTTGCTTATCTTTTAACACTCACAGTGTCACATTTTTATTCTTAATGAGTAATTGCATTTATAATCCCATTTTGAAATATTTCAGAAGAATCAGCTGTATTTTAAGGCGTGTATCACAAGGATGCCTAGCTCATGTCACTAGTAGTTGACTTGGGCTTCACTCTTTTCGTCACAGTTGCTCGTTGTGAATCCTTTTCTCTCATTGCTACACCTTCACTAAATAACTTGATGTGGATGTTTAGATGAGTGGGTGGAGTTTCCTTTATGTTTATTATGCATTGTCAACTTTGCACTTGTGGGCAGGTGAGTGTTTTCTTCTGCTACTGCTAACAACCTACTCAAACTAGAAAAACCAATAGAGGCTTCTCAGCACTCAGAAGTTTGAACAAATACCTTCCAAATTATAGTGTATATATCTGCTAATTGTACCTTGTCTGAAATTTTATCATGTGTTTTTGGATGCTTTGTATTGGCATACCCAGATTTATATTTGTTCCTTTTTATCACAAGTTCTGTGAAGCATCAGTGCTTGTTAAATAAAAGAATTCATCACAACAGTTAGAATATTCACCTTAAAGCTTACTTTAAATATGAACTGAAGAACGTAAGTGATGCATTCTCACACTTCTGCAGAAGAGAGGAGGCTATGGCTCAGTCTTCTGCCCGCTGTCACTAGCAAAGAGTGGCCTTAGGCTTGACAGCCAGGCGTGACACGTCTTAGGCTCTACTCCTACCTGCATCTCATGATTCAGATAATTTGCTTGATCTGGTCCTCTGAAAGAAGAGCACTTACATTCCTGAAATTTTTGCCTTAGGTCTTAGGATGGTAACTCAAAAAGTCAAGCATTCCATTCTGAGCCCTGAACCAGGGACACATAGCTTATTAGAAATACAAGTGCAGCATACACCTTTACTCTCATCACTCAGGAGGCAGAAGGACAGGCAGGTAGATATTTAGTTTAAGGTCAACCAGGTCTACAGAGCAAGTTCCAGAACAGATAGGACGACACAGAGAGCCCCTGTCTCTAAAGAAAAAAAGAAAAGGAAAGAAAGAGAGGGAGGGAGAGGGGGGGAGATCGGAAGAAAAGAAAAAAGAAAACTATAACTGTGAAAGTCACTAAAAGTGATCTTTCTTGAGTGAAAGACTACTGTTAAGTCAACATTCTTCCGTTTTCTCATGTCCCCTTCAGGTGGAGAGGACAGCTGTTGTCTTTACAATCACTGTTACTTACTTGATCATCCCTAGGAAAAAGTCCATCATTGGAAGTGGCATACTCAGAGGATTTTATGTAATTTGTCATTGTCATTGTCAAGAACATGCATGTCACCACACATGTGGCCAGAGGAAACCTTGACAAACTTCAGGAGTTGGGTCTCTCTACTCAAAGTCATCAGGCTTGATAGTAAATACTTTTTCTGCTGACCCATCTTGCTGGCCCTTACATGCTTTTGCATGATAATATTTCTAAGTTTAAAGAATATACAAAGCCATTTGAGCTTAGGTTTTTTTTTTATTCCTACTTACCATTCTATTTTATGTTTATTAAGATTGCATCATTTTAGTAAGCTCTAAGCCTGTGAAATAAAGCCATTCTCACCAACATGTTCTATCTTTATACTAACACATACTTCTAGATCTATTATTATGAGCAGTTTTATGTTTATATTTGTAATTAGTAAGACTTTATGGAGTCATAAATGTGTACCTATATAGTATCTTGCCACTCTTGCATTTCATAGTAATGAGAATTAAAGTGCTCTTCTGATACTTCTTGACCCTCAAGAGTGTTGTCCGGACTGTCATGGTAGTCTTCCTCTTCCTCCTCTTCATAGCTCCTGAAAACTTGGGTCTTCAGTTGAATTGTTTCACCGTTAGTGCTCCTCTGCTCACCATAATAAATACTGTGTATACGAGGGAAGCAGAAGAAGATATATGAACTTATTGGTTCTTTCAGCTTATTTTGGTCCACACGAAGGTATGTTAAATGGTGATGATGTAGTAGATCAGGAGAAGGACACATCATTGTCACATTAATGCCTGAAAAATACAAGTCAGAAGTTTATTCTGCATAGGGTAGTCATAATTCCAGATTGGGTTTTGTTACATGAGATATAATTTTATTATAGGACTTATAAATGGAGTTAGATTTTATTGCTTTCAGAGTTAGGTTTAATTATATTAATTAAAATAAAGTGAAACTTGTGTTTCATAGCATCAAAATAAATATGAACGCTTTACTGATTGGTTTTTTTGTTTGTTTGTTTTTTTGTTTTTTCGAGACAGGGTTTCTCTGTGTAGCCCTGGCTGTCCTGGAACTCACTCTGTAGACCAGGCTGGCCTCAAACTCAGAAATCCACCTGCCTCTGCCTCCCAAGTGCTGGGATTAAAGGTGTTCACCACCACTGCCCGGCGGCTTTACTGGTTGTATAAGTAATATATAAGTGCTTCCTAGTAGAAGCAATATTAAAAAAAAAAAAAAAGAATAAAAGGGAAAATATACATTGCTACTACCCAGGGTCATATGTCTTCAGATCTTCAGATGCTCTCTAGTACTGCTTGCTAGTAATAGTCAAGGTGATCAAGTTGAGTTGAAAAGACTATAAAATTAATGACACTCCTTTTCCCCAGGCCACTATTTGCCATCTCCGTAGCCAACCTCAAAGCAACCCTTTTCATTATTATGTAAAGCATAGATTATTAACAATTCATTCTTTATAAAGAGTCCAAATACTATTCTTTCATCAGCCATGTTGGTACATGTGCCTTTAATCTCAGCATTAGGGAGGAAGAGGGAGATGAATATATCTATTAGTTTGAGGACAAGCCTGGTCTACATACCAAGTTCCAGGGCATCCATGGCTACATAGAGAAACCCTGGCTTAATATACACATCCCACAAAAAAAAAAAAAAAAAAAAAGAAAAAAAAAAAAAAAAAACAAAAATCCCCCCTTGTTCTTTAAAAAAAAAAAAAAGCAGAAATTTTGCATACTTTCTATTTCATTATTTTGTAGGTATAGATGTTCCAAATTCCTTGGAATGTAGAATGCTTGCTTCAATTTATTGTGTCCAACGTTGAGTTCTATAAGATTGGAAAGATTAAAGATCTCATATGGAATGTCTTCCAGTTTGTTGTGTGATATTCTTAAAGCATGAAGTTTTGGGAGTTTGTCAAAATAATTGTCTGGTATAGAGGAAATTGAATTATTTTCTAAAGATAGATACATAAGTGAAGAAGGCAATTCGGGGGGCATTGATTCTAATCTGTTATTACATAGGTTGAGCTGCATTAATTTTTCCATTTTGGAAAGGTTCTTTTCTTTTAACATCGAATCAGAAAGATGATTATAGCAGAGATCAAGCATAGTCACGTTTACCAGCCCATCCATGGCATTTGTTGGAAGTGTGGAAATTTCATTATAACCCAGAAGGAGTCTTTCCAGAGATTTAGGAAGTGGAAATGGAAATTCTTCTAAGTTATTATGCTCTAGATGAAGTTGTTGTAGATTTGAAAGTTTAGCAAACACACCATAATCAATCTTTTGAGATTTAATTTTGTTGTGGCTAAGGTTAATTTCTTTAAGATGAGTTGCATTGATAAATGAATTTGCAGTCACAGCCTCAATGTCATTGAACTGAAGGTTGAGTTGCTGAATGTGCATTGGAATATTTGGGATAGTCTTAAGTTTCCGATTGTCACAGTACATTGATGTTGGAAAGTTAGTTGGACAGAAGCATTCCTTAGCACAACCTAAAGTATTCTGATAAAAGGGAACTCCATATTCAATATTTTGATGGAATTGGAATTCTGGCTCATAATCCTCATTTGGCTCTTGGTCATAATCTTCATCCCATTGGTAAGCTTCATATTGACAGTGTACTCTAACTCCAAAACAGAAGAAAATGACATATATTGGACTTAAAAAGCCCATGTTCTTTTCTTGTCCTATTGCAGAGAGAAAAGTGGTTAATACTCAGAATAATTTTTATATAAATTGACAAGTAAAATTTATTAGGTTGATGCCTATATATAGCAGAATATTCAGGAAACATGGGCAGAGCTCCAGTGAAAATTGAATGTTTAAGTACCTGTGAAATTTAGAATAATATGTTGGATTAAACAAAGTCAGAAGTGTGCTGTTCTGGACTTTTTACTAAGTAGTCACTATTTTTTTATTTGTTTACTTTTAATTTTTATAGACCAGATTCCTTTTGTATTGCTTACTGGTTAGAACTTACTATGAAAACCAACCTGTCCTTAAATTACAGGAGTTTCTGCCTCTGCCTCTCTCGTGCTAAGATTTGATGTGTGAAGCACAACGCTATACAGTCGTTATCTTCTGGAACTGTCAGAGGGCATGTTGGGAGAGATAATGGCTAGACTGTAAAAAAAGATTAAATATTAAACAACAAAAAAAGAATTTTAGCTGTCTTTTTTTCTAGACATGCTGATGTTTCTGGTGTGACATTACCCAGCCACCCTCTAGTAAGTGCCTCCACTGTAAATGCTGGGCATTCTTTCCAGCCCTTTGTCGATTGGTGATGTTTGCTACCTATGTGAACAGTTAAAGAACTTTGCCTATTAAACTTTTATTAAACCAAAATCTTGTTCCTTACTACTTCTGTTACTGAAAGTCTAAGCCTATGTATATCTTCAAATTGTCTTCTTGGAAATATTTATATTCTGCAAAGTTTCAATTTCTCTTAGGTTAATATTTTCATGTTTCTCTCCCTGACTCCTTCTGTTCACTGTTTTCTGTACTCTCACTTTCTCTCCTTCTCTCCCTCTTCCTTTTCTTCCATTCTTCCTCTGCACGTAGATCCCAGGTCTCAAGCTTGCTATTTATTTAAGTGAGGCTGGTCTTAAACTCAAGATCCTCTTTCCTCTTCTTCCCAGGTACTTAGACTACAGGGAGCATTACCATGCCTGGCTTTGAATAATACTTTTTACTTAAGGCTTGGATTATAGATATTAAAATGCCACTACCCTTGTCTCCTAGGAGTTTAGAAATGCAATGGAGGATGAGAGACACACAGTGCAGTGTAGCTGAAGGATGTTGTACTAAGTCAGATTGTAAGGGGAAGGCTTTATAGATAATTAACAGTTATTTCTGCTGAAACTTGAAGAAAGGTAGAGTATGTTGTAAAGAAGAATTCTGAGGATCTGAGTTTCATTTCTTCCATTTAACAACTCTCCCTCTTGCTTTATTAAGGAAGTAAGAATTGAGTAGCTGAACATATACACACGCTTATGATTCCACTTGCTTAGAGGTCAGATCGTTTGAGCGGAAGAGCTGGAGACCAGTAGTACTACATACAGTGAGACACCTCTGCAATGTTAATAATACGAAATTATAGTTCAGTTATGCCTTGCCTTGTGTGCGTTCGTGTACATTTACATGTAAGATCTAGAAGACAACTTCAGGCATCATTCATCAGGCACATCTACCTTTTAATTTTTTTGGACAAGAGTCTCTCACTGTGTGGGCTGGCCAGCTAGCCAGTGAACCATAGGGACTGTCCATCTCTGCCACCCAGGTACTGGGATTACAAGTGTAATCACCACATCTGGTTTCGTTTTATTTTTTGACACGAGTTCTATGGCACCAGTTCAGAACTCAGGTCCTCTTACTTGCAAGGTAAGTAAGGATTTTGTTGTTGAGGCTATTTCCCCAGCCCCCGACCTTGCCTTTCTTTATCTTACCTGCTTATCCTGTGTCTGGTCTTCGTCTTTCTGTTTCGCTTAGAAGATAAACTCTCACTTTGTTTGTTTGTTGTTGCTGTTGTTTGTTTTGTTTTGAGACAGGATCTCACTGTACTACTAGGATGGTCTCCACCTCCTAAAATTCAGGTAGTCTTTACTGCCTCAGCCTTCTGAGTTGGAATGACATGAGATATTCCTGTAAAGGTTCTTAGCAAATTGAAAGCTGATATTCAGTTGAAATGAGCATTATTTAGGAAATGTTTAAGTGTTTTTTCCCCCAGAGACCTTTTTTTCTTCAGTCTTCTCGTCAGGGATTTTATGAGAGAAAGAACAAGTGTCCTAACATCACTGTGTGTGTTAATGAAATAATTTTATTCTTCTAGAATGCTACTCCTGTTTTTCACCATTGATATATCTGAGAAAATAGTTAATCATTTCTCTGACAGAACTCCATTTGTTCTTTTTCTCCCATGTTTTTGTCTGAGTTCTTCCTATATACTTGCGTCCTGGGCCTGCTAATTACCAGAGGTCATATTCTGAATTTTGAACAACCCATACTCTGACCATATCTTCAGTAGTACCTCCAACCACAAGTAGTTCCTGAGTTTCAGAGGAGTCTAATGTGGTGTTGATGCTACTGGTTTCTCATTTATCCTTCAGCCTCCCTTCATCCTTCCTTACAGTCATAAGTTCCTTCTGCCTGGGATGCTGCAGACCATTGTTGTCGTTTCTCCTTTGCACATTCCCTGAGTTTCCTGAGTTCTTTACATCTGGTAAATGACTTTCCTCCCTACTCACAGTCTGACTCACACAGCTAAATGTGAAGAAGGAAAAATAGAACCAGGCTTACTGGGCTCATTCTCATTTCTTGGCTCTGACCTTAAGTGTGGCATGGCTGCACTTCCTTAGTCCACCCCCTTTCCCTCTGCCAAGACTACTGGGTTTGGTTTTTTTTTTTTTTTTTTTTTTTTGTCTCCTTTCTTTTCTCAAGGCCATGAAACATCATTTCCTGCCATTCTTTTTGGATGATTACCTTGCTTTTTAAAAAGTATGACTTATTTGCATTAATGCATTGTATTTACTCTTATCTATAGGAAAGTACCAAATTGAAATGCTTTGATCTCTTTAGCAATAAGTGATGTTGTTGTGGTGCTGGTACTGGTGGGGGTTTGTTGTTGTTTTTGAAGACAGGGTTTCTTTGTGTAGCCTTGACTGTCCTGGAACTCACTCTGTAGACCAGGCTGGCCTCAAACTCACAGATTTGCCTGCCTCTGCCTCTCTAGTGCTAGGATTAAAGGTGTGCGACACCATCACTTGGCTATATGTGATTTTTTTTTTAAGTCTAGCAAATCTAAATAATTGGATCAATTGTTCTTTCTTTACTATATAATTCAGGAAGGACATAGCTTAGGAACTGTGCTTTGAAGAACTGTTAGAATTCCATATGAATGAGGTAAGGAAGTCTATTTCCAAGTAAAGACATAAGTAACACTATAGAAGTAAGAAATATGAAGTGCCTAGAAATAATAACAGTTCAGAAAGCCAGAACCTAGGAGTCTAAATTCCTAAGGAATCTGCACTCTGCTAATGAATTTCTGATTTAATAAAGTAGTATATTTGTGCTATGATCTTCATCCTGCAATGTTCTTAGTGGAGTCTGCTTTGGGGGTAATCATTTCCTTGCTGTTGTTACTCAGCTCAGTACTATATTTGTATGCTTAGTACAGCATTTTATAAATATTAGTGGTTTAATTGGATTACTTAAGGTTACGTTTTTTAAATTATTTTTATCTGCGAGACAATGTGCTAAGTTGTCAGAGAACACAGAAATCAAGAGAAAATGAAAACAGAGTCCCTTCTCTGTGAAGAGCAAACCATTTAGAAAAGAGACCAACACTGCAAAATGAACCCTAACTAAATGGGGATAATTAGTGCTTCAGGGCCAAGTCTTGAACCTCATGGAATAAACAGGTTTGAACCAGACTTTGGCATTTTAGGAGAAATGGGTTTGGAAAATCTTACATATTTTACTCTCTTGTTGGTGACATTTTACTTGAAATTTTTTTTAGGATTTTATTATACTTGCTATAGTAATTTTTTTAAAAGACTTTATTTTTTTAAAGATTTATTTACTTAATGTGCATTGATATTTTGCCTGTGTGAGGATGTCAGAGCCCCTGGAACTGGAGTACAATTTGTGGGCTGCCATGTGGGTACCAGGAATTGAACCCAGGTCCTCTGGAAGAGCAGCGTGTTCTTAACCACTGAGCTCTCTCTCTAGTCCTACTATAGTAATTTTTAAAAGCATTTTTGCTACTTTGTTTCAGTCCCAGTACAGCCACTAGAGTTAGATTCTAAGAGGCTGCCTTCCCAAAATATGCACTGAGAGCCAAGAAGCAGAGCTGGTCTGTGATCCCAAGCCAGGCCACAGAGGGCTCTACAGTTATGTGGCTCTTGTGAATGAGCATCCACTCTGCCTTAACTCCATCCTTGTGTGAAGACCGTAGGCAGTCATCAACAGCAACCTTACATTTTAGAGTTAGAGTCTGTAGCTCAGGAGTTTGAGCTATTGGAAGAAAAGGAAATCTTGATAATACTTCATGGCAGCTTATCTCAGGATCAAAAACTTGTAACAAACAAAGAACTCCGAAGATAAAAAGATCCTGTTGTCTCCTTCTGGTCTTTGTAAACACTTCAGGAAGATTTCCCTGGAGAGCAACCTTTCACTCTGAAATCCTGTCATTTACTTGTCCTCTTCTCCTCCCCTGTGATACTTTCTTTCCCTTTAGTGATTTTGCTTCATTTTACCCAATGAGTGTCTTCTTAGTCATTGCTAAGCATGTTTGGTTACCTTTGTTTCCATATTCTACAAATTTATGCCTGTTCCTTGTAATACTGCTCAGGGAACACCAGAATAACTCACTGTCAATCATCTCATTTCCCAATCTCTAAGTTTTAACGAAGCCTCAGTGCAATGCGCTTGTTCTAAGTAGTCAAGGATCTATAGAATGAGTGACTTAATAAGTCACAGGTTACATCTTGTTAGCAATGCCTTTCTCTGTTAATGTTGATTTCTATAAAGCATTCACCGAGCTGGTTTCTTTAGATGATTAAAAGTTACAGAACTTGGATAATTACTTTTTGTACTTATTTCTCTATAATAATATGTTGTTTCTCACTTATATTATGTTGGCTACAAAAATGAGAGATGAAGAAAAAATTAAAGCAAAGCAATAAAGTAAAATTTAAATTATCTATTAATATGAATTTTACATATAATATAATAAGAGTATTACTATCATAACATTTCTCTTACTTGAAGAAAAACATTCATGTTTTTAAACAAATGTAGGTCCTAATTCAAATTAAAATGTTGTAATTTACTTAGTTCTGGAAACTTAAAGATAAAAGCATCACCGCATTTCACTATTTTAAAGATATCATTTTACTGGTATGCCATAGAAGCCAGAATATAAAAATCATTTGTGCCTGTGTTAATTTTTTGTCTAAGACAACTTTAAATTTAGTCTTTTGCTGTTAGAAAACTGTGTCTCAGTTAAAATAATACATATATGCATACATACATACCCAATTATTTAAATCTTAATTAACTTAAACTTAAAAATCCTTTAATAACTAGATAAAATTTTTATGTCTTGGGAATGATACACATGAAAGCAAACATTCTAAATCAGTAATTTGCACAGGAGAAAAATTTTCAACAAAGCATTAGCAGATTTTTTTGTTATTTAAAATTAAGAACAGAAAAACAAACCCAGGAAACTAAAGAGAGATTGATTCCTTTAATCCAAGTATCTTTCCCTTTGTCCAATTTTATTTTTAAAAAATGAATCTAAACAAATATTGTTTGTTGAGTCATTTTAAATCAGAAATTTAAACTTACCTTACTGATCTTTTTGCTTGAACATTTTGCCTAGTCAAAAATTTAATGTAATTTTTAGCTGGATTTCGATTCCCCAGATTGCGCTTCTATGATAAGTTCAGTCTGATTTAATATTTAGTAAACCCAATACACTTTTGTAACAGAAAGAATATATTCTTTAAGATTTGAAAATTACTTTATCATCATACCTGCTGAGACTGCTTTAGTTTCAGGGATTGATGAATTGGCAATCCTTTAACTGAATCAGAAATGCCTAAATTCTTTAACGGAGTTTCTTAAAAATCCACAGTAACTCTGTGTCCAGACAGGGCTGTCCTTTGAATTACTGCAGCAATTTAAGTAAATACAATCTGCTTGGAAAACACTTGGGTTGAATTAAAATTTTGTACTTCTTTTCATTATACAGAATTTTGTGGATTCAAAGTAAGATGTTTGTGCTCTTGGTCAGATTTATGTGGGTAACTTCTTTCTTTTCTCCCTAATTTTGGTTTGAGGTGTGGCAAGAATTTTCTCTAATATGAAGGGCAAACAAGACTAAATGAAACAACATGTACTGATTACTGTTTTTATTTTCGTTTTTATGCCAAAGAATTCTTCAGATTAAAGTCCACTGTGACCTGGAGCCCAGTGTCTCAGCAATTTAAGGTGGAATTCAAAATTGTATCCAGTCCCTGGGTTTACAGAGGCTTGTATTCACATCAATGCTTCTCTTTTAGAAGCTAAGAATCAGAAATGGAAACAGACAGCATTTCATATCTAGTTTGCTTTTAAAAATGCAGTAGAATGCATTGGTTTCACAGATTAAAGGCACAACTTTCTTACTTATAAAGACTACTAAACTTTTAAAAGAGTAATGAATTCCATCAGCTATGGGCACTAATGCCCTGCCTTTCCCCTCAGTACACAAAATAATTTTGTCGTGCACTTTGTCTTTAAGTGGGATTGAATAAAAGCCTCTGCTGCTCAGTAACTTCTACCTTTTATTGTATGGACTTAGAAGCTTTCTTCATTTGCTGAGTGAGCCCTCCTTAAGAGTTTCAGCTAGCAAGCCTGCTTACTGCAAGGCTAAATTTTTGTTGCTAATGTTTTCATAGTTAAACAGAGTTAGCTGTGTCTCTTGGCATCAGCTATTGAGTTTTTTGGAAGAACATTCTTTCAAGCTTGAGAAGTTCATATTTGGTTCTTCAAAACAGTGTTTTCTATTAGAATTTATAAGTAACTTTTACAGGATTTATTTTTATGTTTCAGATTTGAGAAAAGTATACAGTATTTCAACGATGCTTTGGCAATATTGTAAACATCTAGTCTATTACTTGAGACATTGGTATGTGAAATGTGGCAGACCACGCTTGGGCCAAGATTCCGTTTTGTTACCGATCTTTTCCATATGTTTCCTGTTACTGTCTTTGTTCTTAAACCTCAGGCTTTCATACTCAGGAGAAGGACAAATCTGTTTGTTTTTCTCAAGCATTGTTTTTTAATAGTTCTTTTAAAAGATTAGTTTAAAATCAGCCACTTAATTTTTTAAATGTAATTCTTTATTAACTGTGTGTGATTGTCTTAAAATAGTGATTCTGTAGTTTTTGTTTCTAAATTGAGTGAAAAAATATGTCCCTAGATAGCTAGAGCACATCTTTTTTAAAGTCTAGAAGCCAGAAGTGGTGATGCACACCTTTAATCCCAGCACACGGAAGTAGAGGCAAGCAGATCTCCGAGTTCCAGGACAGCCTAGTCTATACAACAACCAGACCTATACAAGGAACCCCTGTTCCCAAAACAAAAATGTTTCTAGAAAATTTAAACTAGGGTTAGAAGTGTATATGACATTTGAGTTGGCAGTGAGTGAAAATGAAGGAGGTATGGTTAGGATAGGTGCAAGTTTCTGATCACTGATTTCTTAGGTGACTTTATTGTACCAAATGAGGAGAGAAGTCAGATGAATTGGATTATACAATCTAAGTTATATGGTAGATTTATGATTTTATTGAAACAGACACGGTATCTCAAAGTTGAACAACATACTAGTGCTGGCTAGGGAAAGCCTCCTGGTTCACCCTAATAAATATAATAGGCAATTTTCCTCATTTATTTGTTCATTGTTCATCTCTTTTTAAAAAAATTAAGCACCTACTTTGTGTAAAATAGTTTAAAATTGATGACTCAGCAGTAAGAATCTTATTGTCATAGAGGAGATAAGAATAAAATAAAAGTTTATTGAGTGGTCAGAGTACAGCAGAGAAGGAATCAAGGTAAAGGATAAAGATAAGTGAGGTAGAGAAGTGCAGACAGGCAGCTCTGCTCCTGCTGTCTGTGAGCTGGGGTCGAACAATGAAGTTACCTTACAGTGTGTGGTGGGACCCAAGCACTGCGCTGATGAAATGGAATGTTAAGGGAAAACCAATGTGAGTGGTTGATGGATTAGAGTGTGACACAACAGTAAGAACTCACATTTAGGTGAATGACTATACAAATGACTATACACAATGGGTTTCTTATAGACATGTGTATATACATAGGTTAGAATACATGTGTACATAGCCTTGCTTTGAAGCTGCCAGGACATGTAATTAAGTATACCCTCGTAGCAATGAGCTGACAACCATATCTTGGGTTCAAACACCATTCTAGGTGAAAAGGAACCAGGGCTGTTCATAGGGGAAATTACTGATCTGGAAGAACTGGGATAGGGAAAGTGTAAGATGCACCTGGGACACTGAGAAGCACCAGAAAGAAAAGAAGCTCTTTGCAAAGAGAGGGATCTGGGAAGATCTGTACCTTCCTCTCAGTTTTGCGATGAACCTAAAGCTGCTTTAAAAAAACAAACAAACAAGGAAGGATGCAATACTGTTTTAGATAACAGATAGTTAGAACTGAGTAAATACTATGTGTCAGTAAGCCAAGTTGGTGTCAGAAGGGAGGGACTAACATGGCACCAGCTAAGATCAGGAACACAGGAGGTGTCCTTGAAGGGTGGTGGTTTGAATAGGTCTGGCCCCCATAGACTCAGATGTATGAATACTTGGCCCATAGGGAGTGGCACTATTAACTATTAGGAATTGCGCCCTTGCTGGAGTAGGTGTGGCCTTGTTAGAGAAAGTATGTCATTGTGGGGGTGAGCTTTGAGGTCTCCCAGTACTCAAGCTCTGCCCAGTGTGGACACTCAGTCTCCTCCTGGCTGCCTTCAGATCAAGATATAGAAGTCTTGGCTCCTTCTCCAGCACCATGTCTGCCTACACAATGCCATGCTTCCCACCATGATGATAATAGACCGAACCTCTGAAATCATAAGCCAGCCTCAATTAAATGTTTGCCTTTGTAACAGTTGCCTTGGTCATGATGTCTCTTCACAACAATAGAAACCCTAACTAAGACAGGGATAGCCAGTACCAGCATCATGTTGTACTTGGAAGGACCCACATTCCAGTGCTATAAGTGGAATCTTACTACTTACTTTGTTTGTTTTAAAAACAAAACTCTTGCCATGTTGTCTAGACTAGTTTCAAATCCTATAGTGCAAGCAGCTCTATAGCCACAGTTTCCCTAGTAGCTGGAATTACACGTACTTCACTGGCTTGGAACCATGCTTGCAGAGAAAATACAATATCTAATAAGTGAGCTCTTTCAGATGGGCCCAGTTGGATAGCTGTAGTACTAGCCCCCACACTAAGTATCAGATTTTCCTGGGCAAACATGGCTCACCACTTACTCTGTGTTCACCCTGACAGGACTCTGAGAGACAAACTCTTCTGTAAGCTTTCATTTCCTTCAACATTTACTTTTTCTGTAAACAGTTCCCCCATCCCAGCCTCATACTCTCTTACATAAGGCAGAAACTTGGAATTCTCCAAATTAGAGCCTCCTGAACCAGACAGTCTAGCCCCTTTAGAGTTAGTAGAACTTTTTGTTAAAATTCTTGGGTCTAAGCTCACTATACCCTAAACATGGGAAGACAAATTCCCTAAGCATGAATCTGAGAAATTGTAACAAGTACTTCAGTTGTTAGGAAAACCCAGCAACCTCTAACCTAAGTGCTTGCCCTTCCTTCACTCCCAGAATGGGACATGGAGGGAAGTCCTTTGCATACTAACTCTGAAGATCTTCTGGTCTTTGGCGTTTTGTTACTGTATCCACTTATTCTCAGGAGGACCTTCACTGGTCTCATATTCACACATTTTCTTCTCCAACCTTTTTTCCCCCTTATTACATTATATAAAACCACTTTTTGTTGTTCTTTGAGAATTTCATACAATGTATTGAATCATTCACTCCAAACTTTTTACCGTAACACCTCCCCAAGTCCACTCCACCTCTTTACACCCCTCTTGGCAACTTTGTGTTTCCCCACCACTCTCTCTTCTCCAGTAACCTACCCACTTCAATTTGTTCTATCCATATGCTTTGGGTGTGATGCCATCTACTGCAGTGTAGTTAACATACTGGGATGCACATCCTTCAAACTGACTCTTCCCTAGATGTCATCAACTATGTATCGCTTCTCAGTTAGGGATCCTCATGAGTCTTTCCCATTGCATACTAGAATTTTGACTGGCAATAGAATAACTATATATAGTTATCTTTAACCTCTTACAGAAGATGAAAGTGCCATCTTTCCTCCAAGTAAATTAAAGAATTACTACATTTTGCTTTGGTATCAGTATCTTAAGTGGCTAGCAGAGTATATCATAGGATGGGTACTAGGGGACCTCCTTGCAGTAGAACATGGCTGGGACTTCCTGATCTGGGAAGCTGCCCTTTTGGTAGATAAAACAGCCTAGACAACAAGCTTAATCTTGTGGCCTGGTGTTGAAACAACTTTTAAATTTTGATTATTTATGTTTCCTATACAAGAAATTCAGTGACATCTTGCCTTATTTATGAGTCGGAAATTTAGGTAGAAAGTGAGTAGAACTCAGGGTCTAGACTACAGTATCTTTTCCATGAATCAGAGATTGGAATCCAGTGTTTATAGTATTAAGTGTGAATATGTTTCCATAAAAATTCAACAATAAAAGTATATCCAAACAATAAAGACAGCCCTTTGAAGTGCTACTGACCAGAAAGTAGCCTCCTGTGCTAGTTGTGATCTCTTCTCAATCTACATATCAATTGTATGGTGCTTTTAGTTGTAAAAATTTGTTAAGCTATAATATAATATATTTAATGGGGGTGGAGTAGAGAGAGAGAAAAAAATAAGAGGACCCCCAAGGATTGGTTTACATTTCTTGCTGGCTAAGATTCAAGAATTTGAGTACAACTCACAAAATTTTGAAATTGAAATTGCTATTAAATTTGCTTTATAGAGATACTAATTCCTTTTCTAAGCAGTATATAAGACAAGATTCTTAAAATAGTTGATAAGCCATATATGGGGCCAAAGACTTACATGTCCTTTGAGTTTGACCCTGTCAGCATTCCTTTCTTCACAAACCTAAACAATGCATAATGCCTTAAAGAAAAAAAAGTATGGGGTGCTTTGTCAGCCCAGGCTGACGTCAAAATTCCTATGTAGCCAAGAATTATTCTGAATTCATTATCTTCCTGCCTATACCTCCCAAGTGGCCCAGCTGGAAATTCATTAAGATAAAAATAAATAAACCAGCTCATATTTTATACTTGTTTTAAAATTTTGCTTAACCTTTGAAATATATTATAAATTATGCCCTTTTATGCATTTTAACTATGAAGTCATATATATGTAACTATTATGATACCCACACACACATTCCATTCTTAAATAGAAAGTGGGTGTTATAATTTTCCTTCTTAAACCCCAACTTTGCTTCAATCCTGATACCCTTTTCTGCAGTGTAAATCAAGATTCTGGCCAAGCCTGAGTGGAGGCCTTAGGGTGGGCTCCTTCTTGACACAGCAGTGTGGGGCAGTGTCCCCTGCTGCTAGTGACACTCACATCATCTTCACACCATTTCCTTTGAATAATAACCTTTATTAAAAGCTTCATTTTTCAACAGTGCAGATTCAGCTGCTTGTGTACAGGAAACATAAGACAGAAAACACAGAAGATAGAAGAGAAGGTTGAAGGATGCTACTGGTATATAATTAGCAAAAATAGACTGTGAGAAATATGTTGGACAAATAGCCTGGTTTCTCCTCTCACATAAATACTGAAGAAGGGAAGAAAGATAAATGGAAAATGCATAGGGTTTTTTGTTTGTTTGTTTGTTTAAAAGAGTACTGAGTATTTATGTTGGCATAACCTGTAGTCTCAGAGCTGAGGAGACTAAGGCCAATGTCAACAGTTTAAAATTGAAATTAAACAACAAAACAGATGATGATGTAGGCACTTGTTGCATGAACATGAGGACTTGACTTGAGTGAGTCCCTAGCACAGACATAAAGAGATCTGCCTCTGCCTGCCTGTAACTCTATCACCATGTGGCTAGACACAGGAGGAGGACTGAGCCTTGCTGATTACTAGTCTACCTCCAGGTTCAATGAGAAAATAGGACAGAGAGTGATAGAGCAAGGCATCCAGAATCTCCATGTATATTTGTGTGTGTGCATGCATGCTCATGCATACACACACACACCACATACTCATGACTAAAAAATATGACTTTAAGTATCGACACATAGTTTAAATAGTTGGAACTTTGAGAAGCTACTGGGTTTGATTATATTAATTAATTAATTAATTAATTTTGTTTTTCCCAAACAGTGTTTCTCCATGTAACCAACAGCCTTGGCTATCCTGTAACTTGCTTTGTAGAGCAGGCTAGGCTCAAACTCACAAAGATCTGCCTACCTTTGCCTACTGAGTGCTGGGATTAAAGGCATATGCCACCATAACCAGCCCAATATTAAGAAATTAATTTTTTTAAAGATTTATTTATTTATTTATTTATTTATTTACTGTTTGAGAGTACATTGTCCATCTCTTCAGACACACCCGAAGAGGGCATCAGACCCCATTACGGATGGTTGTGAGCCACTACGTGGTTGCTGAGAATTGAACTTAGGACTTCTGGAAGAGTGCATTTAACTGCTGAGCCATCTCTTCAGCCCCAGGAATTAATTTTTTAATGTGATAATTATGGTGTTTGAGATTGGAGACTTGGCAAGACCCTGTGGCACATGCCTTTAATCCTGGCACTTAGGATACACACATATATTTTTTATTGAGGCTATTGTGAAAAGTATTGTTTCCCTGGTTTAGTTCTCAGTCTATTTTTTGTTTGTATAAAGAAAGGCTACTGAATTTTCTGTACTAATTTTGTATCCTGTTACTTTGCAGAAAGTTTTGTCATCTATAGAAGTTTCTTCATGGAATTTTTAGGAATATATAAGATCATATCATCTGCAAATAAAGACTTTTACTTCTTCCTCTCAGGTTTCCCTTGATCTTCAGTTGTCTAATTGCTGTAGCTAAGACTTCAAGTACTATACTGAATACAGATAGAGGAGACATCCTTATCTTGTTTTGGATTTTAGTGGAAATTCTTTGAGTTCTCTCCCATTTAGATTGCTGTGGGTTGCTGTAACTTGCTCTTTTTTCTTTTCTTTTCTTTTTTTTTTGAATTGTGTGCCTTGTATTCCCACTCTTTTAACATAAAGGGGTGGATTTTTTTCCAAAGGCCTTTCTACATCTAATGAGATGATGATGTGCTATTGTTTTTTTAGTCTGTTTATGTGGTAGATTACGTTTATCAATGTTCATATGTTGAATAATCCCTTCATCCTCTGGGAGGAAGCCTATTTGGTCATGGTGGATAATCCTTTTAATGTATTCTTAGATTTGGTTTGCAAATATCGTATTGAGAGGTTTTGTATCTATGTTCATGGGGGAAATTGCTCTCTCTATATTTTTTGTTATTGTCTCTCTTTGTTTTTTTTTTAAATCAGGGTAATAGTAGCTTCAAAAAATAATTAGAAAATATTCCTTCAGTTTCTGTCTTTCTCATTAATTTGAGAAATATTGGTATTAGTTCTCTGAAGGTCTGGTAAAATTCTGCAGTGAATCTATCTAGCCATGGGGATTTTTTGGTTGGATGATTTTTTTAATTTCTGTTTTCTATTTCACTAGAGGCTATGAGTTTGTTTAAATTCTTTGTTTCATCTTCATTTAACTTTGATAGTCAAGAAATTCATACATTTCTTTTAGGTTTTGTAATTTGGTAAAGCAAACAGATTTTTAGCATATATATTTTTTGTTGTTATTTTTTGTTTTTTTGTTGTTGGTTTTGATCATTTGATTTTATCCCAAGTTTGATAATTTCTTCTCATTTGCATTTTTGGCTATTGTTTTGTTTGTTTGTTTGCTTGTTTGTTTTCTAGAGCTTTCAAGTGTTTCATTAAATTATTAATATGTGAATTTGCCTCTTAGAACTGCCTTCATTGCATCTTATAAGTTTGGGTATGTTGTATGTTCATTTTCAGTCAGTGGACACCATTATAGGTAAGAACTTTGTTCATAAGATAACATTCATTACATGATGAACATGTGTGGAAGTTTCATAAGAAAACTCTTTTTGTAATGAATGTATGTTAGTGATGTTTTAAAAATACAATTCATATGTCTTTTTTTAAAATAAAAATAACAAAACAGCTACACATCTAGAGAGCACCTGGTCTCAAGTCTCAGAACCCACATGGCAGCCAACAGCTGTCTGTAACTGTTATTCCAGGGGATCTTTGCCCTCTTCAGGACTCTTCTTGTACCAGGCACATAGGTACTGCACATACATGCATACAGACAAAAAATTCGTATAAAATAAGAAGTAAGTAAATAAATATGTAATGTAAGAAATCAAATCAAAGCCATAGATAGAGTAGTACATTGATAATGCTTAGCAGATCCATATCAGTATTTTCTCACTCTTGTAAGTCACTTTCAAGGAAAGTACTCTTTTTAAAGTATATGAAAAAATAAGAGTTTGAATATACTAAGGTATATACAGTGGAATACTATTCAGCAATAAAAAGAAATTGAGTGTATTTTGCTGACAATGTTGCTATAATTCTAGCTACTCAGGAGGCTAAGGCAGGAGGTTTGAGGGACTAAGTCCAAGTTCAAAGGACTATACTAAATTTTGGTGTGAATCTTGAGGTTTAACACTTTTACAGATATGAGCATGTTATGCATAAGTCTCAGGGACCCCAAAGACTACTGAGGAGACACATAAGGGTCTTTATTATGAGCTGGCAAACAAGGACTTTCACTGTCACCATAGCAGTAGGTCGGATATGAGAGCCTCGGGTATTTATTGTGGTTATAGCAAGCTTGGGGAATTTCCATATGAGTCAGCAAATTAATATTTTAAAAACTCCATTTCTGGCTTAATCTACAGGAACGAAACATGGAGGCAAACACCTGACAAACAGAATGGCTATGTTATATCTATTCTCTGCAGGATGCCTTAGGTTATCCATATGTGCCTTGACCCTGCTATTGTAGCCTGCCTGGCTGTTGCTAAGGGGCAGTTGCCATAGGATGCTTGCTCAAGTGGACTTTATGTACTCTCGAAAACAGAGTAGGTTGGTCTTTACGAGCATAGCCTGGTCTCTATCTCAAGTCGTGTCCATCCCCATCTCAAATTGTATAGTTACAACTGCACTGCAACTTGGACGTGTGCTTTATCCATCTACTTCTTCTACACTACTCTCGTTAACATTTCTTAGCAGATAAAAAGTTTAACACAAAGGAGAACACAAATCTAAAGTGGATAATAAACATTATTATAAACTAAATTTGAAGCCAAACTTACCTGCAAAATGAATTCAAGACCAGCCCTGGGCAACTTAGCAAAATACTGCTCAAAATGAAACACTGAAATGGAAATGGGTATGTGTATATCAGTGGTGGAGAACTTGCCTAAGATATGCAAGGCCCTAGGTGTCCCCTGCAGAGCAGTCAGCAAATAACGAGCTGCTACATGTAGTGATACGGATCCACCTCATGCTAGCCTGATGCTGCCTCTGTACAAACTCAGGTTTGACGTTGAAACTTTACCTCACAGTGCACTCTAACCCCACTTGGTATGTAAGCAGTGCGGGAACATAAAGCAGCACCTCCACCTGGAAGACAGTCCGGCATCTCTGCAAAAGGACACTGTGCTAAATGCTCCTCGAAATATGGATATATGAAAACATGCATATATTATTTTAATTTTAAAAGTGATAATCTTTTCTTTATTCCAGCTAACTCCCAAATAAGTAAGACAAAGACTAGAAGATTTATTTAATAGCTTCATGGCATAGTACCTGAGCAATTATTAATATATTCTATTCCTCTAAGCTAATTTGACTACCTCCCAGCCAAAATCCCTGAGATACAAACATTTTAGTATTGGTCTGGCTCTCTCTTGGTGGCTCCTGAATACTTTTCCTCACAGTTAATACATTTGCTCTCGCTCTCCTCCCCCTGTCTAGGATCTAAAGTCCAGCCTTATTGTCTCTTCTGCTCAGCCATTGGCTGACCAGCTTTTATTGACGGAGAATAAATGGGAGCAATGTTTACACAACATTTAGGCAGAATAAGCATTACAATCCCATGTTGAGATTGCAACCAGACAGGGGCAGAGAAATCAGCATTTGAATAGTGCAAGGATAATCCTTATGTAGTGCACAATAACATTATGCTTTCATGGACCCCCTCGGAAATTTGCATTCAAGTTTTCATAACAGCATTTTTTTATAATAGTAAAAAATTGGAAACGGCACAATTGCCCAGCAACCAGTAAATCCATAAATATTGTATTAAATATTGCTTGACAATAGAAACAATGGACTTCTGGTGGATAAACCTCACCATATTATTGTGCTTTATTAAATGTCTAGATTAAGACTATATACAGAAAAAAGTAAATTTGCCAGAGAATAAGGGAAGTAGTATATAAGTACATGGTTTGTGTTGGAAATGATAAGAATGTCCCACCATTGATTTGTAGTGGTAGTTGCAGAACTCAAAATATCGTGAAGACCATTGAATGATGTATTTTAAATGATTGGATTATACTATATATAAATATTCTTTCAAATTTAGTAAAATAATAAGAATTGGTGTGTACAAATTATTAGTTATGAATTGTTGAATTGTTAAAACTGTGATAAGTACATGGAAGTTCATTATATTTTTTCATTTACTTTGCTTCTGTTATAAATTCTCAGTAAAAGGCAAAGGGAACAATATCCCTGCATTCGAACTGAACATTTTTTATTTCAGGGCTATGCCTGCCTGTACAGGCAGAAAATGGCCTGTACAGGCAGTGGGGGATCACTACCCCTTCGCCTTGAATAGCTTTGTGTAGTAACTCACTTGTTTCAATCTTTGATGGATCTCAAGGGGTCAACATTTTTTATATTTACCATTAAAATGTGTTTATGGCAAAAAAAACTTCAGTGCAGTTCTGGCAGCTTAAGACTTTACTAATAATTTGTTTTCATGAACTTAAACGAAAATTACTAACAGTTGTGAAACAGGAAACAAAAACATTAACTGCACCAAGTTAACTGCAAGGGTTCAGGAATCATTTCCATTATTACATTTTTTTTCTTCTGTCTTTTCCCTTTAGAAAAACGTTGGTAACTCTTTAAGCTCCACAGCTTTCATTATAGACTTACCTGTTAACATGACTCTGATCTTGGTTTTTAACTACATTTTAATTACTAACTTAAAAATCTGCATTTTTCCAACATCATAAAATAATTTGACTTTTATATATGTTCCTATTAGTGCTATGTATATGTGTAAATTATAGCAAAATATTTCATTGAAATTGCTGAAACATTAAAATATTTTAATTTTGGAAGGACTTGAAACATAGCTCAGTGGTTAAGAGTGCTGGGGGCTCTTCCAGAGGACTGAAATTCAGTTCTTAGCACTCATTTTGAGCAAATAACAACTGCCTGTAACTTTAGTTTCAGGGGGAATCTGACATGCTCTTCTGCACTCCACAGGTACCTTCATACACAAGGCATCTACACATATACATAAGTAAAGATAAAAACAAAATCATTAAACCTTTAATTTTAGAATCATTGCCTTTATAGTATTTTATTTTTAAAGAATTCCCATCTTTTAGTTTTTCTCATCATTTTTAGTTTTCTCATTGGCCCACCGTTCAATAATAGATGTTTATGTTTTATGAACATTTATGACTTGCAAAGTGTTTCACAGGGGCTGGAGAGATAGCTCAGGGGTTAAGAGCACTGGCTGCTTTTCCAGAGGTTCTGAGTTTAATTCCCAGCAACCACATGGTGGCTCACAACCATCTGTAATGGGGGTCCGACACCCTCTTCTAGTGTGTCTAAAGACAACAACAGTGTACTTACATGCATAAAATAAATTTTAAAAAGAGAAAAACATTTTACATACACTTTTGTTTAGTAATCACAACAACTTCATTGGTTTCTGCTGTCATATATGTATTGTGTACAAATGAAGAAGCAGACCCTGAGGGGGTGGCCTACTCCAGACTATAAATGAGACTGGCTATCCTACTCAAAGTCCTACATTCCTGTCTCTGTACCACTTACACTAGTGATAAGCCTTTGTTATTTGGATCTCACTGGGTTCCTCTCCATAGTTTTTCAAAGCAGCAGTTTTAGCCTAAGTTTCTTAAGTTAGGTCATTTTTGTTGTCAAGTACATTTCCTCTAAAGCAGCTGCTCTCAGCCAGCTGAGATTTTGTAGTCATTTCCAGCATTCCCACAGTTAACATTGATCAGTAACTGGAGAAATTGTCCATTGTCACAATGGATAGTATTACTTGTGGGAGTAGAGACAAGAAATGTGCTGTGTGCATAGCAGTCCCCAACCCCCCAAAAATGAAGGTCCAAAATACCAATGGTGCGAGATGTTATTTACCCATTCACCTTGGTGTTCAAATTCTACCACTTTTTATTACATATCTATAGTATTGTTTTTCTTCCAAAAAAAATTGAAGCCTACATTTTGAGGTAGTTTAAAATAAATATAAGGAGCTGGAAAGATGGCTCAGTGGTTAAGAGCACTGACAGCTCTTCCAGAGGACCCAAGTTTGGTTCTTAGCACCCACATGGTAGCTCTTAACCATATAGAACACTAGTTTTAGGGACTCCAGTTGTCTTATCAGGTGTACAAGTGGTGCTCACACACATAACATAACATATTAAAATAAGTTAGTTTTCTGCTGTGTTGGAATAGGAATCCCCCCCCCAACCCCCGGCCCCATAGATTCATGTGTTTGAATGCTTGGCCCACAGGGAGTGGCACTCTTAGGAGGTGCGGCCTTGTTGGAGGAAGTGTATCACTGTCAGGCAGGCTTTGAGGTTTCCTATGCTCAAGCTAAGTCTAAGTTCAGTGACACAGTCCCCGTCTGCTGCCTGGGGATCAAGGTATAGAACTCTCAGCTCCTTCTCCAGCACCACGTCTGCCTGGATGCTTCCATGCTTCCTGCATGATGATAACAGACTAAACCTCTGAACTGTATAAGCCATCTCCAATTAAGTTTTTTTTCTTTATATGAGTTGCCATGGTCATGGTGTCTCTCCACAGCAATAAAACCCTAACTAGCACATTTTCTAAAGAAAAAAAAAAAGAGTATGTTTCTGATTGGGGGAGACAAATTAAGCCAGAGCACACATAGTTTTATTTAAAACCAGTATTTAATGTTTTCCTTATTTTCAATTTTTACTTAATTCATAATGAATAGCAGTTAAAAAAAAACACATGAAAGTACTCTTTAAGTTTTGTTCAGTTTTCAGTTTTTGTCACCTTAGCTATGTTTCCAGGGATTACCCAATGTGCATATTTGAAGAGATAAGTTAATATAAAATTGATTGGTGTCCATACTCTTTCAAAGGGATATCCTGAAATATTCCTAGTTAAAGTAATAACACTATGTAACCTAGTAGTTACTGTGTTCTTCAGAGCTTATATAACTGATCATAAAATGCACATTATAGATTTTATATTAGCAGTCATTATGTTTCTACAATTTTATAACCAGATAATAATTTAAAAAAGAAATTCATGTGTTGTAGATCCAAAACCAACTTTGATGAAAATTATCTGTTGATAGTGAATAGTTGAAGCTTTATTATGAATTGAGACTTTTACGATTCTGTCAAACTACATGTATCTCAACATTATCGGAAACATTACAGTACTATCCAATCTATTAAAGAGATACTAAAAATATATGTACTCTTCATAATGCTGTTCTTGCCAGATTTGTTTCTCTAACAGCAAAGATATGACACAAATGTTACTAAGTCAAGCATTCTGTTTACAGTACAATTCAGTTTAACTGACTTGATAATAAAGGGTTAAATACTGAATATCATTTTTTTGTTGCTGAAAAAAGAATGTTCAAGCAAAAGATTTATGCAGAATTGTTCATGTGCAAAGGGACACTGCAATAGACATTTATTCTGAGTATCAATAATTACGCAAAATTCTGTTCAAATTTTTTGTCATTGGCCATATGGAATAGAATTTTGCTTATGTGTATAATACTACCATTACTAGAACAGTTCAAGTATTCCAAATGTATACATTTTTGAATTTTATATTGAATGGATGTATTAATTATTATTTTCCAACATTCCCAAGCTGAACACTCATTCTGCCAAGAACACAACGAAATGTTGCAGGCTGTATTTCCCAGTACTTCATTGGGTTGTTGAATAAACTTATTGCACTGTATAAAGATTTCTTCATCTTTGGCACTGTTGGACAGAAGTCATTCACTCCCACTTTTGTAATTGAATTATAATGAAGGAAGATTATCTGTTGTGGATAAATAAAAAGAATGATTTTAAATGCCCAATAAATATAAAAAGAAATGAGGTTTTTATTAATCGTTGGAGTTGTTTAATCTTGAACATAGGCCTCATGTACAATAAAGAAATATTCTCCCACTGAGCTTCACTTCTGATCCTTATTTTTTTATTTGAGACAAAATCTTGCTACATTATAAAACTAGCCTTAAACTTTTGATCTTCTGGCCTCAGCCTTCTGGCTAGTACCTGAGATTGCAGATTTAAACCACTATTCTTGGATATAGTCAGCATTTGTTTATAACTTATGGCTTTGTTCATCTGTTTCCTTATTTGTTTGCTTATTTCTTTTGGGAAGGTTGAGACAGGGTTTCTCTGTGTAGCCCCAGCTGTCCTATGTAGACCAGGCTGGCCTCAAACTCAGAGATCAACCTGCTTCTGCCTCCTAAGTGCTGGGATCAAAGGTGTGCACCACCACACTTTAGCTTCATCTGTTTCCTTTATATTCATATGATAGCATTTTCTTCCCATAAGATAAATATATTCATTTATACATGTTAAATACTTGTACCAAGTCAAGCTTTAGGTGTTATGTAAAGTGTTTGGGGAGAACTTTGTCACATAGAATTGTGTCACCATCCAGAATGCATAGCTTGGTCATCTTAGCTAGTTTGCTTTTCCCTTCTACTTCTCTCACCTTACACAGGTAGTAACTACTATGCCATATTTATGTGACTTTTGCTGGCCACGCTATTTATTCCTGTCACCTATGTAATCTGCTTTCATTTGCCAAGATTGATCTGAGTCTGTTCATGAATAATATAGACAGATGCTGACTAAAATATGTTTGGTCTTCAATGGTTTCTTCATTCTTTTCTATATCAGTCTCAGGATATTGTGAAAGCTAGTTCATATGGTTCCTCGATATTTCTCCCACTGCTCACTATCGTAGCACGGTATTAGAATGGTAAGTTCAATGAGAGTAAAGCCAAGGTAGGCCTGGATTTGTTTTCTTTGCAGATATTTATCATTAACTTGGGATTTGTGTTTTTTACTGTATTAAACTTTTGTCTGTTATGAAATGCTAGGTTGTAGATGTGGACATTGGGGGTGAGGGTAGGACATGGCTTGAGGGAGAAAACTGGGCTGCATTCATGACTATAGAAATGTCAAAGCCCGAGACCCACACCCACACAGAGTTCATTGTTTATCAGCTTGAGTCTCCAGAGTGCAGTGAATAAACTTACTTAAAGATAGGAACAAATCTGAGCATGGTGATACACATCTTTAATCTTGGCATTCAAGAGACTGAGGCAGGAGGATTATGAGATTTTAAAATGTGTGTACTGCATAGTTGTTTTGAGACCAACCTGGACTACATAATGAGATCCTATCTCAAAGAACAACAGAGAAAAAAATGTAGTCTAAATAGTCCTCTATACTTAGTTGCTTTTCCTTTGCTGCTTGAGAGAAAAGTCTTTGCACACTGGATTGAAGTGAAATAGGGAGTTTTCATCTGAGAGCCATAGATAAGAACCTAAGAAAACTAAAAGTTACAGAATTATGTGCAAAATGCCATCTTCAGTTTTGGTGACTTCTGCCAGTAAGAAATGACAAAATGAGCTTGTTAGAGAGTGTGAGGGTACTGAGAATCGAGCCTATTGCTTCACACATCTATGTAAGCACCAGACCTCTGAACTACATCTATAGCTTTATAGGAACTTCTTATGCTCTGTAGTAGTGTAAACATGGCCCTTATATGCTCATATTATGTTTGACTAGTTGGTCCCCAGTGGCGCAGCTATTTGGGGAAGATTAGGTGATACAAACTTGTGCTGCAGGGGGTGTGTTACTGGGTGAGGGCTTTGAGATTTCAAAAGATTCTCACCATTACCAGTGAATTCTGCCTCCTGCTTGTGGATCAGAATATTAGCCTCTGGGCTGCTGCTCCAGCCACCTGTTGCCATGGGTTTTTCACCCTGCCATCATAAGCATTATGGGCCTAACCTGTGGCCCCATAAGCCAAATTAGCTCTGTCTTTTATAAGTTACCTTATTCGTGGTCTAATTATAGCAATTAAAAGAAAACTAATACATGCTCCGAATAGGGATTTTTCAGTTAATTTCATTCTCTGGTGTGAATGTTTAAAACTATATACTCAGTTTTACCTTAGCACCTGGATACTAGCCCTCTTGCTTTGCCTTGTGGAATGTTTCTAGAACAAAGGACACATAATTCTACTTAGTATCATGGCTAATCCTGCTTGAGAAACTTCAACAACTTGAAGTTTGCTTAATGAACAGCTTTCACAGTGACCTCAGCAGCTTCAGTAGGTAAAAGTGTCGATGGAGAGGGTCTTATTCTTGAGTGGTATCGGTGTAGAAAGTGTTCTCCTCATGCTCCCCTACCCATACACTGGAGTCATTATGTTTAAAGTTTTGTTGTTGCTTGCTGGATCATTGCTTGAGATGCACTAGTATTTTCTTTACAAACTAAAGTGCCCATATCTACCAAACACAAGTACAGTGTTTTACCTGGAGGTATTTCAACTCCTGTAATCCTGAAGGGATTTTTTTTAGTTTATTGTGTTCCAAATGTATCTCTCTCACACGTGGTATATTAGCAAAAGTTCCATTTTCAATATCTGTGATTCTGTTGTTTCCAAGACCCAGCCTGTAGATGATATAAAGTATATTGTGGTTAGGTTTTATAAGAACTTGCTGAAACCATCACAACCCTATGTAGAGTGTGAGCCTGTTAGCATAGGCAGTGATAAGAGTGGCCCTCTCCTTTTTTGCGCTTTACACTCTCTGAAGCAGATCCC
The DNA here is from genome assembly GCF_004785775.1 of Grammomys surdaster. Taxonomy (NCBI): domain Eukaryota; kingdom Metazoa; phylum Chordata; class Mammalia; order Rodentia; family Muridae; genus Grammomys; species Grammomys surdaster. Next base: position 637,738 of record NW_021604595.1, read on the forward strand.
TGTACATTGTCTTATTAATGCCACTTCATTAATGCTGCAATGCTTCTGTGAAGACTGGGAGAATTTTACCTTTGCAGTTCCTTGTATCGTTTAAAATCTTCAAGTTCCAATGTTGAAATTTTATTAAAATCTAAATGAAGCTCCAGTAAAGTTGGTGGTAGGCCTAAAAAGAAAAGTATGTTAGACAAAGTAAGGCCAGGTTTCAGTGACTGTTTCCCAGATTGTGGAATTAGGCAGGTATTTCAAATGCTTTCTTTTTTTTTTTTTAAATGTTTGATTATAGAAGTTTTCAACCATACTCAAAAGTAGAAAGTATTTCATGAACCACCATACTGTTGTCCTGCTTCAACAACTAGCCTCATGTTTCCACTTCATCTCTCTGTCTTACTTACTTACAGGCTTATACAGTCACTTTCTGGCAGGAGTTTAGCTGAAATCTACTGTGTGATGAAATTGTACCTGTGAATACTTCACTAGGTGCCTGATTAAGTCATATTTTTGTTTAGTTTTTACATAACCACCTTATAATATTCTGCAAAATTGACAGCAATCCTCTATCATCTAATATTCTTTTCCTCGGTTCTCCTAAGTTGTCTTCCATTGTTTTAAAGTCTTCCTTGGATGTGATGTCCCACACCTACGTCCTCAGCACCTGAGAGCTGAGGTGGGAAGATTACCAATTCAGAGGCTGCCTGGATATCACGTGAGACCCTGTCTCAGAAGCAAACAGCCCAAGGACTGAGATTGTAGCTAAGTGGAAGGCCCAAGTTTGAGTCCCAGATTTTGAGTATTAACAATTAATTGACAATTAATATACAGCTGCGTAATGGTGGCAGATGCCTTTGATCCTAGCACTCGGGAGGCAGGGGTGGGTGGTTCTCTGAGGGCAGCGGGCTACACAGAGAAACCCTGTCTTGAAATAACAAACAAACAAAAAATAAATAAATACAGTCTAAAAAATAAGACTGGAGAAATGACTCTGTTATTAAGAGCACTGCTGCTCTTCCAGAGGACCCAGGTTCAATTCACAGCACCCACATGGCAGCTCACAATTGTCTGCAACTCCAGATCCAGGGATTCTGACACTTTCACATAGACATGGATGCTGGAAAAATTATTAATGCACATAAGATAAAAAATTTAAAACACAATTAATATACTACTCTACATATACACACACACAAACACATACCAAAAATTTAAATAACATATTCCTTGCATTTCCTTCCCTGTTTATTGATTTATTTGAGTGACAGATTTGGTTGAGGTCTTTTAAACCTGGCTGGCAGCTTCCAGGTGATAGTGTTTATCAGGACCCTACCTTCTTATTTCTGTGACTTGGCCCTCAGATCCAGATGGGGTAGGTCATCTTTCATTTGATGCATTAGGCATTGGTGGTTTGTTACCTTGATCTGATCTTTACTAAAAATTGGAATGTGATTGAGATGGTGTCCTCCTAGGATCCCCAGGTTGGCCACAGATTCCTGGTTGCAAGCCAAACTCCTACCTTAGTTTCTAGAATAGCTAGCAGTACATATGTACTATTGTACTTAGCTTTGGTCACTTGATCATATTTTCTTTCTTTATGGATTCATTAGCTGGAATTTTTCAGGAGTTTTCTGTGATTATTTACTTTGTGACATTATTTTTATAGAAAAAAAGCAGCAGACAAGCTTGATTCTTTGAGACAAATTCATATAATGCCCAGTATTTCCTATTAAATCATTTTTTTCTTAACAATGTCAATATACAAAATTTTATCCTGTTGAGATGCCGAGTCCATTGCAGCACTTACTTTTTCAGTTGGTAAGAGTTATTTTCTTTGAGAAGTTCAGCTGCAGTGCCCTATCACGTGATGGTCAACCCATGGACATTCGTTGTTCTTTTCATACTGTGACCAGATCCTAGCCCTCTGCATTTGTAGCTGGCATGGAAGAAGCTAACTGGGACTCCAGCAAGCCTCACTGTGGTAGTCACTTTTCAATGTATTGTCAACAATACTGTGATTCTAGTTATCTTGCTGGAAAAGCTTCCTGTTCTCAACCTTTGCTAAAACATTTCCTTGCCATATTAATGGTAGAAACTGGTGAATGAAATTAAAGAATACTATTGTTAGTAGTAGACTTTATGGCTAAAATTATTTTGATACCTGGATTGAATTTGAATATAAAAGTAAACAACCTTGAGAGCAAAAAATGATTTTCCTAAATTAACAGGATTCTAACTTCTTGAAATCTGTTTAATTATACTTCTGTAATGACTATATGATACTTTCAATTTTAAGACAAAGGGACTGTCACCAAAAATTTAATAATCTCTTGGACCAGACAGTCCATTATATGGAATTACTAGATACTGTCCTGTGTCAGCCTATTCTGGGATGGACTGTAGAAGTTGGAGAAGAGCAAACTTAATGGGAGCCTTGATAAGCTTAAGGGGCCATTGTCATTAGGACATGAGGAAGGTGAGTGAGCAGAGGACAGAACGGGCCATAGCCTCTAAGGTAGGCATGGGCGAGATGTATGCAGAGATGGGAATCTAGCAAAAACCCGTCTGCTGCTAACAAATAGTAGCATGCTTGTGGATAGGAATATCTATTCCCACCACAAACCAGCTACTCCCCACCCACATGGGACTATGCAGTAGAATTTCCCACACAAACAGGAAAGGAGACCTTTTCCACTTTCTTCCTGGTAAGACCTCCTGGGATGTCTGACATTTCACCCTGCTGTAAGCTATATTACTAATAGAATTTGGCATGCAGACTATCACATCTTAGTGAATAATTTTTTAAAGAGTTTTTGAATGTTAGAGAGAGTGTGACAGAATAGTAAGTTGAAACGTTTGATTCTGGTTTCTTTGTAAAGACATAGTTGCTTAAGCTCTGAAGTAGTCCTGAAAATTAACTTAAAATATGCTTTGATTTTTAAAGGAAATTGTAATTAGAGTATATTTAGGAGAGGAAGAATGGTCACACATTCTGACATCACCTATTCTGCCAGGCTAGGATGTTGCTTCCTACCCATCAAATCCTCCTTTGTCCCCACTCCTACCTTCACACCTTTCCTTGCTCTGGCTTCTCTGTACTCTATGCCAGCTTACCTGCAAGGAACTGACCTACTGGATAGATTTTTTTTTTGTCACTGCTATAAAAATTTACGAAATTTTGGGTTTCTTACAGTAGTTAAAACAACCACTTCAACTCTAAAGGTGATTTATATATGTAGATATGAATTAAACTAGTTTTTTCCTGTGGGGGAAATGGTCTTTCTATTTTTACTTTATATATCTTAAAAAGAAGTGAAAAGATAATTTAATTTTTTAATTTAATTTTATATCTCTAGGTTTTGCCTGCATGTATTTCCATGCACCACATGCAAGCCTGATATCTGGGGAAGCCAGAATGGGGTTGTGAGCAGCGTTGTGGGCAACTAGGAATTACACCTAGTCCTCTGAAAGAGCAGATAGTGCTCTGAGCACTGCTGAGCCATCTCTCCAGCCCCATATAAATTCATTGTACTTAAAATATCATATTCACTGTCTTGTACTCTTTGTTTTGTTGATGTTGGATCAGAGTAGTAGGAAGGGACAAATTGCTATTTTTACTGATAGATATTGAAATTGAAAAAGAAAATGTTATTGTTACGGGTTGTTTCTGATCTAGATAGTCATCAACACAGAAAACATCGGGTAGCAAGTTCTGAAGTAAGATATCTAGCACAGGGAAGGAACATTTTTTTCTTGGAGCGCCTGCTTCAGTCCTGTGTATCAGGACTGCAGGTTCAGGGCTCCTTTTAGTAAGGTTGTTGATATGTGCCATACATTGTCTTCAAGTCTTTCACTGTATTAGCACGTTAATCTTCACCAGACCCCTGGGATGATGTCTCAGAGCCCTTTGTGACTAACATATTCTTGCCAAAGCCAGTGCTGCCCCCATCTGGCCTAACAGTCTCTGTCCCCGTCAGCTGTAGCAGCACAGCTAAAGATAAGGATCTCTGGCCCATTCAGCCTGCTCTGCCCTTTACAGAATTCTCCACCTCTATAGAGGTTTAGAAGAATTAATGTCAGGGGGAAAAAAAGAAGAAGGAAAGCTCATTGCTTTTTTGTGTTTATTCTTACTGGGAAAAAAGATTATGGTTTAACGTCAAAAAGATCACTTTGAGTACCTCTCTGTATGTGGAAAAGTACTAAATTTCATACTGGTCACATACACTGATGCTGGGATTTCTGATTGTAGCATAGTTCTGACAGTGTACACTGTAATATTTTAAATATTAAAAGTTAATGTCAGATAATATATAACGCTTACTTATTGAAAGATTGTGCTTTTGTTTGTTTTCAAGAAGAGGAAAATATGGTATTTTTTAAAACACCATATTTTGAGTAAAATAAATACAAACCTTTTGGGACTGAAGTTAGTTTTGCTTCAGCAATCCTGATATGGAATACTGTCACCCCTTCAAATGCCCCTGGTTCTATCCCGTTGTTATCAAGAGGGTTTGCACTCATTTCTGTGAAAGAAATGACATGATTTAGCACAAATCAGTTATCATGGAAATTCACCACACAGAAGGATACATCTGAAGAATATTGCAGAAGTGATTCTTCATTATCTATACTCATTTCCACTCAATATACCTACTTGTGTGTACTCTTCTGTCAACCTCAGAAAAACACTGCTTTGAATTTTATAAACTGGAATATATAACAAGTTTTTATTTTTGTTTCTTTCTTTTGAGCCACTAAAGTGATGACATTACTTTTCAGTGTACCATAAGCATGATGGTTTGGTCTATTTACAGTAATAATGCAGCAGGGAAAAACACTTTACATAATTCAGGGTATTTTTGTTTTCCATTTTGTTTCATCTTAAACAGTTTGTGTACTTGTGCACAAATTCATGGAGGCCAGAAGTTACTCTTGGATGTCATTCCTAAGGTGCTGTCCAATTTTTTTCATGGTGTTTTAAGTTGACATAAAGTAATTACACATAACTATCTTTGATTGGTTTGTTGAGATAGGTTTTTTTTGCCAAGTAGGCTAGGCCAGCTAGCCACTGAACCATAGGTAGCTGCCCATCTCTGCTTCTCCAGTGCTGGCATTACAAGCTTACACTACCATGCCCAACATTTTAATGTGGATTCTGGACATCAAACTCAGGTTCTTATATTTGTACAGCTTACTGACTGGGCTATCTCCCTAGCCCTACCTCTTAATTTTTAAAATAGCATATGTCAATTATAAATTATGTAATAAACGATAGTAAGAAGCTGTTAGTAAGAAGCTGTTTCATAAGTACCAGGCACTTGGTTGGGCTAAGTGAGTTTATGGACATGAACCATGCTTAGGTGTTTGGATGATTGTTGTGGGGAGATGGCATAGTCATATGACAGGTACCATAAATAAAATAGTGAGATTCAAATTGTACAATAAAATATTCTTCATATTAATTTTAAAACTGATAGCCAAAATTAGGTTTGTATTCCAAATAAGAAAAGAATTAATTGTGTACATCATGCTTGAGTAGTTTATACATGATTAATACAACCATTTAAATATAATAGCATACGTTTTATTAATTAGGGTTCAGTTCCTAAAAGTAGGTCAAAGTATTTCAGGAGATTGTTGAAAAAGAGAGCACCACAAAACTTTCTTTTATGTCCTATAATTTTTCATACTTTAATTTGTTTATTAATAGATGAATAGATTCAAGTATTAATTTTTGAAATTACTTAGAGCATTAATAGCCTAAGTTTGGCCATTAATTACAATTTCAAGATGTCCAATTCATTGGGGGAAAAAAACTTACCCAAAACATGTAAAGCATTCATTCCCTTGAACGTATCCTTTTGTATTTTCTTAACTTTATTATCATGAATTCTGAGTTCTGCTAATGATTTGGGAAGGTTAAGTGGAATTTCACTTAGTTGATTGTGGGATAAATAAAGCCTTCTCAACTTCTTTGTAGTTAGAAAGGTTTTGGGGTGGATCTTTGTTAGCTTGTTGTTGTTCAGAATCAGAGCCTAGATAAAGCATAGAAAGATACACTTTAAGGCAGAGATTTTCAATCTGTGAGTCATAACCCCCTTCACATGGGTCGCCTAAGATCATCAAAACCCACAGATTTTTAATTATGATTAATAACAGTAGCAAAATTATAGTTATGAAGTAGCAACAATATGGTTTCTGGTTACCACAGCAGGAGGAACTGTATTAAAAGATCACAACACTAGGAAGGCTGAGAACCACTAGTTTAAGGGATTGATTGCTGGTATTTTACAAGAATTAGTCATGGAATTCAGTATAATTTCTATCATTTGTATATTAGCTAACAATACCAATTACAACTTCAGCTTTAAAAATATTTATTATTGAATTAGCAAAAGTACAGTATTTTAATGGCTGTTACTAGTTAGATACAGTCTTATCTCTTTAAACTTTGAAATGGCTGTTAATACATTCACAGTAACCATTTACATTGCAAAATAATTTACTTATGACTTTTTCCCCTGCTATACTGAACAGAAAGAATTGTCTGTTTACCAAGGATTGTGGCAGGTTTCTTAGCATCTTCAGGACATTTTTGTTCTTCTAATAATCTGATTCTGTCAAGTAGTAGCTTGAGATTTCTTTTATAAGTTTTATCTACACTGTTCTTTCTTTTGTTTCTAATTAGACTCATTATGTCTTGCTGAGATTGCTCACAGTTGTTTCTCCTTAACACACACACACTGGCTGCACATAAATTCCCTCAAGAGCATGTTCACTCATTTACTCTCTGGCCGTTATTTCTCTCTTTAATCACCCTCCTTCCTTACAAATCATGGCTGTTAAAGTTTTCATCTAAGAAAGATTAATCCTAGAAGAAGAGGGGAAACTTTTTCTTGCTGTTATCTAGCAAAATAGGCTCCTTTCTGAATGTATGATAACAACTCAGGGTATGTTTCTTTTTGGTTAGCAGGAAAATGAGGTAAAGGGTTGGCTTTTACAGCTTGGTGGATTGCGAAGGTAGCTTGTGACTTCCACTTGACCCCATGAGCTTAAATCAAGCTTTCTTTTGAGTACTACAGTACAGAACATGATAGAAGTGACTTGCCTGTTGTTATTCTGTAAGTGAAGGTCAGAGCTGCCTTGCCTAATGAGTATACGCCTCAATAAGATCTTGCTATAGTGCTCAGGACTTAAGTCTTGTCATTTGTTTTCTAGCTAAGACATGCAGTTGCTGGGTTTTCTGGTTCAGATATGCAGTTGTTGGATTTTTGAAATTACATTAAAGGAGTGATGAATAATAGAACTAGGGTAAGGGTTTCTCTTCAGCTCTGTCACATGCCAAATGATGTAATGCCTGGCATGATGGCAGAGCAGCCCCAGGTCAACTGTACTCTCAGTGTTGGCTTCTACACAGGAACTGGCTGTCCTGCAGCCCAGATTCATCACTAACAAACATTGTAGAAGAAAATGCAGTGTGCAGTCACTGTTTGTGACACAGCAGGGAGAAGTGAGTGGGGAAGCCTGAGGGTGTTCAAGGATCCCAGTCACTCTGTATGTTGTCTTTCTTATGAGAGTACCAGCACCAAGTGTGAAATAGAACGGAGATCCCCAAAACACTTTGATTCTCTTTTAAAGACATGTAATATAAGATAAGATTATAATTAAACTTTTCAAATTATGCAGTATACCACTACTTGGCTCCTGATGTGTGTGTGCATGTGTGTGGTGTGTGTGTGTGTGTGTGTGTGTGTGTGTGTGTCTATAGGCAAGACCTAGTATGGTTATGAATTCTCTTCTCTTAGAATTTTACTTTCCCTAAGGATAGCAAACTGCTTGTTTATTTTCTCCAGCACAGCCTAGAAGTATAGAGAAATGGCCTGGAAGTGGTAGTTCCGGCCCACTGTACCATACAGTGTACAGCCAGAGCTGTTCCTCTAGCACATCGTAGCCTCAGCTCAGCAAGACAGGGGCAGTGCTGACAGGAGCAGTGACACCTCCACAGCTATGTCAGGGAACACTCAGACTCTCCATCCTAACTGAACTTCAGATTAAGTCAGAAAGGCTCAGAAGGCTCAGAATCCTAGACAATGTTAGGAAATTGAAATATTAATTATGTTTGTTAATAGAAGAAGAGGAAATTCTTTTCCTTTTACAAAGATCAGGGAAAGATGACTTACATGAATATATTAGTCACCTAAATATATTCTGTGTGCTTAAGAGAACTGTGGTGAGATCTTAAATCAGTGGCTTCAGGTAAAGATTTCTTACATACTATGTTGATTATTGGTATAATTACTTTTTGTTTGTTTGGAAACAGGGTTTCATTATGTAGCTCTGGCTGGCCTGAGATCCACCTTCTGCTGCCTCCAGTGCTGGGATCAAAGGCCATCAAGCGCTCACAATAATTCTTTTCTTACTCATTTTAGTGGATAGTGAGCATAATCATCTGATTATGAACTCCATTTATGCTCTCATCCTAGTAACCTTTTATCTAGCTATTATTCTATAAACATTAATTGAATTGAATACATAGTGCTTACTTGGCTGAATACAAGAACTTTGCGGTAGGCCACACATAGGAAAGTAAGATGTCTTTACACTGATGCAGTGTAACAAGTCATTTCAGCAGTGACAAGGAGTTTCAAGCAAGTATTTGAAAATATGAGCATATATTCTTACATAAAGTGAAGTGAGTCCTTTAAAATCATTTTCTTTAATTTCCTTAATTTTATTATTTTGAAGGTCAACCATTCGAGTATCAAATGGAATGTTGCTTGGAACCGATGTCAAACCTAAGAAACAAACAAATATGTCACAGATGCTAGATGTTCGTGCTAAAGATGAGATTAGTAATCTTGTAGAGATGTACATTTTTAAAATTCATAATGACAGGTAACATCAGATTTAGAAGTTGTAAAAGAAAAAGACATTTGCTTTTGAAAAGTCTTAAGGTCTTTTAAAGTAATTTTTTATTTTTATAAGGCAACTGCCTGTCTTGAACCTGGCTGGCTCTAAGGTGAAATAAATGGTGGTGGGTTATGTTTGGCTTTGTGTAGGGATTACAAGCAATGGTTTATACAGTGCTCTTTGGGCTGAAAAAGAATAACTTTTTCACAGATTTGCTGTGAAACTGATTAAGCAAGAAACTAGACCATAAGGTCTTGATCATTGGTTTTTGATTTATTTATTTATTTATTTATTTATTTATTTATTTTGGTGTTGTGGTTTTTTTTCTTTTTTGGAAGAACCAAAAGGAAATTGTTTGGGGTTGTATACACCTTTAACCCTAGCACACCAAAGGCTGAGGCAGACAGATGAGTTGTTGGCCAGCCTGACCTACCTAGTGGGACACTGTCTATAAGGTTTACTCTTTAGTCTATTTTTTTATAAATAAATATAAATTATAAATATAAATAAATTATAAATATAAATTATAAGTATAAATATTTATAAATAAATAGACTAAAGAGTAGAAAGTTATGATTAGAAAAATAGATATGCTAGATTATTTTTATGCATATTCACAAAAACTTGCTACTCTTTTACTATAAACAGTCAATTCCTCTAACTGGCTGTAAATCTTATTTACAGGTCTTTCAAATATCTTGATTAGTATGTAGATGTGAAATATAAATTATTTCATTTATTACCTACAGTATTAACTCAAGAACAAAGTGATTTAACTTATATTGCTTTTCTATCCTTGTGCCTTTAGTCTCCATACTTCTTGGCAGTAACAATGGCTGCCTTTGTTGTCTCAGAATAAGGTAAAGGTGCACAGTTCTTTTACATTATTTTGAAGATTATAGTATAATTACTTAATTTCCCTCTTCCATTTCCTCCCTTCAAACTTGACTTCCCATGATCTCCTCCTCCTCCTCCTCTTTTGGTGTCAAATTGATATGCGTATCTAACTTGAAGCTAACTCGTCTCGATTGTCAACATGACTAGATTTTGAAGTGTATCTCTGGATATATCTAAGGGCAGTTTTAGACAGAATTGACTAAAGGTGAAGACCCAGGCTGAATGTGGGTGACACCCTCCCTAGACTGGTGATGAACTGAATACAAGAGGAAAAAATCAGAAAGTTAGTTAATAGTGGTGTTCATCCTGTCTGTCTCTGTTTCCTTGTGTTGCTTCCTCCCTGCTTATCCCTTGCTTCCCCACCCCTTTGTCCCTGTTTCCTCTGTCTTGCCTTTCCTCTCTTGGTTGCCAATATGTAAGCTACAATGAGCAGCCACCCAAAATTAATGGCTCCTCCCATAAGTTATTTTGTTGCAGCAACAAAAACAACACAATGAAGTTACTCCACAAGAATGATAAATTATGAATAGACTTTAGTTCAGTCGCTTCTAGTAAGTTCTAAACCCAAATTATTCATAACAAATAAAACATTGCATTTAAAATGTCTAAAGGTTTCAAGAAGTCTACATGACTCTATGTATTTTGTTACTGTAGAATTTTACTAGCAAGTGCAAGATCAACCTCTTGACATTTTGAGTTGAATTGTACTAAAGGCAATTGAAATTTTAGTGCTTAGATTTGAGAAACAAAAAATTCTCTATGTAAGGATTTTTTTCCTTTTTATTCTGAATTTTTAATAAGTATTGGTCTGTTGTAGTCTACACCAAAACATTTCTCCGCCTGTTTTGCTGTTCTAATATCAAAACCAGGGTAGTGAGCAGCAATCTACCACCACTTCATTTTTCTTATTTTGTATATGGGTCTGTCTATTTTTACCTAAGTCGTCCTGTAACTTAGTCCTCTGTCTTGGCTTCCTAAGTAGTGTGAACTAAAAGCCTGTTCTGCCATACCCACCTTCCACCTACGAATATAGATAATCCATTTTACAGTGCCCGAATAGAGTTTTGAAAGTTCAATGACTACTTTTTTACACCCTTAACTTTTTCGGAATAGCAGTATTTTTCAAAACAAAACTGACTCCAGTCCTTACCTAGATCAGAACAGTGAACAACTCGAGAATAACATTGGCATCCAAATGGACATGTTGGAAACAAATCAAAAGGGAAAAAGGGGTTCACTGGCTCTTTGGTTGGAAAAAGAGAATTGTCATCATCATCGCTGTCATCATCATCATCTGTGTCTTCCATATCCTTCAACATCATATTCTTCAGTGCTATGTGTGAAGGGCTAAAGAAGGGTTTGGCAGAGCACACAGCCAAAAGCAGTAGCATCATATACTCCTTCATGCTGGCCTGTGTACAAGTCCAACCTGGCATTCAGTAGACATCGAGTATTAAATTAGAGTTTCAAGAGATATAACTTTTGTTATATACATTTCTAGTGTTGCCAAAATTATGATAAAATGACATTCTTATCCATTGCTATGCAGTGTAAGGTTAAATACGTAAAACGTTTTAGAAAGCAGTTCAGCATATGCTTTGGGAAGGAGTTTCAATAATTCTATTAATTAAACAGCTAGGTCTGTCCGTGATGGTACATGTTCATAATAGCAATACTTGAGAGATTGGAACAGAATTTTACTGGGAAGTGCAGGCTTGACCTCATGATACCTTGAGATAAATTTCAGTGAAGGGAGTTAAAATGAAGTACTTAGTTTTGATAAGAGAAATACTCTCTGAATAATATCACTTTGTTTTCTTTTTATTCTGAATTTTTAGAATAGCCGTATCTTAAGAAATAATTTTAAAATATATAATAAAAAATTAAAGACAGTTCTGTTAGTTAAAAGAAAGTAAAAATGTAGGATGTATTTGTCAAGTGAAATATATTTTAACCAACAAAATTTTTTCAAAGATACTTTAAAATATAGATTATTTTCTGTGAAATAAAGAAGCAAATATTTTAAAATCCATAGTCAGTCTATTTCTATATAAAAAACAGCTCATACAAATAAATCTGATCAATTATAAACTACAGTGATAAAACTATGAATTAAGTCTTTAATTTTTTTTTAAAATATAGTTTCACATGTCCCAACCTGGCCTGGAACCTCCTTACATAGCCAAGGATGATCTTGAATGCCTGGTTCTCCTGCCTCCACCTCCCACATTCAGGATTCAGGTGTTTAGCACTATACCTGGTTTATGTGGTGCTAGAGATCAAACTTAGAACTTGCTAAGCGTGTATTCTACCCACTGCATATCTCCAGCCTTGATGAGTTTTATCTTCTGTTTTTTATTTAATTTTATAAACAATACATATTTCTTTTATAACTAGAAAATAAATTGTAAAATTGTCGTAACTAACACTATTCTAACACCTTCCATTGGTAATATCTATGTCACTATCCAAGAATATCCTCAGTGGCCCTTAGACGTGTAGACATTTTCCTTAACTGACTTCTTTGTTATCTTACTCAACCTCTTTCTCGTTATTGATAACTTTTTCCACAGTGTCATTGGGATCTTTTATTTATAATCTGATCTGTTATCTAATACCCCATCTTGACCATCTGATGGCCAAACTATTTTTTGTTGTTCATTGTTTCACTGAGTTTCATGTGGTTAAATAGTTGTCTCTGATAGGTGCTATGTTTTTTTAGGGGTGTGTATGTGCATGCGTGCGTGTGTGCGTGTGTGCATGTGTGTATGTTTGTGTGTCTGTATATGTATGTGTGTGTTAAAGCTTATACAAACTGGAATGTATCAAGGAGAACCTTCAGAGCATGAGTTCACCATCTGATGTCTCATATTCCATGGATATATTTACATATCATCATTTGGGAGTTATTCTTACTGTTACTTTATTATTTGAAACAGGGTCTCCCTGAAAGCCCAGGTTAGTCTCATACTTCTTGTAGGTTGATCTTCCTGCTTCAGTCCCAAATATTGAGATTATAGGCATCTACCACAACCAATGAAATGTATACATTCTTAGACATTTTTAAAAAATATGGTAAAGTCATCAAAAATAGATATATACCAGTGATGTTCATTAGTAAAACCAAGTTTCGACTTGAATATATATGCACTGTCAAGAGCAGAGGGCTCTACAGAAGGTCTCGTGAGCTTCAGTCACTTTACAGTCTGCTGGGTCTGCATTGTGTGTCAATGGTGACTCAGTAGAGAACTCTAGTCAGTCATGTCTGGCCTAATTTCAGAACACCTGATCCTTGAGTCAACTGTTTACTGTGTCCCAGAACCCAGGAGTTAGCTTTAATATCTACATAGGTTTGCCTTTTCCTGAATTTAAAGATCAGGAATAGAGCTGGGCTGATGATGCAGTCAGGAAAGCCTTTGTTGTGCAGGCATGAGGACCTGAGTGCACACATGTATAAGTATATGAAGTGATTGACAAGGTTTATGGAATCCACAGTGGGGGTATTGTGCTGGTGATAAGGGCTCAGTGGCTTCTATTGGACAAGATCACCTGTTTCTGTAGCTGTCATCCTGTTTGCTACTGTGGGATCTCCCTTCTGGAATATCTAGAAACCCTTACATAGGGTTGTAGTGACTGTAACTTTCCCTACCTGTGATCTATTATATTTGATTTGGTTTTCTGAGACTTGGGTTTCACTAAGTAGCTTTGGCTGGCCTAAAACTTGAAATATAGACCAGGATATCCTTGAACTCATGGACATTCCTCCTGCCTCTGCAACTGGAATGCTGTGTGTTTACAGGTAAGAGTCACCACAACTGATTCCATTAATCTTTTTACCTCACACCTTTTTGTGTTTTCTTGGTTTCTTACTTACTGTTAATGTCAACTTAGCCTCAGGCTCCAAAATATTCTTTCTCTAGAAATTTAGCTTTAGGTCCTTAGCTGACTCCTAAGTTGTCACTGATTCTCACTTTCTTTGTTTGTTTGTTTGTTTGTTTGTTTGTTTGTTTTGAGACAGGGTCCCTTATACTCTCAGACTGACCTTGGATTCTCTATGTAACTGAGGATGACCTTGAACAACTAGTGTGCTTGTCCCCACCTCCCAAGTTCTAAGGTTACAGGCATACATACACCACTGTGTACTGTGCTGGAGATGAACCCAGGTCTTCAGGAGTACTAAGCAAGCACTCTACCAACTGAAGTTCATCATACGCTCCTTTAGTTTACTCTTTTGCATCCTTACATTGCAGCTCTGTCTTTCAGATATACAGCTACTTTTAACTTTAGCAATTGGAAGCTTACAGTTAGTATCATTTGAAGTCTTGTCTTTGGCCTAGCCTAGTTTGAGGTTACAGAGTTAGTTATTCAGTGAGCATTTCTTTTGTGTGTGTTTGTTTTGTTGTTAGAAGCTTGTTTTGTTTGTGCGGTTGTACTTGTTTGTTTGTTTGTTTGTTTTGGTGGGTTTTTTTTGTGTTCATTGTTTTTTTTGAGTATTATGTAGTCCTGGCTGCCCTGGAATTTGCTATATAGACCAAGCTGACTTTGAACTCAGAGATAGTCCTGCCTCTGCCTCCTAGGTGCTAGTATTAAAGATGTGTGTCACCCCATCCAGTCAGTGGGTGGTTTTTTGTTTGTTGTTGTTGTTGTTGCTGGTCAGCTGTAAGCCCACCCCACCCCTACCATGTTTGTCAGTTCATCTTGTGGCCCTAAATCTCAAAGATAGAGTTTCTCTGTTTAACAGAGCCCTGGATGTCCTGGGCTTGCTTTTGTAGACCAGGCTTGCCTCAAACTTACAGAAATTCACGTGCCTCTGCCTCCCAAGTGCTAGGATTAAAGGCACACATCACAATATCAGACAGTATTTTAAGGTCTTAGTGCCATTTTCTAGATTATAAGAAATGAAAATTGAAGGTTAAGTTGGCTGATTGTTTTTGTTTAAACCTTTTTAGTGTAAAAACTGAAATTACATGAGCTTTTGCTTCTAGTATAAGAACAAAAACTATTTTAACACTAAGGTATGTGAAATATAGAACTAAAAAAAACTGTGGAAAATTTTAAAGTATATATAACAAGAGAAATATGTTAGAGTTCCAGAGTGAATGCCAAGAACACATCTTGATTTTCCATGTGGCCTGGCAGCAGAGTTGAGGGCTGGACTCATTTGTATGCTTTCCACATGCTGGTGACAGAGAGATTCCTTTAGCCCACTTGCCTAAGCAAGCTCAAGAGTAATTCCCCGATGCTGAGTGGAGGTTGAAGCTGAGGAACTGGATGGGGTACGAGAAGTTGGATTTGGAGTTAAGAGAGTAAGAAGAAAGTACATGGGGCAGAGAATCAGGAAGCAGAACAGTGATGGGTTTGCTTCTCTTCCACATTCCACCTCAGACTCACTAAGCATCAGCTGCAGTCCCTCCTTTTCTGACCTCTTTCTTACAGTGGTAGTTTATGACTTCTTTATCTTTTTCAAAACCGTAGTGGATGATGTATTAATTCAGACTTCTGCCTGCTAGTTTCAGCATTACCTGTCATAATGGAGGAAGGAACCTTGGTAATTAGTGGTGGCTACCAGCTCCTAAACAGCAGTTTGTCTTTTTTTCTGGTGAAAGATACAGATCTGTATATTCATAGCCTATTACCTCAATGAAGCTACTTCTTAGTAAGGGTTCCTCAACAGTCTGGACCATGCTACATTAATAATGCCAGTGAAAGTACTCTAGGGAGCACACCACCTTTACACCTGTGGCTGCCTGTGGCTTTCCTAACAAAAGTCTTCATATTAAAAACAGAGATTCCCTCTTAATAGTTCTATATGCGAGCTTTGTACTCTGTTCACCATTATTAAAAATACTTATTTTTCTGTGCTCTCTGTTGCTCATAAAGAAAACAGAGGTCAACCTTGGTATACTGAGGGATTGTCCATTAATGTTGCTAGGTCTCTGCTGTAGATTTCAGGAGTATATGAGAAGATCCTAAACCTCTGTTGGTCAAGCTGTACAGCTGTTCACCACTGAGTAATATTTTAGTGCATAAGAGGGAACACTGTACAACAGTGCCTTTTATCATTCAGAAAAAATATGCAAAACAGTATTATTATTTCTTATTTAAAGTAGTTGTTTTAAGCTTGTTAAAACAGTTCAAAGTCAGGCTTATTGGTTTTGGCAGCATTCAGATTGTGCTATTTTTTTAAAACTTTAAAAATATTTATACCTCGTTCTTAATATTTTCCTGATTTAGACTGATTTTGCCAGTGTTTATACTCATGGAAAGTTTTGGGTTTGGGTCTCAAGTTGTATTCTTAATAAGAATACTCTTGGGAACACTAACCCAGTGTTCCTACTGTTACTAATAAATCAGAACCATTTAGAGCTGAGAGACAGCTCTAGACATCATTCCCAGAAACTCTGTAGAGGAGAAAGTTTAGGCTTTGGGCTTCCAGAACTCCCTGGAGGCAGTAGAGCTGAGGCAACTTCCTCTCTCCTCTCTACTAAAGCTTTCAACCATGTTCTGAGTAGATTTTCATTTCACAGTCACTTCTAGGCAGTAAAGCAGCTTTCCTCTGAAAAAGTCTAGATGAGGTCTGATCAGCCCCTCCGACTTCATTAATAATACTAGAAATGCAGCAGACAAGTCCAGGGACTTCCTATTTACCACTTAACTGTCTACAAACATGAAATGGAAATCTTGTCTAAGTGAGATGCTGTTTTCTTTCAGAACCTTATTAGGTAAATAAGTCTCTGTAATTTTAAATCTCATGTTTAAAGATCCCCTTAACAACTTGACTATTTTAGTTCATAGATATGTTATAAGCTCCAGGTATAAATGTGACGTAACATGTTCTGTGTCTCTTACAGAGAGAATATAGACTACAAGAGGTGTGATCAAGGCACAGACTTGTCCTCAATAACATAAACGTCCAAGCATTCGTTAGGAAACTTAGTTACTGCGCTATCTGTTCATAGACAAAATACTTTTTAAAACAACACCTTTAATTAATTTTAGCTTGAAAATATACATTCTAATTAAGGACTTAGCTATTTTTCTTTCTTCAGGTACCAATTTTTCTCTTTATCAGCTATATTCAGCAACTGCTGTTTTAAAAGCAAAACATTCTTGTCTCTCCACTTTTCTGAGATTTCCTGCAGTGCTTGTAAAGTGAGTCTGTTTTGTGTCAAGCCTCAGGTCAGGTATCAGGATACTCATTTTTCATGTAGTGGTTAGTTGTAACAGAAGAGTGCATTGCTTCCATTCTTTCCATTACTACACTACAGTGCTTCATGCCAAAACCAAACAAGAAACAGCAGCTCGGATACTTCCACATGAGCTGGGGCTTGTGCTCCATCTGCTCCCTCTTCTCTTCTCTTCTCTTCTCTTCTCTTCTCTTCTCTTCTCTTCTCTTCTCTTCTCTTCTCTTCTCTTCTCTTCTCTTCTCTTCTCTTCTCTTCTCTTCTCTTCTCTCTCTCTCTCTCTCTCTCTCTCTCTCTCTCTCTCTCTCTCTCTCTCTCTCTCTTCCTTTCTTTCTTTCCCAACATAATAATTTTTTGTTGGATTACAAGAAAAATAAAATAATAAAGCATGCTCCTTTTAGAGCAATTGATATGATACACAGAAACCCCTCAGGTTCTTTGTGACTTAGTGACTCAGTCCTTATAACATGTGGCTACTTTTTTCATGGCTGCCAGTCCTCTGAACACATTAGCATGAAAGAATACTATGTTCTATTTAGATTATTGGTAGAAAAGTGGTGAAAGCAGTAATTTTCTAAGATACAAAAGTGTATTTTGTAAAAAAAAAAAAAAGGGTATACTTTGTGAAAGGACATGTTAATGTAAATCTAAGTATGAGGTTTATGAAAGGAGTTCCTATTTTTCATATGGAATATAAGCCTGGTTAAACTATTACTGATGGGTATTCTTTCTTGAAAGTATGTTGATTTTTATTATAATTGCCCAGTACTATTTCATTGTACAATAAGACATTTATCAAAAAAAATACAGGTTTTCAGTGGTATAGATAAAAATGACATTTGAATGATTTACCCATTTAAAGAAACAGCATCATAGATTTACATGGTTAAAAACTTTCATTTAATATATCTAATATGTTCAAACTTCATTAACATTAATTATCAAACTAATATTGTTTTCCTAAAAGATTGTATAAGTTGTCTATTTACTTTTTAAAATCAGTCATGATGGCATAATAAAGCATTAGTGAAAGTTTTTCACTTTGTTTTTAAAAATGCATAATAGTTAAAGTAAATTTATTATAAGACATAAAACTAAAGTAATTTTAGTTACAATATTCACAGGGTTTTTTATAATCCTAAGGAACTACACACTTATGGTTTAAATTTTTCCATATAACTCACAAATGTTTATTAATAATATTAGTGCTTTCTTAGTATAACAATAAAATAACTGTATATTGGTACATGTAATACAGACATGAAAACATACCTTGTCAGAAGAGGGAAGTTTTCTTCAAAGTAGAATTTATCCACCCTGTACTACTTAACTGCAGTGTAAGTATCCTCA
This sequence comes from Grammomys surdaster, assembly GCF_004785775.1. Lineage (NCBI taxonomy): Eukaryota > Metazoa > Chordata > Mammalia > Rodentia > Muridae > Grammomys > Grammomys surdaster. Next base: position 656,067 of record NW_021604595.1, read on the forward strand.
AGACTCTTTAAGGAGAAAAGATAAAGTAGTGTTACATTTAAAGAAAAGAAAAAAAAGAGAGAGAACAAAAATCCAGCCCGCCTACCAGCCTCTGTGTGGCTGCGCCTGGGTGATACTGGAATAAACTGCTTCCACAGATTAGTCCATGTTAGTACTGAAGAGCGAGATTAAAACTTGTTACTGCTCATATGTTTTCCATCACTGTTTGTATCGTAGCCAAAACTTCTAGCTAAACTCTAGACGTCTACTGGAAGATTTGGAAGTTAAAAAAAAAAAGAGTTTAATAATTCATGGCAACTGGCCATTGAAACTGTAGTCACTGTAGAAATACAAGATTTGAGAATACTTTATGAAATTCTAACATGAATGAATGCCTATAAATTAGTTTCAAAAATCACTCACTGTTTATAGGCTAATAAAACATTTATCAATCTTAGTAAAGAATACCCATATTATGTAAGTGTTTACCCAAAGTCTACATGTACCTAAGTAGCCATGACTTTGTTTTCTCATAAGGACTAATGCTATTATGTTAAGCAGATGTCTCAAGACTTTTTTTTTTTAAGCTTTTAACCCTGCAATAGTCATCTTTGGGAACTGCAAGCCAGGCCCTGCAAACTCTTCCTGGGCCTGTGTCTGTTATGGTATAGATAGCTAAGCAGGGTCAGGTAACTTCACCTTCCCTTTTTAAGAGTCCTAAGCTCCATTCTCACTGGCGTTCAAGAGATTCCATTCTCTGAGAAGAAAATCATTATCCCCCTTTTTATTTCCAGAGATTACCCAGCCCCACGTCCTTGAAGCACACAATCCTTTAAGAAAGGGTGTTTTACTGACCCTAGGGGGAAATACTCGGTTGGTATAGGTGATCCTGGTCAATCACCTGATGATTTGTACAGATTTGTGAACAGCCTGTTTACAAAACATCATCTGGTGAGTTAGCAGAAATCTAGTTTCTCCTATCAAAAAGTATCATCTGTTGTTCCCACTCTGCAGAGAAATGGCACAGAATCAAACCAGTTACAACTATAGAAAATTTGAGTCTCACATGTGTCAGGAAGCTTAATTAGGGGTTCATCCTCTTCTCCCTTATGTAAAAGACTCATCTTTTACCCTCAAGTCTGATGTCACAGACAGCTCAGCACTCCTAGATACCCCATTATTTGCATTTCAAGTGACCTGCAGTCCTCTCAGCAACATCTTCTTTGGAGTTAGATGCTCGTACTCTGTTATGCACTTGTCTTTTAGTTGTAAATGTATCTGTTAACTTGATGGATTGGGAACAGGATGAAAGTATGAACTGTAGTTTATTAGTCCTTGTGCCAGAGCAGGCAGCCTCGGCCTGAATTCTATCAGTGCATAGACATAAAAAGGAAGGTCATGAGTGAAATTCAGTTTGTCCTATACAATGACTTGCTGTGTATCTTAATAGTTTATTAAAACATATTAAAAGAGGTAAACATACCATAATGGTACTGCTCAGTGAATCCTAATTCTTGATCAAGAAATCTGAATCCCCTCTCATCTTTCCCAACAAAGATAATTTCAGCTTCATAGCTTCTTTTTGAACTTTGTTCACATGTAATCACATAATACATTCTTCATGTGTCTATCTTTTTCTGTCCAATAATATGGTTTTGAAAGTCATCTGTCTCTACATTCTTCATGTGTCTGTCTTTCTTCATTCAACATTTTGGTTTTGAAAAGTCGCCCTTGTCATTGTGGTTGGCGATAGTTCATCTCATTACTGTAAACATTGTAGGAATGTGTTCAACAGAGTTAATTACCTTTTAAAGGATTGTTATGAACATTTTTAAATTTTATCATTTGAGAATTGTATGTATGCATTTTAATTAGGTTGGAATTGCTGTATCTTAACTTTTCCCAGGGTACAGCAAGATGGAACTGAGGAGCTCTCCTTCCCCTGGTCAGCATAGAAAGCTGTGTATTTCCTCCTGCATTCTGAGAAAAATTACCTTTGAATTAGACCTTTAGGTCTATGGAGAACCTAGTTCTTTTGCTTTTCTACAGTTTTGGTTATGTTTCCCAACCTTTCTGTTGTGTTTTGCTCTAAACATTGAAGAACTAGTTAAATTAGAACAGCATCTTTAGAAGTTGTGATTATATTATGTTGCAAATGAGATAAATTACTAAACTTAAAAGTAATATTCATTTTACTTTGTGAACAGAAATTTTAACTACTTTAAAAATATTAAAATTCTAATTTAATTTTTATTTTGCCCTGTATACCGTGAAAATAAAAAATAGTTAACTAATACTGTGTTCACGTATGATTTCTTTCTAAGATGATGCCTAGTCCTAGTGTAGACATGAACAGCAAAAATCAAGTTCATAATACAAATTAAAATGAGGGAAGACCTGAGAAACTGTCTCATGAGTGAGTGAGTGAGTGAGTGAGTGAGTGAGTGCTGTAAGAGCTGTGGCATGGTAGGTGGGCTGTGGGCACACAGTTGCCTGTCAGCACTTTGTGTTTTGTTTCCTAGCACTCTCTCACCTTCTGAGTGAATTGGGAAAGACTATAGTACTTTGGATGAAGTTGCGGTGAGATGACAGGTCCAAGCCTAACAGTTGGGTGAAGGCTACAAGGATGCATGCCATACATCTTAGTAATGTCCAAAAAAGCTGGGCATAATGGAATAGGTATTTGATCTCAGCACTCAGGAGGCAGAGGCAAGTGGATCTCTGAGTTAGAGGACAGCCAGAGCTACATAGAGAAACTCTGTCTCAAAAAAACAAAAAAGAATGTCCAAGAGCACTGAATCATGGAATAATACATATATGTATACCACAAGGTTTTATTTTATTTGTTTCTCTTGAGACAAGATCTGAGTAGCTCAGATTGGCCTAGAACTTGTGATTCTCCTTTCTCAACCTCTAAAATGCCCAAATCATAGGCTTGGCTTGTACTACCTTGTTTGGCTAATCGCCTAGGGTTTTGCATTTAGTGGATACCTCCAAAAACTTTTGTGAAGGTTCAGATTTTATGTGTTGTTTTCATGTTTATGTTTCTTATGGGAGACTAGGCACATTGGTCAGGAATTTGTAACTATAGAACATGAACTAGAAGCAGTATTGTCTGCAGCTGGATTTAGAGCATATGAAATCTTTCAACTAAGTCCAAATTTTCAGCATATCTTGAAAACCCAGCCCAAAGTCCTGGTTGGCAGAATTCGCTGACATCGGTAGCAGGTAGCTCCTCTCTCCTGTGCTGCCCTGACCTTTCATGAATTCACTGCTGCAGTGACAGTTGATGGGCAGAGCTCACTCTTGTTCCCTTGCTTGAGGTTGCAAGTTATGAAAAAATTATTGCTATCATTTGTTATTAACGTGAGTCTAACTGAATTAATGAATAATAAATACTTTATACAGTACAGTTTAGCGTAATATAGTGTATAGACATGGAATACTATTAAATGTCTTTGGTGGTTTGAATGCGAAGTATTTCCTATAGGCTCTGATATTTGAAAACGTGATTTGCTTGACACTTTTTGGAGAGGTTGTGGAACCCTTAGTAGGCAGAGCCTTGGTGGAGGAAATAGGCCTCATGGGGCATGCTTTGATTCTTATAGCTTCATCCCATGTCATGTTTGCTCTCCGATTCATGCTTGTAGTTGAGAATGTGATCGCTCAGCTTCTCCAGTTGCCATTTCCATTTCCTTCCTATGCTGCTGTCCTGACTCTCAGCCAAGATGAACTTCTATCCCTCTGGAACCAGAAGCCAAAGTAAATCTTCCTTCTTTCAGTTGCCTGGGTCATGGTGTTTTATCACAACAACAAAACATAAATGCTTCAGTCTTCAAATGTGCTTTTGCTTTGAGAAATCAGTACAAGAAATGGTATGATTACACATAAATCTCCTAGCACGTTCCTTTGAGAGGACCTAAGAGCAGTGAGCTTCCAGGTCTGTTTCCAAATGCCATTTCCTACTGGAAGGAATATCATGCCTTAATAAAAGGCCTATGAGCTTCATTTAGGTCCCGCACCTCATACTGCAGTGTAGGACCATTGGGACAACTGAATATGGGATATGCTTGATAATACTGAATCAATGTTCAATTACTTTTTAGAATTAATTATGTAAAAATAATTGACCCAGTTGTTAGGAAATCTTGTTATTGCATGATTCATACTGAAGTATTGGAGATGAATGCTAGAATATATTCAAAAGGCTCAGATTCATCCCTGAGTAGTAGATGAATGGACAGATAAGAGATTTAGACATAGTGAGTGGATGGGTGGTTGGGTGGGTGAGTGGATGGATGGATGGATGGATGGATGGATGGATGGATGGATGGATGGATAATCACAGATATGGAAACAAAGATGATTAAATACATTAGCAAAGTTTTAATTGGTATATGTAAGTGTAGAGCATATAACTGCATATTATATCATTCTTTGAACTTTCCTGTGGCCTTGAATTTGTTATATAAACAAACAAACAAACATTTAACATCGGGCAAGACGAACCAGTTTTTCTTGATTATAACCCTTTGGTTTATTTTTATTGTAGTAAAATAGTCTTGTGAAATTATTATAAGTTAATATAGCTGTTACTCTAGACAAGCTTTCTTTTCTTTTTTAAGGCTTATTTTTATTTTATGTATTTAACTGGTTTGTTTGTTTTTTTCTTTACATATGTATGTTTTGGTGTGTACATGATGCTGGAAGAGACCAAATCCCTAGAACTGGAATTACAGATGGTTGTAAGCTACCCTGTGTAAGAATAGTCTGTACACTTAATCACTGATCCATCTCTCCAGTCCTAAACATGCTTTCTTAACTTGCATACATAAATCCATGTGGGATTTGTGTTGATGTTTTATAAATCTCTTTGTAGGTGTGCATGTGTGTCCATGCATGTGAACATAAATATGTAGGTGCATGCAAGAATGTGTGTATCTGTGTGTGGATGCATGTAGAGGTCCAAGGTCACCCTCAAGTGTCATTATACTGGTTCCATCCACCTTGTGCTTTAAGACAGAAGCTCTTGTGTGTCTGGCCAGTAAATCTTGGTGGGATACATGTTTCCACCTTCCCAGTGCCAAGATTGTAAGCATACACCACACTTTGTTTGGCTTTTTTCATGGATTCTAGGGTCCCCATATTTGTATGGCAAGCTGTTTACTGACTTAGCCATCTCTCCAGCCCTATTTTATAAATACTTTGACATGTGCAAAGTAGCTTTTGTCATAGTCCCTAAGGGATGCCCTCTAATAGACTTCTAATTTAGAATGCATTCTTTTTCTTTGGGGTGTTGGAATACTAGTTGCATTAGTCTTCTACAGTTCACATGCAAATTTGGTACTTCTGAATGTTCCAGTTTATACAAAACAGTGAGCTTCCAGCTAATATCAGCTTACAAAAAGACTTGCTTATATCCACTGATGGCTTGATGTAAGTTTATTTGACCACAGAGATTGTTACTTAGAAACAAATCAGAACATTTTAATAACATGATGTATTCCTTCTCTCTTCCAAACTAATACTCATTTAGTATAATCACATGTTATTTTTAAGACAGTTCTGCTTTCCCTGGTGTAGGGTTCACATTCTTCACATTTTATGCAAAGGAAAAAATAACGTCACATGTAAGTTTATGTTATATTCATTTATATGTTTAAAAGGAAGAAAAACTTGAGAGTAAGTGTAGTCATATTATTTTTTAGTCTTTATAATCATGAAGATATACTTATCAAGTTAAAACATTTGTTCCTTTACAAATGACAGCATATGATAGACAAAATTCCAGCAGGGATCTCAGTTTCAGAAGTTCTTCTTCATTACACTGAAGCAAGAGCATGTGAGTAATATGCCAAGGACTGTACACATTGACTCAAACGTGCAGTCCAAAAAGTCTACTACAAATTACAGTATGTAGTAGACTTTCTTTTATCTGAAAGCATTTTGGAGTGCAGGAGATACATATTAGCTTTCAGTATTGTATATGTGAAATTTTTATTAGGTCTTTGAAATTTTCAAACACTGCATCTTAATCATGTTCATCACTGTCTGGTGCAGTTGGGTTAAGTTCATTGGAACTAATAGTCATAGGTCCATAAATAAAATAAAAAAGGACAAACTTGCCATGGAATGTTCTGCCCCAACTTTGCCATATACTAGAAAGGCCTGAGCTCTTTATGTGGAGTGTGGTAAGGACTCAGATATTATTTCTAAGGGAGGAGTCTATCTACTACACAGGCTTAATGATCAAAATGCTACTTCTAGTTTGGTTGGCTGTTATGAGTAATATACAGGGTTTTGTTTTTTGTTTTTGTTTTTTGTTTTTACACTTAGATATTGCAAGCATCCAAAGTGACTCATGCTTACAGGTCAAATTTAATTTCCTTTCTTTTCATCAATTTGGTTTGTTTGCTCATAGCTCATACTGATGCATAATTTACTATGTAGCCCAAGCTGGCCTAAAACTTGAATAATTATTCAAGTTACTCTTGAATAATTATCCTGCCTTACTCTTCTGAGTACAGTGATTCCAGACATATGTCACTACTCCAAACTTGCTGAATTTTTGTGGTTGTTTTTTTTGAGGATGTATTTATTTGTTTTGTTTATTGTGTATTTCTCTTTAGTATATTTGTGTGCCTGAGACAACCAGAAGAGGGTATGAGATTCTTTGGAGTTGGAGTTACATGTGTTTTTCAAAGTGCCTATTGAGTGTGCTGGGAACTCAGTGTGAGTCCTTTGGAAAAGCAACAAGTGCTCTTAACCATTGAGGCATTTCTCCAGCCCTGGTCAGTTTGTTTGTTTGTTTGTATGTTTGTTTACTTTGCTTTGCTTTTTAAAAAATTTTTAGATTTATTTTGTGTGTGTGCATGACTGTTTTGCCTGCATGTATGTATATAAGTGCACTGCATGCAGTGCCCACAGAGGTCAGAAGAGAGTGTTGTATTTTCCAGAACTATAGTTACCGATGGCTGTGAGCCATCATGTAGATGCTCGAACTAAGCTGAGGTCCTTTGCAAGAGCAACAAATGGTCTTAACCTCTGAGCTGTTTGTTTGTTTGTTTGTTTGTTTCAAATCTAGGATGAGAAGTATTTTAGACTCTGAATTTAAGATTTACACTTAATATGTTCTTTTAGCCTAGAGTCTGGTGCAGGGATGTTCTACACTATAGTTCACAGTCCTTAGTCATGAACACGAATATGCTATAGGACAGTGAAAACATGGTCACATTTGAGTTTTGTTTTTAATTCTTCACCTGCTCTTCAGGAGAGCCATGGTTTGCTGAGCTGCTGGCATGGCCAGGTTCCCTATACAAGCCTTCCTAGCCAGCCAAGAAGCCCTGGGAATTTACTCTCTGGCCCAGTACAAAGCACTGTGCTGAGTACTGTGCCAAGTACCTAGAACTTGGCCTGTTATTTTCTCCACTGTTTGTCCTAATCTAATGAAATGCTACTTCAGATAGTAATACCTACCACACAAAAGGCCTGTCAACTGAGCAATTCATTTAATTCCCAGCCTCTGTCCCTCTTTGCTGGCATCTCAGATGAAGACATTGATGCACCCTTTGACAAGTCAGCCCTAGGCTCAGCACTTCCTTTTGACATCACATCATTTAATTGTCCATCCATCCTCTGTGAGACACAGTTGTTTCCCCAGTTTAGTGAATGAGGACAGTGGAAGGCAGGTCTAAGTTTTAGACCAGGTCTGTGCCAGTACTGATTTCAGTTCCCATTTCAGTTACTATGTTCATTTTGTTTTTAAGACTGGAGATAAATCTCAATGTTTCACAGAAACTAGAGCTTACGGGCATCTAATGATTGGCTGGTATTAGATTAGAGGTGACATTTCTTATAATGAGTTCTTTTAATATTTTTAAACATTTTTAGAATCGGTGATCTGAACTGATATGCAACCATAAACAAGGAATTAGTTCCGTCATCTCAGTTTATAAATTCTTCTCTGAGGAAAATTTTACTCTTCCCCTAACTAAGAGGAAAGGATAGAACTGATACCATATAGGGTTTTATTTATACTACTCTGAGGTTTCCCTTAAACTGCAGAATTTGAGTATTTCATTAAATCATCAGCTTGGAAACATAGTAATTCATGGTATGTTTAAATGATGGCCTTGGAAGGACTGTGATGCAGAACAAGCATATCGAATACTAAGTATTTCCAGTTGTCCAAACAGGATTTAATTGTTTAAAGAATACAATCTGGGCTAGAAAAGTACCTCAGCAGTTAGTTTGTGTGCTGTTCAGAGGACACAAGTTAAGTTCCCAGCACCCACATCGAGCAGCTCACAACACCCTGTAGCTCCACTTCTAGAAGAATTTGATGCCTCTGTGGGCACCTGCACACGTGCACATTCCCACACATCCACACAAAGTCAAAAATACTCTTTGTTTTTCTAATGTCTTGGTTAGGAAAGATTAATAAGAAAATTTACTTCTGGTTAACTTTTTAACCCTGTGAGACTTTTTTTCTATTTAATTTCTCATATTTCTTTTGAAAATGCTTACTTTTTCTCCAGATTCTTTTCTGTTTTGTTTTTGTTATTGTTATTTGGTTGGTTTTTGTTTTGGGTTTTTTTTTTTTTTTGAGAAGGTTAGTATTTGTATTAACTTTGGATGACCAATGAATTGATCCATTTTGCACTGGGGAGGGACCAAGAAGACAAATTTTTTTTGTTTAGTCAATGCCTGTTTTTATTGCCTAATATGCACAGCATGCAAGGGTTCAAGAGATGAATTGTTTTCTCCTGAATTTTATAGTTCTTTTGAAAAAGCACAATATACCTCTCCACCTAGCTCTCATGCAACACTCCCATACACAAAAACATCATACCTCATTAGAAATATCAAGTAGTCAGTTAGCCAAAATTCATAAACCTAGATCTGACCTGAGTTGTTATGTTAACATATGCATGAAATACTGGAGGAAGCTTCCCCAAGAGTCAGGGTCTAGCTACCATTCTTCCTGTGCCTGGAAGCTAGCTTTGGCAAGACAGAAGCTTAAGTCATAGAGACTAATGGTGAACTTGACTTCTCCTCCTGTGCCTTGAGACGAGGGTATGCTGACTGAAAGCATGTGTCCTCACCCATCCATTCACCCACCTGCCCTCTGACTTCCTGACTTTACTCTCCCCACATCCCGTGCTCGTACTACAAGCCAGGTTCCGCTGTTCTCTCACAAATGGCCACTGCTTACTTCCTTATCAGTGACCTAGATCCCCAGGAGCCTCGTGTGATCTCATCTACTGATCTATTCAAAACATAATACTTTAGATCCTTCTCTGGTTTCTGATATATTTATTTCTTTAAAACTAGATCGGATCTTAGTGTTTTTAAAATAGTCATGTACAATATGTCAGATCTCAAAATTAAAAATACAGATAGAATTCCTTGTACATATGTGCAAAGTCAAGATACGACATTAATGTTTTCTCAACCATGGTTATTCTAAGACTTCCTTAGAATACGCACATATGTGCTAGTGATTACAGCAGATTTGAGATCTGTTTGTTATCAAGAAGAGGGTTTGCTGTAAGGACATTTATTATTTATCACTATTTCTATGAAATTAAAACATTCCATCCAGAACATGATGAAATTTCAAGACTAAACAGGTTCCATGCTGGAAATGTTCACAAAAGTATAAAAACAGTTGAAATAAATGTATTTTCCAAAGTCAGGGCAAAGTTCCAACTGTCATTCTTATTTTTAGCTTTACAAGAGATTCTGCACCTTAACACAGTTGGGGAAGTGTGCAGAGCAGGCCATGGTGCATCTGTATATGCTGCTGCAAGTGCCATCCTTCTATGCAGGCTCCTGACTGTGGCCACCTATTCCTGAGCACTTTCAGGCCCTGACAGGGAAGCCTAGGCTGGTATGCTCTTTTCATCACCCTGTTTAGCTGATTGACAGCTCTTTCCTGGTCCTTGATCTTCTGTTTACACTCCTACCAGAAAGGAGACAACTTCTCAGTTATGTTTATCATTTGTTCTCTGCAGTGGCATCATAATGCAACTGAAGAAAGTCACAGTAAGATTGACAAGTGATGCATACTTGTGATCATAACACTTGAGAAGCAGAAATAGAAGGACTATAGTGAGTTACAAGGCAGCCTGAGCTACATAGTCAGACCCCATTTGAAAATGAGGTGTGTGAATATGAAGTAAATTGTTTTACAGCTTGTCATTGTTGTGTTAAATAATAATTTCATTGACTCAACTCCCTGAGCCTGAGCTCCCTTTTACCTGAGCACAAGCAATTGTTGCCTCCAGTTCCTGATTTTAAACACAGTGTGACCAGCTGTTTCAATCTTTTGCTCCCTTGATTTCCCTGCCCCATGATGGACTGTAACCCTAAACTTTGTAACAAAATAAACCCTTTCTTCCTTTAGTTAACTTTTATTGAGGTATTTTTATCACAGTAACAGGAAAAGAAACTAAGGCAGAGCCCAAAGCTAGAACTTAAGTCATGACACTAGTATTTCTTCAGAACAGAAATTTAAGAGTTAAATAAAGAAATCAACAAGTTTCTGTATGTATCATATAAAATTTTGTATCAATAAAGAGATCAAAAGTTGCACATACCTTTAATCCTTGCACCTGGTAAGTGCCAGGCCAGCCAGAGCTATACAGTAAGACTCGATCTTGATAGATGATAGATAGATAGATAGATAGATAGATAGATAGATAGATAGATAGATTCAATTTACATTAATAAAAGAAATCATTACAAGTCAGTGTGTAACAAATACTACTTTGTTCATTAAACTGATAAGAATTATATTTTAGCAACTGTGGCAAAAGAGATGGTTGCTAACTATATAACTAGTGGAGGAATGAGTTGTATGTATATTTATGTCAGCTTATAGTTAACAGTAATTTGTACTTTTAGAAGAATACTTACTTTTTGTAGTCTTTTTTTTTTTTTGAAACAGTGTCTTTACATAGTCCAGGCTGTCCTAAAACTCACTATATAGACCAGGCTGGCCTCACACTCACAGAGATCCTCTGGCCTCTGTCTCCCAAGTGCTGGGATTAAAGGCATGTGCCACTATGCTCAGTTTACTTTTTGTAATCTTTTGACCTTGCTGAAGAATGAAAGCAGTCTTGAAACGGCCTTTTTAATTGTAATTTTAAAAACTAATTGTAGACTTATAGTGTAGAATTTTTGTATACCCTTCTGATAGCTTTCCTTACCATTACCAGTGTACATATACAACCAGTGTAAAATGATCTAAACCAAGAAATTAGCGTTAGAACGGTGTTTTGGGGACTGGAGACTTGGATTAAGCAGTTAAGAGCATGCACTGCTCTTACAGTGTACCTAAGTTCAATTCACAGCACACTTATCAACTGGCTCAGACAAAACTGCCTGTAACTCCAGCTCCAGGGCATCCAACACCCTCTTCTGGTTACTGAGGGCAGTGCACTCATGCGCGCGCGCGCGCGCGCGCGCGCACACACACACACACACACAATAAAAGAGATATATTTTTTGTTAATGCTTGGTTAAAATTTATAAATGGCAAAGGGAAACTTGAAATTATTTGATGCGTTGTGGTTTAAGAACAATACTTGAATACAATCGTATACATGAAAATGCATAGGATGATATCTCTCTAGTTCTAATATAATTGTTTTCAAGATGAAGATGTTCAAGAGCTGAATCCTCATCCTCTTCAACATTACAGATTTGTTCAGGAAGAATATTCCTAAAGAAAAATAGAAATGTAAAATATAAACAGTCCAAGAATCTAAGTTTATAATTTATAAGCTTAGGGTTTTTTTTTTTTAATGTTTTGGTTCTTAAAATGCAGTTAGGCATGACATGGTGACTCACATTTGTCTTTCCAGTACTCAGAAACCTAATGAAGAATTGCAATGAGTTTATATTCACTACTCAATTGAGTTCCAGGCTAGCCTGGTCTAAAGTAAGGCCAGGTCTCAAAAGCTGTGGGATAGGGGTAACAGTAGGGACAGTCGAGGCAAGTGTAAGAAGTGAAGCTACAGGAGTGCTCTAATGGAGCATTGCCACAGCCTGCGGAGGGAGGGAGGGAGGGAGGGACGGAGGGAGGGAGGGAGTGAGGGAGGGAGTTCTTCCTAAAGGCTGATTTGAAACAGGAGCCTCTCTCACTGAGTAGGTGTAGTCAAGACTGGCCTGTAACTCTTGATCCTGTTGCCTTCACCTCTCAATAGCTTGAATTAAAAGCATGAACACCACACTTGACTCCAGACTGCTCCAGATTCATCTTGTAGTCACCCATGCTGCCTAGGCAGGTATAATGATTAAACACACATGTCCCCCACAGTGAAGGAAATTGAGTGCCAATAAATTCCTTCAGAATTTGCCTTCATAAAACTCTATCTTTGCCAGGCGGTGGTGGCGCACGCCTTTAATCCCAGCACTTGGGAGGCAGAGGCAGGCGGATTTCTGAGTTCAAGAGTTCGAGGCTAGCCTGGTCTACAGAGTCAGTTCCAGGACAGCCAGGGCTACACAGAGAAACCCTGTCTCGAAAAACCAAAAAAAAAAAAAAAAACCTCTATCTTTAGGCAACTTTTGTACTCTGCAGGTCACTTTCTGTATGTACATGGGGATTTCAGTATAGTGATTTATTTATTGCTTTACAGCCTTAAAATGAGTCTGTTTCCAAGACTTTACATACTGTGTAATAATATTCTACTTAATGCTATGGAAATTTACAAAATTAATACAAAAGTAGAGATCATTATAATCATATACCTATTATTCCACTTTAGCAATTACTAACATTGTCGGTTTTGTTTAGTTCTAATTACTTTTTATAACCATTTTTTCTCATCAAAATAAATCCAAAGGTTCATATTATGAGTCTTTATTTGTTAATCAAAATTTAAATTGATAATTGAAATATCTAAAATTTACCGAATCTTATTGTTGTTCAGTCTCAGAAAATGCAGTGCTTTCATGTCTTGTATTCCAGGTGGTATGGATTTGAAGTCATTGTGATCCAGAAATAATTCTCTCAGAGAATGATATGCCCCATAGAATGAGACTAGGTCCACACCATCATCAGAAAGTCTGTTAAATGACAGGTACAAGTACTCCAGGCCTGGTTCCATGTGGCCAAACACATAGCCAGGGATCCGATCAATTTGGTTCCCAATTAGGACAAGGTGCAGAAGTGATTTGGGTAGATAGGAGGGGACGTGGTAGAGCTTGTTATAGGACAGGTCAATAGATTCAAGATTCCTGCAACAAAGGAAACGTGAGCAGGATGAAGAACCTCCGGAGACTGACTGGCCATCCTGATGGTCCTGAACAGAACTAGGTTCTATGCCAGCCTGGGTCTGTCTGGCTCTCAGCCTCATGCTGTTCCCAGCATTCACACCGCTCCTTAGCTATGGGTGTGTATCTTCCCAGCATTCACACCGCTCCTTAGCTATGGGTGTGTTTCAGAGTCCAGGTGGGAAAACCCAGATCCTTTGGGAAATTGGGAAACAAATTCAAAATTGTTGAATCAAATGAAATCTAGGAGTCTTTGCTTCCAGAAATGAGATTTGGGATGAGAGTGGGGGTTGCCTTCATCTTTCACCCTTATTAGATTTGTGATCTGGCATATCAGAGACTTGTCATGTGAGATAAAGGGATTAGGGTAAAATAGAGGAATCTAAAGTATTCATGCACTGGGAAGTCCTGGGAATGTGGTGAGTTCCATCCTTTCTTTCAAAAGTTTTCCTTGAGTCTACAAGGGCTTCTGCCCAGCCCTCTTCACTCAATATTCCTCTATTCATGAAAGAATTCATTATCCTCCAATTGGTTCCAAACCTCTCTTCATCTCTCTGAACTATCCATGTCCCAGGTTGGTCAACTTAGGAGTATATTTTTTGCACAGACATGCAGCCTTTACTAAAGATTGAAAATAGGCTGTTGATTCCTGTCTAGGAAGTTGGATTTTATTTTGTATCTCTATTCTCAAACAAAGCCTTCTTAAGATTGAGAAATGCTTTGGGCCAAAGAAGGCAGCATGGTCTAGGAAGACAGGCCTAGCCTCTGGCATTTCCATCTAATGATGAAGAAAAGAGTTGTCTACTTATTCCTCTCTGTATGTAGACATTACGCTGTTTCAACTGACAACCTGAGGTAGACACTGCTTGGGTGGCATTTGATTGCTAGGGATCAGCCCTCATTTCTTTCTAGTTTAGCACTCAGAGAGTAGTGGTCATGATACCAATTATATAATAAATGGTTTGGAAACTCAATGAGATAGCTAAATGTTAAAATTAAGAATAACAGTTCCATTGGAAAGGATACTTAGAAAGTTAAATTGTGGTAGATACTTACTCTTGATTTATCCATGCTAAAGGAGCAATCCGACTTTCTTCTATTTTATTATAACGTAGTACGATCATAGTTATCTTTCTGGTATGATTGAAACAAATTTCAGTTATTTCTTCAATTTGATTATTTTCCAGGTATAACTCCTATAAATAAGAGAAAATATTATTTTTCTTCTGTTTGCATTCAATGGTATCCAATTTCACAAAAATTAAAATAGAGTATTCTCATTAGTATTAAAGTCTTATTATTCAAGTCAGTTCATACTTTTAAATTGTCAAATTTTATAGCTAGCAAAATAAAAAGTGCTGCTTATCATGATTATGGGATTAAATAACCTTAATTTGTATGTTTATGCATATTTGAGAGTGGGGGTATGTGCAGGCACATGTGTGTGCAGGAGCATGTGGAGGACAGAAGTTGGTATGAGAGCTCTTCCTCAGGCACTCTCCAGCATTTTACCAAGTATATCATCTCTTCAAGTAAGTAAGCTTAGCTTTTAGCTACATATGATACAGCATAACATGTAATTGTATACATTTTCTGACTTATAAAACTTATATTGAGCTACAGAACACTGAAAACTGGGAGTAGATAATGACAACTCAGCAGTGAGAAACTCAGGCCTGTAGAAAGAGTAACAGGCATTGTAGGTTCCAGGGCGGATGCCTGAGGGGCTGGGCTGGCTGAGTATTAGCTTCAGACCAGCTTCCCACCATCCCATAATAGTCATAATTATTTTAGGTTCATGTTTCTACACTTGATTTATAGTCTATTTACTCATAAAATTAAAGTTCATAAAGAATCTTAATTTGGATAAGAATGCAACCTGCTAGAACTAAGTTTTTAGAACCTAGCTACTTTCAAGATGCTGGTTTTAGAAAAAATGTTTTACTAAAGTCTCTGAATTACTAAATTTTTCTGGACAAATCTACCAAGGTGAACTCTCAATTCTGAACATCTATGCTCCAAATGCAAGGGCACCTACATACATAAAAGAAACTTTACTAAAGCTCAAAACACACACTACACATTACACAATAATAGTGGGGGATCTCAACACCCCTCTCTCAGCAATGGACAGATCATGGAAACAGAAACTAAACCGAGACACTTTGACATTAACAGAAGTTATGAACCAAATGGACTTAACAGACATCTATAGAACATTTCACCCTAAAACAAAAGAATATACCTTTTTCTCAGCACCTCATGGTACCTTCTCCAAAATAGACCATATAATTGGTCACAAAACAGGCCTCTACAGATACAAAAAGATTGAAATAATCCCATGCATCTTATCAGATCACCACGGACTAAGACTGGTCTTTAATAATGACAAAACCAATGGAAAACCCACATGCAAATGGAAACTGAACAACTCTCTACTCAATGATGACTTGGTCAAGGAAGAAATAAAGAAATTAAAGACTTTTTAGAATTCAATGAAAATGAGGACGCATCATACCAAAACTTGTGGGACTCCTTGAAGGGAGGGCTAAGAAGAAAACTCATAGCTCTAAGTGCCTACAAAAAGAAACTGGAGAGAGCACACACTAACAACTTGACTGCACAACAATAAGCTCTAGAACAAAAAGAACCAAATACACCCAAGAGGGGTAGAAGGCAGGAAATAATCAAACTCATGGCTGAAATCAACCAATTAGAAACAGAAAGAACAATACAAAATATCAACAAAACCAGGAGCTGGTTCTTTGAGAAAATCAACAAGATAGATAAACCATTAGCCAGATTAACCAGAGGGCACAGACAGTATCCAAATTAATAAAATCAGAACTGAAAAGGGAGACATAACAACAGAAACTGAAGAAATTCAAAAAATCATCAGATCCTACTACAAAGGCCTATACTCAACAAAACTGGAAAACCTGGGTGAAATGGACAACTTCCTAGACAGATACCAGGTACCAAAGTTAAATCAGGAGCAGATAAACCATCTAAATAGTCCCATAACCCCTAAGGAAATAGCAGCAGTCATTAAAAGTCTTCCCACCAAAAAAAGCCCAGGACCAGATGGTTTTAGTGCAGAATTCTATCAGACCTTCAAGGAAGACCTAATACCAATTCTCTTCAAACTATTCCACAAAATAGAAACAGAAGGAACACTACCCAATTCGTTCTATGAAGCTACAATTACACTCATACCCAAACCGCACAAAGACCTGACAAAGAAAGAGAACTTCAGACCAATCTCCCTTATGAACATCAATGCAAAAATACTCAATAAAATTCTAGCAAACTGACTCCAAGAACACATCAAAACAATCATCCATCATGATCAAGTAGGTTTTATCCCAGGAATGCAGGGATGGTTCAGTATTGGGAAATCCATCAATGTAATCCACTATATAAACAAACTCAAAGAAAAAAACCACATGATCATCTCGCTAGATGATGAGAAAGCATTTGACAAAATTCAACATCCTTTCATGATAAAAGTCTTGGAAAGATCAGGAATTCAAGGCCCCTACCTAAACATAGTAAAAGCAATTTACAGCAAAACAGTAGCCAACATCAAACTAAATGGAGAGAAACTTGAAGCAATCCCACTAAGATCAGGGACTAGACAAGGCTGCCCACTCTCCCCCTACCTATTCAATATAGTACTGGAAGTCCTAGCCAGAGGAATTAGACAACAAAAGGAAGTCAAAGGGATACAAATAGGAAAGGAAGAAGTCAAAATCTCACTATTTGCAGATGATATGATAGTATACTTAAGTGACCCCCAAACTTCCACCAGAGAACTCCTAAACCTGATAAACAACTTCAGCAAAGTGGCTGGTTATAAAATCAACTCAAACAAATCAGTAGCCTTCCTCTACATGAAAGATAAACAGACTGAAAAAGAAATTAGGGAAATGACAACCTTCACAATAGTCACAAATAATATAAAATACCTTGGTGTGAATCTAACCAAGCAAGTGAAAGACCTGTATGACAAGAACTTCAAGTCCCTGAAGAAAGAAATCGAAGAAGATCTCAGGAGATGGAAAGATCTCCCATGCTCATGGATTGGCAGGATTAATATAATAAAAATGGCCATCTTGCCAAAAGCAATCTACAGATTCAATGCAATTTCCATTAAAATCCCAACTCAATTCTTCACAGAGTTAGAAAAGGAAATTCTCAAATTCATTTAGAATAACAAAAAACCCAGGATAGCGAAAACTATTCTCAACAATAAAAGAACTTCTGGATGAATCACCATCCCTGACCTCAAGCTGTACTACAGAGCAATAGTGATAAAAACTACATGGTATTGGTACAGAGAAGGCAGGAAGATCAATGGAATAGACCCAGAAATGAACCCACATACCTATGGTCACTTGATCTTTGACAAAGGAGCTAAAACTGTCCAGTGGAAAAAGGACAGCATTTTCAAAAAATGGTGCTGGTTCAACTGGAGGACAACATGTAGAAGAATGAAAATTGATCCATTCTTATCTCCTTGTGCAAAGCTCAAGTCTAAGTGGATAAAGGACCTGACATAAAACCAGATACACTGAAACTAATAGAAGAGAAGGTGGGAAAGAGCCTCGAATACTTGGGCACAGGGGAAAAGTTCCTGAACAGAACACCAATGGCATATGCTCTAAGAACAAGAATTGACAAATGGGACTTCATAAAATTGCAAAGTTTCTGTAAGGCAAAGGACACTGTCAATAGGACAAAATGACAACCAACAAATTGGGAAAAGATTTTTACCAATCCTACATCGGATAGAGGGCTAATATCCAATATATACAAAGAACTCAAGAAATTAGACTCCAGACAACCAAATAACCCTATTAAAAAATGGGGTATAGAGCTTAACAAAGAATTTTCAATGGAAGAAACTCGAATGGCCGAGAAGCACCTAAAGAAATGTTCAGTATCCTTAGTTGTCAGGGAAATGCAAATCAAAACAACCCTGAGATTCCATCTCACACCAGTCAGAATGGCTAAGAGTAAAAACTCAGGTGATAGTAGATGCTGGTGAGGGTGTGGAGAAAGAGGAACACTCCTCCATTGTTGGTGGGACTGCAAGATGGTGCAACCACTTTGGAAATCAGTCTGGCGGTTCCTCAGAAAATTGGACATAGCATTACCTGAGGATCCAGCTATACCACTCCTAGGCATATACCCAGAAGATGCTCGAACATATAACAAGGACATATGCTCAACTATGTTCATAGCAGCCTTATTTATAATAGCCAGGAGCTGGAAAGAACCCAGATGTCCTTCAACTGAGGAATGGATTAAAAAAATGTGGTACATTTACACAATGGAGTATTACTCAGCTATTAAAAACAACGAATTCGAGAGGTTCCTAGGTAAATGGATGGAACTAGAAATTATCATCCTGAGTGAGGTAAGCTAGTCACAAAAGAACACATGGTATTCACTCACTGATTATTGGATATTAGCCCAGAACCTTGAAATGCCCAAGATTCAACTCACAGGCCACATGAAGCTCATGAAGAAGGAAGACCAAGTGGGTGTGATTTGGTCCTTCTTAGAAGGAGCAACAAAATACTCAAGGGAGCAAATATGGAGACAAAGTGAGGGACAGAAACTGAAGGAGGGGCCGTCTGAAGACCTTTCTACCTGAGTATCCATCCCATGTGCAGTCACCAAAGGTAGATGCTGATGTGGAAGTCAGGAAGTGCATGCTGATAAGAGCCTGATATGGATGTCTCCTCAGAGGTCTGCAAGAGTCTGACATATTCAGAGGCAGATGCTCACAACTAGCCATTGAACTGATCATGGGGTTCCCAATGGAGGAGTGAGAGTGAAGGCCATTGGAGCTGAAAGGGTTTGTGGCCCCATGAGGAGAGCAACAATACCAACCAAGCACAGCTCCCAGGGTCTAAACCACCAGACTGGGAGCATTTAGGGAGGGATCCATGGCTTCAGCTGTATACGTAAGAGCGGAGGGCCCTAATGGGCATAGGTGGAAGATGAGATCCTTGACCTCATGAAGGCTGGACGCCCCAGGGGGTGGGAATTTGAGGGTGGGGAGGTGGGAGTGGGGGGGTAGGTAGGGGTACATCCACAGAGAAGCAGGAGGAGGGGTGAGGGGATGGGGGTTCCTGGGTGGGTGGGGGATGGGGTAAGGGGACAACATATGAAATGTAAATAAAACATCCAATAAAAAAAAAATTCTTTCTAAAAAAAAAAACCAAAAACCAAAACAAAAAATTTTTCTGGCTATAGTTAGACTGCATATGTAAAATTAGCTTATATATTAAATGTAACTTTATTCATATCATTTTTATTTTTTTGTAACTCAATTTTGGCATTTGTTTAAAATGCATAAAAGAACATTCAGCTTTTTGCTTTTATTGTCCTGTGTAATTAAGGAATGAATTATGTGAGAGATTTACAAACTCAAGTGTACATCAGAATCACCTCATAAGACTTTTAAAGTACAAACCCCAACCTAAATATATCACAGGAAGTGCTATTAAAGTAGGTTCTGGAATACTCATCCATGTGCTGAAGATTCTCAAGCTATAGCAAAGATTGGTATGTGACAGTCAGATGTGCCATAATATAAGGCTGACCTGCAGCAGTGATTTTAGAAGGATTTATAGAAAATAGCTTGTGCTGTTTACCATATGCCAGAATATCCAATGTTGGTGGAAATATGTCCTTTGGAGAGACAGAAACCAGGCTGTGAAGTTCAGGCATGGAGAAAGGAATATTGATATATATATCACCTAAGTTGCATGTGTATATGCTTTTCCAGTTGCATGTATCAAAATATTTTAAATGTTATTGTATTTATTTTATGTGCATATGTGTATGTGAATAGACACATATGTGGAGATCAGAAGACAACTTGTATCAGTTGTCTCCACAATATGGGTCTCAGGGATCAACCTCAGGTTGTCAGGTGGGTACCAGTTAAGCCAAATATTTTGTATCCTTCAAAAACAATTTTAGGTGCCTGACCTTACTGATAAAGCATCAGAATTAGTATGTCAAGAATGGGTCCCAGAGCCGGGCAGTGGTGGTGCACGCCTTTAATCCCAGCACTTGGGAGGCAGAGGCAGGCGGATTTCTGAGTTCAAGAGTTCGAGGCTAGCCTGGTCTACAGAGTCAGTTCCAGGACAGCCAGGGCTACACAGAGAAACCCTGTCTCGAAAAACAAAAAAAAAAAAAAAA
The DNA here is from genome assembly GCF_004785775.1 of Grammomys surdaster. Taxonomy (NCBI): domain Eukaryota; kingdom Metazoa; phylum Chordata; class Mammalia; order Rodentia; family Muridae; genus Grammomys; species Grammomys surdaster. The sequence continues at coordinate 676,548 of NW_021604595.1, forward strand.
AAAAGAAGAATGGGTCCCGGAGTCTATATCTTAATATCTTAGATGAGAACTTGAGACTATAGGTTTAATCCCCAGTAACGTATAGAGCAGGACATGGTGATACATGCCTGTAATCTCAACACTTGAGAGGTAGAAGCAGGAGGATCAGGAGTTCAAGGTTCTCCTTAAAAACAAAAACTGAATGATTCTGATATAAAGCCAAGTACTGGCAAATTCCAGTGTTATAGAGCTATGTCTCTTTTTCTATCCATAGGAAGAAGCAAGAGCATGCACGCATAATAGAAAGCCTTCTCTTTTGGGTCAGTAGGACTAGAAGAACTGTAGACTGGCTTCTTGTGGGATGAACATGGAATGTGGTAGAAACAAGTTCAGACAAGGAAACCTGAGTCCCAGCTTTGCCTGCAAGTGTATAGAGACTCTCTAAACCTTATGCTCCTAATTCAAGAAATAAGCACTGACAGTTGTTGGCGAAAGACCACCTGAGCAGGAGAGTACTCCTACGAACCACTAGGGATGCCAGAAGATTTGAAACAAGAACAAGGTCTGGAGCCTGAAGTTAGGCACAGTACAGTTTTGCATAGAACTGATGAAAATTTCTAAGCCTGAGTTCCTAAGATATTCCAGGGTTTATTGGTGCAATTCTTAGGTCCATCCATATTGTTACTATTTGGTCAGAATGTGGTTTTATTCAGAACTTGTGGATTGAGGATGGGTTGGATAGTTTTATGTCAATTTGACACAAACTAAAGTCGTCTGAAAGGAGGGAACCTCAATTAAGAAAATGCCTCCATAAGATAGAACAAGCCTATAGGACATTTTCCTAATAGGTTGATGTGGGAGGGCCCAGAGCATTGTGAGTGGTGCCATCCCTGGGCTGGTGGTCCTGGATTCTATATGAAAATAGACTGAGCAAACCATGAGAACAAGCCAGTAAGCAGCACCCCTCCATGGCCTCTGCATCTGCTCCTTCCAGGTTCCTGTCCTGCTTGAGTTCCTGTCCTGACTTCCTCCAATGATGAACGGTGCAGTGGAAGTATAAGCCAAATAAACCCTTTCCTCTTCAAGTTGCTTTGGTCATGGTGTTTTGTTGCAGCAACAGAAACCCTAACTAGGACAAGGGACAAGCAGTTAAACTTGCTTGTTCTGGTTTAGGATAATTTAGTCTCTTTTCCACAAAGAACTGTCATCATTGCCATTTTTTATTTTATTAGGTGCATCTACTACTCAGATGACAATTAATTCTGTATATAGGACAAGAGCTTTTTTCAGTTTAGTATATATTTACAGTAGCTTTCTAATACACATTTGTTTTGGAGCCAGCAAGATAGCTTAGTAGATAAGTGCTTGCCACACAAGCCTAGTGGGCTGAATTTGAGCCCAAGAATCCATGGTGGAAGAGAGAAAACCAACTTCCAAATGTGCTCTGACTTCCACATATACCTTGTGGTGTGTGCATGCCTGTATTCATGTCTCTCTCTCTGTCTCTCTCTCTGTCTCTCTCTCTGTCTCTCTGTCTCTCTCTCTCTCTCTCTCTCTCTCTCTCTCTCTCTCTCTCTCTCTCCCCTTTCCTTCTTCTCCCTCTCCTCCCTCTCCCTTTCTCTCTCCCTCCTCTCCCTGTCCTTCCCCCTGTCCCTCCCCATCCCTCTCCCTTTCCCTCCCTCCCCTTCCCACCCTCCCTCTCCCTCTCCCTGTCCCCCCCTCCCTCCCCCCCCCACACACAAAACAATAATAATAACATTTAAGGGATATATTTATCTTGTATATTTCTGTAATATGTAATACATTTGAAATGTTAGAAGAACAGTGTGATATCACACACAGTTCCAGCACTTGGGAGACTGAACCATGAGAATCATGATTTCAAGGCCAGCTTGGCCTACATAGTGAGATCCTGTCTCATAAAACAGAAATTAAAAGAACGGTATCATTACCTCAATAGAAGCTGGAAGACCTTGTGGTATAATTCTAAATTTGTTTTTTCCCAGACGTAGATATGATAGGCTCTTCAAAGATTTAAAAGCTAGAGGGTTGACATTGATTTCACTGAGATTGTTTCCTTCCAATTCTAAAGTGACAAGTTGATTTAAATCTAGAAAAATAAAATCATTCAAGTATTAGACTAACTTTAAAAGCATGCAGTTTGGTCTGATGGTGTAGCTCAGTGGCAGAGCACTTGCCAAGGACCTAGAGTAGAGCCCTGGCACTGCAGAACGAAGAAACAGTAAAAATAGGAAAGAAACCATTTGGAAAAAATTGGAGATTTGTAATTTCTTCATCTTTGTTTCCCCCATAAATCATTTCCCTGAGTACTATATCCATGACTTCTGCACAGTTCTACAGGACAAGCAGCTGCAGAGAACGGTGACTAGAGAATAGTGGCTATGGGAGACAACAGACAAGAAAGAATGAGTCACAGCACTGGGTAAAGTAGCTTACCTACTGCTCTCATCCACAGCAGCAGAACTCACCAAAGGCAAGGAGCCCAGCAGCTTCCCCAGACAAGGAATATCCAGCACCCCAGGGGCCAGTACACAGCAGGAGTAAGAACCCAAGCCACCAGTGAGTACCAAGAGACTTCTTATGTGAGAGAGCAGAAGAGATCTTCTTTTCTGACCACCAGCATGAAGATGTGCTTGGTGCATAGAGATAAGAGAGAAGATAACTGTTCCACCCAGGGCTATAAATCAACACTCTAGAAATACAAAGTTTTTATGTGAGAGGGACAAGGTATGCTGAGAAGCTATCCCAGGGATATATGAGAAAAACTTCAGAATAGTAAATATATAGTAAGACATGCCTGGAAAGCTGAGATAGAAAGATTCTAAGTTCAAGGCCAGCCTGGACTATAAAGTGAGACCCTGCCTAAGAACAAAAAAACAATCAGTAATTTATGTTTTATAGGTTATCATTTTAATAGCAGGCCTAGAAATGTAAACTCAGCCTATTTATATGCTTGTTCTAAATTCCGTGTTCCCTTCAGTCTAACAGAGCAGTTAGAAATTAAAGTTTCCAGTGTCCTTTCCATATGACAAAGCCCATCAAAATCTGTGTTTATTACTGTTTTGCATGTGCACACTCAAGTCCATCTGGAGACTGAGTACTTCCATAGCTATGTAATTCTCACATTTGGCACTTCTCATCACTGCTGTTCTTTTCTCATCAATGGAAGAGTTTTTTCCTATGAGGTTTTTTGGAAGCTAACGGAAGTAATACTTGGGTTGTTTATTCCTTTATGTGCTCTCTCTCATATTGCTTAATAACTAGGTTTCAACTCACGTAAACAAAGTATTGGGCAGTATACTTCAAGAGCAGTGCTAGGTGGTTATGAAGATAAAAGAGAATCAGGCGGTCTTGTCTTAAGGGAACTCAAAAGCTATCAACAGTTTCAGTTAGGATTTGTACAAAGTGAAATATAATGATACTGCTGTGCAGTTGCAGTTCAATGCCTTCAGCTGCTATCACTGGAGAAAGAATAAGCGTCCACTCCAGCAGGTGTAAGCACACCTTACTGAATTGTCCATCAGAAAGCCAAGCTGTGCTGACAGCCTCATTTCATACAGCATGGGGTACAGAATCAGCAGGACTTCAACTTACACACACTTAAGACAGAGCTGCCAGGGCTGCTACTGTGAGCTTCCTTGCCCCTTGTTTAGCAGCACCTCTGCCTCATACACAGTGCACATTCATTCTGTCTTTACACAGAATTTCCAACTTGGCTTGAAGTTCCAACATATAGTAGCAGTGCATATGGACATGGTGAGTCACCTAAACACATGGTGCTCAGGGAGTGTTAGAGCAGCTCTTCAGATATTAAAGCCTTGTAAGAGAGTTACTATGCTATGAGTGATGAACACCTGGCCTCATTAAGAAAAAGTTTTATTTAAGATTAAGGTAGGGTTTGTTTGTTTGTTTTAAAGAACATTGAAAAGACAATAGGAGACTTACATTTCTTGGGTAAGTGACTAAAGTTAATTTATTAACTTAATGCTGAAATAGCCTGAAATTTTCTATTTATGCATTTAGTGATACTGTAAATCAATTTCTATAGGACAATAGAAGAATGGTTATAAAATACATCTTTTAAAAAATGTTGGTATGGGCCACAATAAAAAAAAAAAAGCATTAATGAAATGCTACCTAATGATACTCTGCTGCACTGTAGACCAGAGCCTAGCCTAATCGATGATGAGAACAGATGCAGAGACCCACAGCCAAACCTTAGGCAGAGACCAGGGAGTCCTGTGGGAAATGGAGAGGAAGGGTTATAGGTGCAAGAGGAGTCAAGGACACCAGACGAACACAACCCACAGAATCAACTAGGCAGGAGTCATAGGGGCCCACAGAGACTGAACCAACAATCAGGGAACCTGTATGGATCTCACCTAGGTCCTCTACATATATGTTATGGTTGTGTAGCTTGGCCTTCTTGGGGGACTCCTAACAGTGGGGGTGAAGGCTGTCGCTGATTCTTTTGCCTGCTTTTGGGACCCCTTTCCTCCTACTAGGTTGCCTCATCCAGACTTAGTATGAGAGGGGGAGCCTAGTTTTATTACAACTTGATATGCCATGTTTGGTTGGTGTCCCTGGGAGGCCTGCTCTTTTCTAAAGGAAAAGGAGGCAAAGTGGATATGGAAGAGGTAGAGAGAGGGGAAACTATGGTCAGGGTGTACTATATGAGAGAAGAATTAAAAAAAAAAAAAAAAAAAGTTGGTCTAGGGAAATGGCCCAGTAGGTAAAGTGCTTGCTGTTTCAAGATTGAGTACCTGAGTTCAGATCCCCAACATTCTGGGAAAAGCTCAATGTTGCAGGACATGCCTATAATCCCAGCTCTAAGAAGCAGAAATAGAAAGATCCTGTGGACTTATTGTATTGGCCAATCATTTCGGTTCAGTGGGAGACCTTTATCTCAAAAACAAAAACAAAACAACAACAAAAAAAAAAGAAAGAAAGAAAAGAAAATGATAGAGGAAGATACTGACATCAATCACCTGTGATTTTCAAAGCAATCACTATTGCACCCCCCCACCCCCCACACACGATTTACATACCTGATAAACTTTCCTCATCAATAGCCTGGAGATTGTTGTCATTTATTTTAAGTTCTTCTAGTGTAGATGGTAATTCTGAAGGAATATGTACCAAATTATTTCCATCCATGTTCAGACGCGTTAGCTTCTTCAAAGACTTAAAAAACAAATCTCAAAATTACCATTTTCCAGTCACAGTTATTTCACAATATTCCCCACATAACAGTGAGTCTTCTGCTGTAAGACCTGAGATTTAACCTTCTTAGCAATAAACAGAATTAACTTCAGTAATTTGAATCTCTTGTGAATGCTAATAAGTAATTTTAAGATATTTATAAAGTTCAGTTTCCTATTTTCACTAAGCACTATTTAGGTGGGTAGAGATGGAGAGAGGATCTAGAAGAACTTGGATGGGAAAGAATATGATCAAACTATATTTAAACTTAAATTTTGATTTCAATAATAAAAATATAAAAATTTCAAAACTATATATTATATATGATTACCCAAACAGTTGACTTTTGAACACTATGTTTCCACATCTATAATTGCACGTTCATTGCAGGCCTATCCTGTACCACCAAATGAGCATGGAATGCTTGATGTCTATAGGAATCATGTCTTTAAGTTTCACCAGGACAGAGATCTCCAAACCAAAAAGCAAATAATCTATGACATTTTCTCTTATTCAATTATAGGATAAGTCTATGACCCTCTATGCCAACTGTTACTGAACAGAAGGATAGAGAATATGAAGCAGGCACTGGGGAGTCCCCTCATCTGCCTGCTTAGACTCCAGAGAACTAGGAAAGAATCCAAGAGGCCAGTCATTTGTTTCAAGGGCAGATCAAGGGCCCAGAATATTAATCAACGGGTGAAACTGTAACCTAGTGACATACAGTGTGCTTTACTTAAAGCGTTAATATAAACACTCTGTGTGCTGTCATTTAGTCACACCAACTTTTCCTCTTTTTTTCCCTGAAATTCCTTGAGCTTTCAGTATTTTCTCATTTTGCAAAAGAATTGTTCTTCAAATCTGTTTTCTTCAAATATTACCTTTGAATATTTGCTGTCCTTTCTCTTTCACTCTGCTCCCTCATCTAGCTAGTGATGGTTTTCATATGAGTGCATGCTTTTTTAAAAAACTTTCCCTGCCAAAATAGTTCTCACCATATTCAGTCCACTGTGCAAAAGTATGAAAGCTTCACTCTAATGGCCCAACTGTTTTAATAGGGGTTCTAGATAAACTCTCTTTTATTACTTACTGGACAGTTCTTCACATGCTAAAAGAACATATTCAGTGAACCTTCTCTTTAGTGATCTAAAGAGAAACTATTCCTTAAATTCAAAACATTAGTTATCTCTGATCTTACTGTTAGCAGTCATCTCATAAGGTCAACATACATAAAGCAACAAAGCTAATCAAGAGAGAAGTGACTGTAATTTAAGGATATCAGAGAAGAAGCAATGTAGAAGAAAAATAGCAATAAAAGCCTTTCTGCTTATTTTTTTCCTTCCCCACCTCCAACCACAGCCAGTAGGAGTCATATTGTTACATACTAATGGAAGTGTGTACCTTGAAAGCTTTTGGACCTATGCTGGAAGAAGTGATATTATTTCTGCTCAGATCAAGTCTTTCCAAATTTGGTAATCCATTAAATGCTTCGTCTGGAATGGAGATGATTGAATTCCCTAGGATATACAGTAGTTGTATTAGACACACATGTAGATATAGACATGTACATATATACTCATAATATGTGTGCTTGTCTTTGTGTACATGAATGGTAAGAGAAAGCTTTACATTGGAAATTAGAGCAATATTCAGAACAAGGACAGGAAATATATAAACAAATGCACACTTGGAAAAATAACAAGATTGGAATGGGACAGTCAAAAGTGTGTCTGGGTCAGGACCTCATGATTCAGATAAAGCTGCTAAAAAAAAAAATACCCCTGTCTGTTGCCCAGGGATAGTAGCATTGTGCATTCACAACAAAGATGTTTTTCTGTGAGGCTAGACAGAAACTGACTGCTTCCTTCATATTTTTCCATTGTCATTTCCATGGACTTGGAAACATGATGCTGTATATATCCAAGAAATCAAGGAAAATTCCTCAGTGTCTGTGAGCATGTTTCCTTCTCTGTATAAGAAGCTCAGTAAAATCCTATCTCATAGATTCCTCCATATCTGATAGTATACCTTTCTGTCTTCAAGCTAAAAGGATCCTACATCTTTCTATTTTATGTACTTGTGTCTTAACATTTGTCTAAGTACAGTCATCAATGTTTTTAAACATCTTCTTGTAAAACAACGACTGCATAACCCTATATGGTTATTCCTTTGACTTCAGTCTTTCACTGAGTTCTGTAAGGCAGAGGGTACCTGCCACATAACCCCATGGGAGAAGGCTTTGCCAGGTATGCAGATTCTTTCAGTGATTTTACATGAAAATCTGTTGTCAAGGAGACCATGTCATTGACAGCATCCCATTGCAAACTTCCATTCCTGCACATATATCTTGGACCCATCCAGATCTCCTCACCTCTGCATCCGAAGGACACCTCTGCTATGGTATCCTTATAAGCTAGGCACTCAAACAAATGAGATCTTAATACTCCACCACTCAGAACATTCCCCAATAGCCTGATAGAGAGATATAGGCACCACATTCTCATTGGAATGGCTAAAGGAAAAAAAAACAATAGATGATACCCTCTTCTGAGGTTGTAGAATAGCTTCTTGAGACAATGGAACAGCCAACTTAAAAAGTGTTGGGTAGTTTCTTAAAACTATGTTGCCATATCTCTCAGCCCATTGTGCTGCTTCTGGGTGTAATGAGAAATGAAGGTAGAGGTCACCACAAACATCAGTATGTGGATGTTTTAGCAATTACAGGCAAAATTGCCTTAAACTGAAAAAAAAAAATCATCCTTTGGCTGATTTATACAATAGGGTACTGCTAAGAAACAAAGGAATGAACTAGTGATTTTTAAAGCACTAGAAGTCTAACTGCAAGGCTACTTACTGTGTGATTTGATTTAGTAAAACTCAGATAATAAACTCAAATCAATAAACAACAGAAAACAGGTCAGTTTCATGGTGACCAGCAACTGGAGATGGAGATATGAGGAATTTGTGGGAGTAATGGAAATATTTTTTCTCTGAACTGTGGTGGTGTTCACATATGTAAAAACTTGTAGAACTATACATTATAAATAAGTTGTGTCACTCAGACAAAGTGTACCCCATTAAAGCTAATTTTTTTAAAATGCTCTTTGGTGAATCAACATTTGATTACACCTGTAGCGTGTGCCCATCTCTGCTGCACAGGTGATCTGCATGATGATAAAATTAGTCCCTAGTAAGTTAAAGCAACATTCGTAGGGCAATACAATTCACCCTTTATATCTGAGCATGAAGTAAGTCGTCATCTCTTACCAACCAGCTCCAGGTTCGTTACTTCTGGTGCTGTTATTGGTGGGATCTCAGTGAAATCTGCATGAACGCAGCTGATAGTCCTGTAGGACAGGGAACAGCTTCTGGGCAGGCGTGGCCTGCCTCTTGGGGTTACAGGTATTAACCGAGAGGACATTCTGAACACATCTCCTCTTATGGCATTCTCTTCCTTCTCGTCTTCCTCCTCGTCTTCCCTCTCAGTCTCCTCCTCACTGTCCTCTTCCTCCCTTCTTCCATGGTGGAGTGGTTGATGTGCTGACCTCCCTTCTTCCTCCGGCCTCAGCTTTCCCTCTGTTCTTTCCTCATCGCCATGGAGCTTAGTTGGCACCGAGGTCTCCTTCTTTTGCTCTTTGTGTCCTTTAACTACCTCTTCATCCTCCTCAGATTGAAGAGCTTCTTTTATGGCTACTTGGTCCATTTCCATCTGAGGAGGTGGTACTTGCTTGTGAAGTTTGTGAATGGATTCTTCTTGTTCTGAAGAATCACCAGAAAACTCAGTTTTATCATATAGCTTCCTACTACTGAGTAGAGAATAGGAGGCTAGCGATCACAGAAGGGTGAAGCAATGGAGGAAGGCTGATGATGTTAATAAATGGAAAAAGTCATAATGAAATGAGGTTAGTAAATATTATTCCCTCGATGGTTTTGACTGCTACGTAAAGATGGAGTGCAGTTGAAGTGTTTTCTTGAAGTTAACTGTAACTTTATTTCTCTTTTGTAGGATTTGCTGTAGACATGTGATTTTGGTGTCTGTGGGCTTTAGTATCGGTTTTTATACTAAATAATGTAATACTATTTTCAAGAAAATATACTAATTGGTAAGCTAAAGAGGGAATAATATTGCCACACAATACAAAATAGAAAGCAGTTTTATTGTGATGCTTTGATACCATTAGATAGTATGCCACTATATATAATAGATACTGTTCTGTGGATCTCTGAGAGACAGCAGAGAAGAGCTAGTCTGGATATAGCCTCACTTTGAGTGAAGAGTTCTAAAGAGAACTCATTGTGTATAGGCTTTCTTCCATCAAAGTTTATAAATTGACCTAATCATTTCTACTTTTAATTGATAATCATATACAAACTAGCCCTGAAAGAAACACAGAAATATAATTATTTGAAGAAGTTACTTGTGTTATAAAATCTGAAGATTTGTTTCTTTGTACCCATACCAAAACATGCCGAAGAAAAGGGGGAAATTAGCAAGTGGAAGCTAAAGGTATCATATTTAAACATTTAAGTCCTTTCTGTGTTCAAGTTTATTTCTCTAAAATAACTACATTCAAGAAGACTTCAGATACTTTGGGAAAATGTCTAAGAATCTCTGAATTTTGCCTATAATCTTCGTATGTTACTTCAAGGAGCCAGTTTCAACAAGCACACCTTCTAAAATTTTTAAAAAGTATAATGCTTCAGGCCAGGCTGGGTTGTGGATGTCTTTAATCCAGCCTTTCTGCCCTGACAGAAGCAGAGGCAAGGGAATTTCTCTGAACTTGAGGCTAGCCTGGTCTTACACATTTTGGGCCAGCCTGAGCTACACTGAGAATCTGTTGGCATGTTTTGGTATGGGTACAAAGAAACATATCTTCAGATTTTATAACACAAGTAACTTCTTCAAAGTACAGAGTTGGAGAAATGGCTCAGGAATTAGGAGCACTGACTGATCTTCCAGAAGTCCTGAGTTCAATTCCCAGCAACCACATGGTGGCTCACAACCATCTGTAATAGGATCTGATACCCTCTTCTGGTATCTGAAGACAGCTACCGTGTACTCATACATTAAATAGATAGATAGATAGATAGATAGATAGATAGATAGATAGATAGATAGATATTACAGTGCCTCAGTGAAATAACTAATATAGCATGAAGCAAAGTACAATTTCTGAAATTCTTCTTGGCTTGATATTGACAAGAAAAAATGTCCCTGCCAATCTGTACCTGTCAAGTTATTTAACATGGTTTATTTTCATAAATCACTAGCTGAACTTTCTTCCAGGAGGCCTAAGCCAACCTTCAGAGGGCACACACACTTGTTCAGGAACAAGCCTCATTTGAAAACAGATCAGTACGCATCCAATGAAACTCATGCTGTGATCTCCAATATAGAGGTGCCACCCAAGAACACCAAGCCCTAGTCCACACCTCTGTGTTTTGCTGGGATTCCTCAGACCACTACTGGATTCCTGTGCTTCCTATGGGAGATGAATGGGAAGAGCCAGGAGGGCTGAAGCTTTGTTTGCTCTGGTTATCAATCACTCCTTTGTTGTCTTGATAGTGATTAGTCTATTCCTGACAAGCTTGATTAAGTAAGATGATGCATTCGTAAGTCAGGGTTTACTGTGGAATTCTATCACTGTCTCTCTAAAGCCTTGTGAGATTCACACATGAAATAGAGTCAGGTTCAACCTGACTCAGTCTAAGAATTAGAAATATAGGGCCACATCTATTGCTGTACCCCAAATACATTTTCCTAGATATATCTGTTTATTGGCACCAAGCTACATTTTAAGTACCTTGATGACTACATTTATAATAATTTACACCTTAATGTAATGATAAAAATAAATAGAAGTTAAAGACTAAATTATCCATGATACTTTGTTTTATATTGTATACCAGCTTCAGAGCAGATCGGGCAGCACTCTCCTTCCGGTTTAATGGTATAGGGGCACGCCTTGGGGTGGCACAAAGTTTCATCACAAAGCACTCTTCCATTTGAGCAGAGGCAGGTGGTGCAGGGCTCAGGAGACCAGACAGCTTTGTTGTACATGATCATGCCCTTTACAAAGCAGTGTCCTTTCTTTCCTAGAAGAGAAAGGGGACTGTTTATTTGTTTGTGACAGGGTCTCTATTATGTAACCTGATTGCCCTGGAACTCACTGTGTAGACCAGGCTGGCCTCAAACTCAAAAGACATCCATTTACCTCTGTGCCCCTCTGACCCTCTGCCTCTGCCTCCTGAGTGCTAGGATTAAGGGAGTGTACCACCATGCTCTGCAAGATTATCAGAATTCCTGATTGGATAAAAATACGGTGCCAAGTCTAACTGATACAACCACATGAGAATACAGATCTGTATGTAGCCATGCACAGGTTAAATGCCTTATAGATTTGCTGTCTGAAAATGCTTTTCATTGGCTCCTCCTCTTCACTGCTGAGTGATCTTCTCGTAACTGGGCTTTGTTTGAATTTCATATCTTCTGTCAAGATAGGCTAAGGTCTGTCACAGGAACAACAACCATCAAAACCCAGCCATTTCCCATTTACTTCAGATTATACAATCTTGACGTGCTGGGGCTCACTCAGCTTGGTTGTGGTCACTCTGCAACAGACAGCATGCTTCCTCTGACAGACTCCCAAATTGCCCAGGAGTGAAAAATATAAGTTTACAGATCATGCTTCAGTTCTAAGTGGATTTCATTCTCCTGACACAGAAAGTTGTATGGCCACACAAAAATTCAGGAGAGGCAGCAGTGTAGCTCTGTCCCAGAACAGAACAGCAAGCTCACTAATGAATGCACAGCTCACACTGTGGATAGGTACTCAGAGAAAGATAAAATAGCATGCTTCTGCAGTCTGCTCAGCAAGACAGTAAGCCCTGTGGGGTTTGTTTTTTTTACTGCATTTTGAAATAAAATGCACACACCAAAAATGATCAACCTCTTGCGTTTACTTTATTGTGTGAGTGATGTGTGTAAGCACACACTGTGGAAGCCAAAGACAACTTGCTGGGAGTCAATTCAAACAATGGACTGTGGTTTAGCAACAGTGAAGTATATGTGATGTGTGTAAATGCAATAAAAACAAATCATGGGCTGTGAGCTGCCTGGGCAGGCATATTCCAGCACCTACTGCCAATCGTGACAGACCCTGACACCTGACTTCAGTCCCCTGGACTCAAAGTGGAAGAAGAGCTGACTTCAGCAGATTGTCTTCTGGCCTCTGTACAACTAGATGTCAGAAGCACATGGTGCACTCCTTTAATCCCAGTACCCAGGAGGCAGTTCCAGGACAGCCAAGGCTACACAGAGAAACCCTATCTCAAAACTACCCTCTTATCAATGGAAAAAATAAATTAAAAAAAACACACATGAAGAAAATAAATTAGAATCTTAAATATTTTTCAAGTAATTTAAGACTACTGGAAAACATTTTTAGACAGTTTGGCAATGTTTAGTGCATTTTCTATACTCTACTGAAATCAACTTGTAGTTTTTGTTGATGGTGGTATTTCTCATGTTTTAATTTAAGTCAGTGAGTTGTACCTGTTGTACATCTAAGAAGGCTGAGGCAGGAGGACTATGGTTTCTAGAAGTTTAAGACCAGCTGAGCAACATGAAACTCCCTATCTCAGAAAAAAAAACAGTAAATCAGATCCACATATGGGAACATGTGGTAATTTGTCTTTCTGACATGCTAGGATGAAAGCAGTGTGAAACAGCACACTCACTTGTGCGCCTGCGCATATCTGAGCTCACTGGTTGACCCTCCTGGCTTGCCAGCATCTGGAGATCTGCCTATTTCTACCCCTATATAAAATGTTATTATAAAAATCCTCAATATAAGAATTTTCATTTGTACAGCCAAAGCTACACAGAGAAACCCTGTCTCAAAAAAACAAAAAAAAAAGAATTTTCATTTGTATACGTGTTTTGTGTGCATGTATATATATGCATCACATGTATACAGTACCCTCAAAAGTCAGAAGGAGATATCAGATCCTCTGAAACTAGAATTATACATTGTTGTTAACTACTTCATGGGTGCTAAGGAATGAACCTGGTTTTTCTATAAAAATATCAAGGGCTCTTAACCACTGAGCCATCTCTCCAGTCCCTAAGTATTTTTTAAATAAATAGTAAGTTTCATAAAAATCAATGTTTGTGCCAACTAGGGTGGCTCAGTGGATAAAAGTGCTTGCTGTGGAAGGAGAAAATTGACTTCTTAGGGCATCATCTGACCGTCACATGTGTGCTTTGGCATGTGGCACCCATACACGTGCAAATATCATGGACACACAAATAATAAAAATGTAAATAAATTTTAAAATGTTAAGTATGTGAAATCACATTATGCATGTTAGTGTGGGGGCTTTTCATTTCCTTATACAGCTTAAGTAGATTCCAGTTAACTGAGATGATGTCTTTATTCTTTAGCACGTAATGGACACATGACATTTATATTTTAGCAAATATAACCTAATTTCCCTTTTTTCATATAATTTTGTTATTTCTGCTAACTTCATGAAAGAATAATTAAGAGTTATGAAATAAGGGTGTGGTGATATTTTCTTTTGTCTTTCAAGGTTTTGTTTAATGGTAACATACCTATAATATGTTTGCATTTTTTTTCTTCCAAACTTAGAAAATGGCTAGTCGTTAAATACTAGTTTCAAAAAATAATTACTTGAGATCTTTGGCAGAATTCCTGTCTTTTAATCCTTTAAAAAGTCAGTATTCTGTATAAAATAAACTCAGTGGATTTCATTCCATTTTTACTTAACAAAACTTTATCTTGAAAATATTTAAATAGAAGCCAGGCGTGATGGTGCATGTCTTTAATCCCAGCACTTGGTAGGCAGAGGCAGGTGGATCTCTGAGTTTGAGACAAGCTTGGTCTACAGCGCAAGTTTCAGGACAGCCAGGACTATACAGAGAAACTCTGTCTCAAAAAATAAAAAATAAAATAAAATAAAGCAAACAAACAGTTAAATCGCCCTGGCTTAAAGTTATTTGATTGGCTTCCACTCTAGATAATATCTTAATAAGTGAAAGGCATTTTACTAATTGACATGTATATTGTTTGTGTTGTGAATATGATCACTTAATAATTTCTGTTTCATAATTGGAAGTAAAACTTTTTCCAGTAATTTTATATGTTTCTTGAATACTTTTTACAGTTATTTTAAATTTTGTGTTTATATATCAGAAGGTAGTACAAAAATTCATTCTATTTTTTTCTATATAGAGTTCAGCTCATGGAGACATTTTCTCCCTGACACATTTATTCTCTTACCTGGTAACACACTGTAACTTGATTCTACTCCACGATTACTTAGAAGTGATTCTATGTTTTCCTCTATACTGTAATCAGAGTTGGCCATGGGTAACCTAGCATCTGGTGCAGCAGTGGTTTGCTGAACTTCAAGCTGTGTGGTGGCTCTGGGGTGGAATGAAGAGCTTTTCCTGAGTCTTCTCTGGTCCATCCTCCTTCTTTGCCTCCTAGTACTTAGTTCACAATCAGTTTCAAAAACAATAAGCAGAATGAGACAAAACAAAACCACTCTCTTCATATTTGATTTTTTTTTTCACCAATGAACTTCTAAAAGGAAACAAAATTTAAAGTTGTTAGTAACTCTATTCTTACTTCTGGAAGTTGACTTAGTTGTCTTTGGGGGCCACAGAAGTCTTTGAGGAGCAGCACCAGTGTGATGTGTGGTCTGGATCCTGCAGTTTACTGCTGGGTCAGAGTTTGGAATATCTGTCTTTCTAGTCTGGGCTTGAGCCAAGTTTTTCTATAAAGGACCAAATAGTAAATATCTAACCCTTTATGGATTATTTGTTCTCTGTCTTAACTATTCAGTTCTGCTATTGTAGTCTGGAATTAGCCATAGATGTTAGTTGACTGTGACTGTGTTCCAGTAAAATGAAAATGCCTACAGCAGCAGACCCATTGGACCCCCAAATGCCAGAGTTTGAGCAGTCTTTGTCTGTTAGGGTGCTCTATGGTTATCACCCACAACTCTTCTGACACTTTCATCACTAGCTAGTTTTCTCTGCTGGAGAGTAGTGTGCATGGTTATCCTTTATAAAAATAGCTGTAGAACAGCACACTCTTTTGTGGACTTGTGCATATCAAGGCAAGAGGTCAACACCAGGTGACTTCCTCAGTCTGAATCCAGAGCTCACAAGTTGACTCTCCTGGCTTGCCAGCATCTGGAGATCTGCCTGTCTCCACCCCAACTCCACCCAGCACTACAATTACAGCTGTGAGATCTTCATGGATTTGCAGTAAACACTTTACCCATTTCTGAGCCATTTCCTCAGCCCAGAACTTTTTTTTATTTTTAAGGGAAGGTGAAGCATTTCATGAAGGAATGTGCATACAGGCACATGGACATGTGAGGACCACCTCAGTGACATCCTCAGAAATGCTGTTTGCTTCCTTTGATAGAGGGTCTTTCATTGACCTCAGACTTAACAAATTAGGCCAGACTGTCTAGACGTTGAGTGTCAGGGAGCCTTAGGTCCCCAACTCTAGTGGGATTACATATCATTGCATCTTGTTTTATGTGGGCTCTGGGAACCCTAACTCAAGTGGTCTACCAAACAAGCCATCCTTTCAGCACCAGGATGAGTAATTTCAAGAATAGTTCAGTTCCCTGTGAAACTGTATGTAATGAAACTGAAAAATGAACTTGAGAAATATGTTTTTAGGCACTTTTGATCTGGCAGCAATATTGGGGACAGATAGGCTGGTGGAGTAGGCATAGGTGAAGTAAGTATCATGGACAGAGAAGAATCACCTCCACAGTGACCACAGGGCTGCATCCAGATGCTTCAAAATCAGCTCTACCTTCCAGGCAGGACTAGCACATTTTCACAGGTTCTCGGGTCAGCAGGCAGCTTTCTTTAGTGTTCCTCTTCAGCTTGGCCTGAAGCCCTTCATAGCCCACTCCTTGTTTTAGTGTTCCAGAAATAAAGAGCTCCTGCACCAAGTCTAACATCTATTCCTTATGAAAATTCACTGGTTTAGTAGTAAGAGGGTACTTGTTTCATATAGTAAATACCATTCATGGGAAGCTTACAACAAACATTATTCACAGTGAAATATTTAATTTTCTCATAAAGAACTAAAACAAGGACATCTCTCTTACTACTTCTCCTAGTGCTCTGCTGGATTTTCTAGCCAGTGTAATGGCACAATACAAGGAAACAAAGGACACCTGAGGGCTCCAGGAAGCTGTTACTCTACCTTTCAATAAAACCTGGACTGCCCTTAAAAAATCCCGACTGTGAGAACTTTTACCTTTGCAGTTCCTTGTATCGTTTAAATTCTTCAAGTTCCAATGTTGAAATTTTATTAAAATCTAAATGAAGCTCCAGTAAAGTTGGTGGTAGGCCTAAAAAGAAAGGTATGTTAGACAAAGTAAGGCCAGGCTTCAGTGACTGTTTCCCAGATTGTGGAATTAGGCAGGTATTTCAAATGCTTTCTTTTAAAAAAAAAAAAATTGATTACAGAAGTTTTCAACCATACTCAAAAGTAGAAAGTATTTCATGAACCACCATACTGTTGTCCTGCTTCAACAACTAGCCTCATGTTTCCACTTCATCTCTCTCTCTTACTTACTTACAGGCTTATACAGTCACTTTCTGGCAGGAGTTTAGCTGAAATCTACTGTGTGATGAAATTGTACCTGTGAATACTTCACTAGGTGCCTGATTAAGTCATATTTTTGTTTAGTTTTTACATAACCACCTTATAATATTCTGCAAAATTGACAGCAATCCTCTATCATCTAATATTCTTTTCCTCGGTTCTCCTAAGTTGTCTTCCATTGTTTTAAAGTCTTCCTTGGATGTGATGTCCCACACCTACGTCCTCAGCACCTGAGAGCTGAGGTGGGAAGATTACCAATTCAGAGGCTGCCTGGATATCACGTGAGACCCTGTCTCAGAAGCAAACAGCCCAAGGACTGAGATTGTAGCTAAGTGGAAGGCCCAAGTTTGAGTCCCAGATTTTGAGTATTAACAATTAATTGACAATTAATATACAGCTGTGTAATGGTGGCAGATGCCTTTGATCCTAGCACTCGGGAGGCAGGGGTGGGTGGTTCTCTGAGGGCAGCGGGCTACACAGAGAAACCCTGTCTTGAAATAACAAAAAATACAGATTGTAGATAAATAACATTTTATAATCTCTAGAAATGTATTGTCAATGAGAAACAGGAGATAGATGCTGACAGATCTAAATATGTTTTTTCAATGAAAGTTAAGATTTATGATTTTAATTCTTAGCAATTATAAACCAATATTTGTTGAAAAATCGTTTAGACAAGAAGAAGTAAAATAGCTTTATTCACAAATGTAGAAAATCTTGTGGAATCTAAAAAGCTCTTAAATTTTAAAAGGTTCCTGTAACCAACAAGAAAAATCAGTCAGCTTTCAGGATATAAGATCAATCTATAAAATTCAAGATTATTTCTGTATGATATCAAAAAATAGAAGCTAAGTCACTGTCATTTTGTAATAGCATATAATCTGAATTATTAGTGAATATCTTATAGAAGGTGGACAAGGTGTCTGCTCTGAAAAATCAACTCTAAAGTACCGCTGAAAGAAATGGACTGAGGCCTTTGTTAGGAAAATGTTTACCCTCTATATGGATGAGATGACAGAAGGTTACTAAATTCTCAGTTCTCCCCACATTGATGTCCATACACTTGTCACAAATCCAGTTCTAATTCTACCATGCTGTTTTGGTAAAAATTCGCCAGCTGACCCAGGCATGGTGGCACACATCTGTAATCCAGTCAGATGTAGGAGGATTGAAAGTAGAGGTCAGCCTGGGTGACAAGACTCCATCCCAGCATAAAATTCTAGCTTATGGTAGAGTTTCTGTAAAGCACGCACAACACCCTGGATTCAGACCCTAGTTATTTTTTTTTAAAGGTAAAAGAAGGGCTTGTGAGACGACTCAGCATGTAAAGGTGCTTGCCAAAAGCCAACAGCGAGTTCCATCCCTGCAACCCACATGGGAGGAGAGAGAAAATACTCCCAACAGTTGGCCTTCTACCTCTACATGTGCTCTGTGGCATGTGTGTGCATGCACATTCACATGCACACACAATAAATAAATGTTTAAAATGAAATTATAAAATGTGAAAATGTTTGGTGACACATAAAATCTTACAGTTTCACTGGAACACAGCATGCTTGTTTAGTTATGTATTGTTGTGTCTTTGTACCACAAGCCAGGATCATGCCTGCAAAATGGAAAGTAATTTATACTCAAGAGCATACATTTTCCATTCAGAGCTTAAAGCACTGCTTTGGAATTGGGGATGATTTGTCCCCCAAGGGACAGATAGCAATGTCTGGAGATATTTTCAGTCATCATAGTTAGTAGCGGCTCTACAGTATCTAGTATAAAGAGGCAGGGTGTGCTACTGATCACCCTGCAGGATATAGTCTTCTACAGCAAAAAGTTAGCTGAGCATATTGGAGATGCTGAAGTTGACAGCCTTGATTGGGAGGAATAGTTAATGTAGGATTTCATAACTACACTCACATGCTATTATAAGCAGTACATGCTGCAGTTCATTGAATAAAGTCAATGATTCATTATCAAAAGGAAGAGTGGGAAATTATCGTGTTCTAATATGATAACCTCCTTCCTAAAGTTTTTCTCCTAACTCCAGACTTTTCATTGTATCTGTTTCCAATTCTAGAACTTAAGAGGAATAACCCAGATTCATTATCCTGTCTTGAATATCTGCCAGGTATAGCAGTACTGTGGGTATCACTGTCCATATCAAGGATATACCTTATATATTCCAAAGTGTTGGTTCTCCTCCCTTCATTCTGGTAGTTCTTTTCCTATTTCTGGGGATTGAACCCAAGATCCTCCACATTCTAGGTAACCACTCTGCTCCTGAGCTGACACCTCCAACCTTTTCTTCACTTTGAGATAGTGTCATTAAGTTACCAATACGGCCTCAAACTTGAAGCCCTTCTGCCTCAGGCTCCAAGAAAAAAGCAAGTGCCACAGCGTTTCTGTTGTGATCAGGTAGCACTGCTGTTCCCTAGCATTCTACACGGGCCAAGTGCTGATTCATTGTATACAGCTCTCCCTGACCCTCTGATGTCTACATCTCCAGTAACAGAGAATCCCTGTGTCCTCTGCCCTCACCACCTGTGTCCATACAGCACTGCTGGAAAGTTCTTCCTTTGGCCAAGCTTGTCTAAATGATAGCCCATAAGAGATTAAAGATGAAAAACATGTCCACAGTTTTTCAATTCATATTTTAATCAATGCTTTTAATATAAATTTACATTTGTAAAAATGATACCTGAGTAAAAAAACAAAATGGTACATAAGTGCGTGCAACTGAAAAGTTGTCCTACTTACAGTTCATTACAAGCATACACAAATATTTGTTTCAGGGACCAAAGGATGACTATTTGGGGCTTTGAGGTCCATAGTCTATGTCACAGCCTCTCAGCTTTCCTCTTAAGGGCCCAGAGTAATGCTCAGTACCATCTGAACAGGTGGGCCAAGCAATCTTCTGATAGTGCTGTGTTCAGAAAACAGAATTTGTTATGTGGACCATGTTTTTCCAGCTCCAAATTCAGTATATCCTTTATGGCTTCTTCTAACTACATATGCTCACTTATACATTTAAATGTTGTATATTATGTATAAATTAAATATGTATTTAAATGAAAAATGGGAACTGGTGGATACACATGTCAGTGTATTCAAAAACAGTCTACTCAAGCCTGTTTTCATCCTATACTTAACAAATTTGGTATCTGAATTTTAACATTTTTCTCTCTTAGTTTTTTTGAAACAGGTTCTATTACGGGCTAGGCTGTTCTTTCACCTTTCTATGTAGCTGAAGTTCTCCTTGAATTCCTCATCTTTCTGCCTCTCCATTCCAAGTACTGCGGTTACAGGTATATATCCTGTGCCAGGCTACTTGAACATTCTTAGTCATACATCCTCTGGAAGCATTGTAATATTCTCAATTTTATTTTTAATTTTACAAATAACATATTAGTAGAGTCTCTATTTTTTAACTTTTCCATTTTGGTCTTTTATGTTGGTTGACATTTATAAATTACCTTGGTCAGGCTTATTAATCAACCTTAAAGCTATGCTATATGCCTATACAAGATCAGAACTATCATACTTTCTTGGTGCTTTTATCATTAGATAGAGCCTTTCTGCATCTCTACCAGTGTTCTAGTAAGATCTACTTTGTCTAATATTAATGAAGCTACCTTCTTTTGGTAATGTGTGCTTGGCAATTTTGTATCATTTTGCTTTCAGCCTTTCCATAGTATGTTTTTCATATGTTCTTTGATTTATAATGTAGTCTGACAATCTTTGTATTTGATAGGAACAAGAAATCTATTTATACTTTGTTATACCTTTACCTCTTCCAAGCAATTCAAGAGCAGGATGGCTTTGATTCCAGTTATTCAATTCTGGAATAAAAGCAATTTTCATCATACACTTTTAAAAAACACATATATTTTCCATATATGTTAAACATAGTATATCTTTTTTTAAAAGATTTATTTATTTATTTTATGTATATGAGTGCCCTATCTGCATGTATGCCTGCATGCCAGAAGAGGGCATCAGAACTCATTACTGATGGTTGTGAGCCACCATGTGGTTGCTGGGAATTGAACTCAGGACCTCTGGAAGAGCAGTCCATGCTCTTAACCACTGAACCATCTCTCCAGCCCCATAGTATATCTTGAAAAGATGATTATTTTTCAGGATGTCAGTATATCTCAGTGAATATTTCCCATCAAACCTGACAACATACATTTGATCCCAGGAAATCCCACATAGAAGGAAAGACTGACTCCCCCCCCCCACATTGTCCTCTGACCTTCACAAGTATACCATTCCACACATGTACAAGCACACTAAACACATGTAGACAAAAGATGGTTGTCATTGCTTTGTATTGTACCATTTAAGACCACACTTTGTGAACCTCTTCACTTACCAAGATTTGGGGCAGATTCTCTTTTGTAAGAATCTGGCCTATGTTGTAGGGTATTTAACAGCAGTTCTGGCCTCTTTCACCATCACCTTCCCCCAGTTATGACAACCAAGAATACTTCCAGACATTGCCAAATGACCTGCTCCCCATCTGAGAACTCCTAACACTTGAACTCTTTCCTCATGTCCTTTCCTGTATCTCTGGATTTTTTATTCAGATTTTCCAAAAGTGTCTTAAGGTAATTTATTCTGTGCAGTTCTATTGAAGAGCAACTCTTTTAAAAAAAAAAAAAAAACTAGAAATGATTTCATACTACCTTAATTCTGAAAGCACATGTTCGCTGCATAGATTTCAGGTTAATAGTGCCTAGCATTTACAGATCCCATTCCTGCCTTTTTGTTTGTATTGATTCTACTTTTGTTGTTGTTGTTGCTGCTGCTGCTGCTGCTGTTTCAAAGAGGGCCTCATGTATCCCATGCTGTCCTCAAGCTTACTGTATGACCATAGAGGACCTTGACTTTTTCATCCTTTTGCCTACATTTCCCAAGTGCAGGGATCACAGGAGTATGCCACAATGCCTTCCTTTGTAGGTTCAATTGAGAAGCCTTGACTCAATCAAACTACTTTAAAAATAGCATTCTTTTTCTGGCCACTTTGGATGTTCATCTTGGCTTTTAGATGTTCTTCTCTGGTACACATAAAAGGTGTGGCTCTCTTGTTTCTATTACATTTGGGATTCATGATATATTTTGAATACATACTGAATTCTGGGGGCTCAAGACAGAAAGGTTTCTCTGTGTAGCCCTGGCTGACCTGAAACTTACTCTGTAGACCAGGCTGTCCTGGAACTAACAGAGATCCATCTACCTTTACTTCCCAGTGTTGGGATTAAAGGCATGCATCAACCATCTGCATGCTAAACCTTTTTTTTTTTTGTCAAATTTGGGTGTTTGTTTTGTTTTGTTTTCGTGTTGTCGTTGTTCTCTTCAGCCCTTGGCTCTTCACATATGCTTTAGTGCTTTTTTTTCTTAGAACTCCAGTGATTTGTGCAATAACCATTCCATTGTCTTCCATGTCACTTTCTCTTTATGGTATTCTTTTGTTCTTCTGTTGTCACATGATTCATCCTCACGATTCTAAGTGAGCTGGTTTTTTAAATGCATTATTAAATTCATCTGTTGGCCTCTTTGTTTCTTTTATTGTATTTCTTAGTAAATTATTTTTATTGTTTTCAATTCTATACTACAACTTATAATACTCTTTGAACATTTAATTATGTTTGTTTTAAAGTCTGTCTGAAGATCAGGTTTTCTGAGTCCTCTTTTTGACTGTACCTATCATCTGTTCTTTGGAATTTTAGTTGTGGTCTTTTTTTTTTTCCTTTATCTGATGTCCTTCAAATTCATGCCAGAAATTATATAAAATCTCATCAAATGTTTGAAACTAGGATGATGTATTTTCTGCTTAAAGATTTTCATGCTTTGAGTGTAGTATTACAGACACTGTCAATAATGCATCGAGTGATTTGCAGCTGGACATCACCGTATCCAATATCATCACACCATGGGTTTAGTTTTGCTAATGTCACAAGCACCGATGTCATCACCCCAACTGCTTGGCCCTCGTCTTTGTTTGTGTTTCTCCCCAGCCTTGTGAAGCTATTTTAAAACTCTGTTAACCTCTTCTGGAATCCACAGATGTTTCTAGAAGCAAAGCTGTTTCAGACCTGACACAGTCTGACTTTCAGTCTTATTCCAGCACTGGCTCTGCTGTTTTTCTCATCTTCCTGATTGTTCTCAGCAGATGAGTAGACCTGTTTTCCTTGCCAGAGGAAGTGTCTTCAGATTCCTTTTGTTCTTTGCAGAAATATGTATTTCCTACTCTTAAATGTGGTAAAAATTTGTGAATCTTAAATGTCTGAAAATACTCTGTTTGGTTAAAGCTAGAATTATAGCTTCAAAATCATTTTCCCTGAATACTTTTCAGATACTGATCATTTCCCTTTCACACACTTTGTTTTCCTTTTGCTTTTGCTTTGATACAAGGTCTTGCTATATAGCCATGGCTAACCTAGAGCCAACAATGTAGACTAGCCTAACCTTGAACTTGTGGTTATCCTCCTGTCATTGCCTCCAAGTGTTAGGGTTGCAGGTGTTAGCTACCACACCCAACTTGGTCCATTCTTGTTGTGTTATGGAGAAGTCAACTTGAATTCAATTCTCATCCCTTTATAGGAAGGTTTTTTATTCTGCCTTCCTTTGGAAATGTTCTAATTTTTAGTATGTCTTTAACATTCATAAGTTTTGCTATGAGCTAGTAATAAATTATTGATTTTTCCTTCTTGAAATTCTTTAAACCCTAAAACTTAATTTCTCTGATGAACTTTTTGTTAATTCTTTCCCATGCTTATTCAAAGATCCCCCCCCCCCATCCTCCACTCTTCCCCTAACCCTGGGAATGAAGCTATGGCATTAGGGGTGTTAGACAAGCACCATACCCCTGAGCTTCTCTCCCAGCCCCGTCCATCCTCCATCTTTAAATTGATCCCATTCTTCTCTTGAGTGACTCCCCTTTTCTGTCTTACCAGGAGCTCTTCTTACTTCCCAGTGCAGCTGTATAGCCATATGTAGGAAGGTGTGTGTGTGTGTGTGTGTGTGTGTGTGTGTGTGTGTGTGTGTGTCTGTGTGTGTGTGTGTCTGTCTGTGTCTGTGTGTCTGTGTGTCTGTGTGTGTCTGTGTGTGTTACTAACATACCTTCTATTTTCTAGGAACTTGAGAGACAAGAAGGCACAATGTTTATTTGGCTTCCCCTCTTGAATCTCAGTAGTTCTTTTTGTAGCTTCATCTGCTAAAATCTCCTCCTAAACCAGGCTTTACCTGGTTTCATCCATGTGGATTTGCCCTTAAATCATCTGAACTCAGCAGCTAGCAGCCCTCAGGGATGTCTTCATGTAAAGTCCACCATCAAACTTTTGTTCAAGATATTTGTATAAGTATTCCAGTCATTTGAAAATCATTACTGTAGGTCACTGAAATTAAATCATGCTTAAACATTTTATGACCTCCTTTAGTTTGAAGAGAACTAGTCTGCACAGTGTAAAAGAACAGGCTTATTGGTACCTGAGGTCAGCTCTTTTTTTTTTTTTTTTTTTTTTTTTTTTTTTTTTTTTTTTTTTTTTTTGGTTTTTTGAGACAGGGTTTCCCTGTATAGCCCTGGCTATCCTGGAACTCACTCTGTAGACCAGGCTGGCCTCGAACTCAGAAATCCACCTGCCTCTGCCTCCCAAGTGCTGGGATTAAAAGCGTGCGCCACCACCGCCCGGCTTTTTTTTTTTTTTTTTTTTTAAAAAGATTTATTTATTTTTTAATTTATGACTACATTGCAGCTGACTTCAGATACACCAGAAGAGTGCGCTGGATCCCATTACAGATGGTTGTAAGCCACATGCGGTTGCTGGGAATTGAACTCAGGACCTCTGGAAGAGCAGTTAGTGCTCTTAACCACTGAGCCATCTCCCCAACCCCAGGTCAGCTCTTATAATGAGGTAATGTAGGGAAGCAGGAGCAGCAGCAGCAATGAAAACAGAAGCTGGAGGGCGGGTAACACTGGGTTTCTTAAGTAGGACATTGGGCCCTGATGGACATATGACAGATGTTCTGCATCCTGTACACATGTACACTGACTTTGTTTGTTTGTTTGTTTGTTTGTTTTGACAGTTATATGTTCAGTAGATGAGGGTCATGAAAGCTCTCAGTTTGGACCTCAGGACTCTCTGGATAGTCTCCAGAGGTCTCCCATGAAGGTGAAGTGTGCCATCCCTGGGCCTCCCATAAGCATCCACTTGTCAAGGGATTATGAGTGTTAGGATACAGTGCCTGCTCAGCTAGATGACACACTCTCCCAGGGTTGTGATCCTGAGACTCATCTCTTAGTCTCCCTATTCCAAATGAACTCATTTCTGTCTAATTTAGAAATCTAAATAGATTTGTACAGAAATAAATTGGCAGAGCTGTCTTAATTTTAACAAAACCAGGATCTAGTTTAAGTAAAATTTAAGAAATGGCCCTGTATTCTGATTGATATTCAGTGGTTTATAGAATTTTGCATTTTGTTTAATTTTTAATAAGCAACTTTATACTTATATGTCTAAAAACTCTAATCACAATGTCATTTTCATCAAGTAATGTTTTTGCTTTTTTGACCTTTTATGTTTGTCCAGATGTTGAATATGATCTATAAACTTTAAGTAGCTCATTTTCTCCATTAAAATTTCTTATCACTTGTTTTAAGGAAACTTTAATGCTATCTATAATTTTGAATATATCTGTGAAGTCACAAATTATCATCCTTCATGTTATTACCAGACTTAAACTGGAAAATGCTTTTAACTGAAAACATATTTTCCTTTAGAACTTAAGGACTGAGAAAATGAAAGTTTCTAGTCAGTTGATACTTCTACTCGTCACATAATTCTATCTAAACATATGACAATAGCTCATAATTCCTTAACATTTGAACTACTGGGAAATGATCATCCTGCAAAGAAACAATCATACAATATAAAACATACCTTTAACTTTTCATCTGTTAGTACAGAGTTAATTTTCTTAAAGATTAAACATATTTGCACGCAAAATACCCAGATATTAAAGCCATGCCACATACTGTAGTAGAAACTTAAAATTTAAAACATGTTTACCTGGAAATCTAAACTAAGTAGCTTTGCTTGGTGTCATTTATGTCTCCCGCTGAAAGTGAAACAAAAAACGAGAACTTTCTTTAAAAACAAAGAAGAGAAGGGAATGTTGAAAGTGTTAGCTGACTTCTTAGTAAAATCTAAAAGAACTGCTTCCCTTGGGATAAACGCCTTTCAGTTCTTTGTGTGGAAAATCAGCCAAAAAAGTAACCAGGGAAAATGGTTACCAAGGGAAAAAAAATTTTTTTTAATCACAGGAAAAGTGGAAAACATCAGCTGGAGTTGGGCGGGGTGGGGGTAAGGGACATTTCCTTTGCAGGCTGAAAAGGCAGAAAAAAAAATCTGTGACTTTCATAGGCTATTTCCATAAAATATTGCATGAATATTGACGTTCAAACAATCCAACATACCACTGGAGATGTGTCAGGGTTCTAGGGGTGGTATTCTCATCACCTAAAACCTGTATGTATCTCCAATCCTGTTTAAATTGGGTTAAATTTCTCCATATTAAGAAAACAAAAACTGGTTACATATTAATTCCATTAGATTATGTAATTTCAGTAGCTGGGTGGTAGTACACACCAGTAATCACAGCACTTGAGAAGTAAAAACACTGGGAGTTTTAAGATCATTCTGGGCTACATATGGACTTAGATCTAACATAGGCTACATAAGACCCTGTCTACAAAAAAATATTAATCTCATATATATGAAATACATATATCTGTATCTCTGGCTGACTTGGAACTCATTATGTAAAGCCAGGCTGCACTTGAACTCACAGAGGATCTGCCTGCCTCCCTATCACAGACCTAGGATGAAAGGTATGGAGCATTACACCTAGGTCATTGTGTGTGTGCGCGCGCACGCGCGTGTGTGTGTGTGTGTGTGTGTGTGTGTGTGTGGCTGTGTCTGGCTGTGTCTGGCTGTGTGTCTGAGTGTCTGTGCACATGTGTAGACACACAGATTTGACATTTAGAAATAATAAAGACAAAGACTTAACATACTTGCAGATGGTGGTAAATCATAAGTGACTTATGTAGTGAATGATACTTACCTCTGCATATCAAATTTGGAAACAAGAAAATTGTGAATAAATACCTTTGTATTTTTTAAAGGAATTTATTTTTTCAATTAAAAAGTCATTACAAAAAGAAAAAGAAAGCAATTCAGCTGACCAATGAAGCAAGAAAAGCATTAAATTAGAAGTTCATAGACTACAAAATGCTATTTGTTGGTGAAAGGCAGGAAGTAGTTTTTCAACATCAAAAATGGTCAGGAAGTATTCATTAAAATGTGTACTATCACTCCTAGTGTGGAATGCTGAGACAGAGCATAGAGCTAGAGCATGAACATTATTATTCTCAAAAATAATTCCAAATAATTCTCACAAACCTAGTAATCATCAATCACATTTGGAACATGCTGTTTTGTTGGAGGGAAACTGTATTCGTGGCATGGCTGTGTGTGGTAAACAGAAATGGTTCTATTGAGGACAGCTAGCTAATAAAGAGCAGTACTGTCTGCCCACAAGTCACCTCAAGAAATCCATTATAGGAACATTGTTCTGTGCAGAGATGTGCCTTCAGGGTAGTGCTTTGAAGTGCTCTAACTATGGACTTGATTTAAAAAAAAAAGTAACCCAATTGTATATTTAGAACAATGGATTACAAAGCTCTTTGGAAACTAAAGTAACCCCATTAAGACTGGCATGTGACATTGTCTCAGATATACCAAGAAGAAAAAGGAAATATTCAAAGCAATACATGCATTATCTTTTGGGGTGTGTGCGTGTGTGTGTGTGTGTGTGTGTGTGTGTGTGTGTGTGTGTGAGAGAGAGAGAGAGAGAGAGAGAGAGAGAGAGAGAGAGAGAGAGAGATTCGGCATCTTTCCAAAGAGCAGATTAGAAGGGATAAACAAAAACTGTAAATAGTATTTATCTCTAGGTGATGAAATTACAGAGACAATTTTTCTAAGTAATTCATCATTTTCACAGTGTTTTGTACTTTTTTATAACCAGATGAGGAAAGAATAACTGTAAAAGAGTATAAGCAAAAAAATACTTTTTAAAAAGAGAGAGAGAGAGAGAGAGAGAGAGAGAGAGAGAGAGAGAGTGTGTGTGTGTGTGTGTGTTGCCTGCATGTATGTCTGTTTACCGTGTACATTCAGTGCCCACAGAAGTCAGAAGAGAAGATCATATCCCCTAAAACTAGAGTTGTAGACAGTTGTAAGCGCTCTTAAGAGTGCTAGGAAAACAGCGCCAAAATAGCTCAGTTGGGAGAGCGTTAGACTGAAGAGTGCTAGGAAATTGAACCCTGGTCCTCTGCAAGAACAGCTAATGCTCTTAATGACTGAGACATCTTTCTGGCTCCTTTCACAAAAGTAACTCATTAGTGGGATAAAGGAATAACAGTGACTATCATTCTGAGATTGACATGGTTGGAAAAAAATTTAAGATTTCTGAGGTCACTGCTTTACAAGTTTTGTGGTTGAATGGATGAGCTCTTTTTCAGAAACTATTTTAACCACACTAGTACATGGAAAATGGTACTGTTACAGTCTTTCCTTCTCTCTTATTCTTGTGGGCATACTTATGTCCTAAAACTTGGCTACCATAGTGATCTAAAGGAACATAGTATTTGCCACTAAAGACTGTGCAGAGAGTCAGCAGCACCCGTGCTAGCAGGGAGCCTTTGGACCTTTCTTTTACTTAACACTGAAGTCACTTAGACTGGTTAATGTTTATTGTCAACACAAACTCGAGTTAAATGGAAACAGTGGACCTCAACTGAAGAATTGCTATTGTAAAGATTGGTTTGTGGGCTTTGATTAGTGACTACTGTGAGGGGGCCCAGCCCACTGTGAACACTGCTATCTCTGGGTGGGTAATCCTGGACTGAATGTGAAAACTTGCTAGAAAGCAAGTCAGTTAAGTAGTTATCCTACATGGTTTCTACCTCTGCTCATGCTTGAACTCCTGTCTTGATTCTCTCAGTGATAGAGTATATCCTAGAAACATTCAACGAAATAAACCTCCCTACCTAAGTTACTTTTGGTCTTAATATTTATAACAGCAGCAGAAAGCAAACTAGAACAAAAATTAGTACCAGAAGTGGGGTGCTGGTGTGCTAGGTCTGGCCATGTTATTTGGAGGTGGTGCAGGGTGAAAATTGAAAAGATTTTGGAACTGAAATCCAGAAAAGCTATTAAGCTGAGAGCTTAATGACCCATTCCTTGGAAGCTTGAAAGATAATGCAGAGAGAACTGCTGACAATGGAGGCCCATGGCGACATTTCAGAGGAAGGAAAAAAACCTTTCAGGGTGTTCATATGATACAGTTCAAGACTCTGTGGTTGCTGTTTAACTGGAGCTGAAATTTTAACTGATTAACAAGAAATGAATACTCCTGAAGTAAAGCCTTCTGTGCTTTACTAGGAAACAGATTGCTGGTTAGCTGAGGCTGAAACTTAGCTATGGTTTAAAGAGGAAAGCACCATTGAGGTTAAAGCTTCTAGAAAATATTTTCTTAGGGTCAAAATACAGAAGCCATGGTCCAATGGGACGCCAAGGCTGTACATCAAACCTTAAAGCAGAATTTGGCAAATAATGTTTAAGGGTTTCTCACATGATACTGATTTTGAAGGTAATTCTGGCATGAAAGAGTCTGAAGGGAGACCAAAAGAGGCCAATGGTGAAGGCACATTCTCAGTTTTGCAGTGGAGACCCCAGAAAATTGGGGATGACAGGACTGAGATCTACCAAGGACAGCAGCATGTGTAGAATGGAGCTGGTCCAGGCCTACAAGATAAGCTTTGTGGCTGTGGGATGGCAAAGCTAGAGAAGTAAGTGGATACACCCAAACCTTTTGCAGCCAGAACATCATGTGTGACTCCCAGATGTCTAACATAGAGCTACAGGATTTAATCTACACTGATACACTGATAGACTTTGGTTTTCCTTATGTGTAATTATTTTTATTCCCTAGTTCTTCTCTTTTGGAGTAAGGAAGTTTGTTTGTTTTTTCCAGAAGCCCACAGTTGAACTTAAGAGTGAGACTTTTCAAGTTGTATATTTTATATTATAATATTTATATCAGATCTTGATGACAAAAGATATGGATTAAGGTGATGTGTTTGGGTACAAGTTGACAGGGAGTGGAGTCTACTTGTTAGATTCAGCTGTCAACTTGACAAAGCCCAGAGTTATCGGAGGAAGTCTTGATCAGATTGGCCTGTGGGAGTGTCTGTGTGACATTTTCTGTTGTTGTTGTTGTTGTTGTTGTTGTTGTTGTATTTCTAGAGGAGACCCTTATTAACTTAAGAGTGAACATGACATATTGCTGAGTGACAGAAAGGAAATTACAAATCTTGATGTATTGTAGATGTGTGAGTAAATATGAAGGCTGGTATACCTAAAATAACCAAAGCTTTATTGAGAATTTTATAGATTGTTATTTTATTCATAATTACTTCTTTTACTGTCTGAATATTTATTTACGTTTCTAGTCAGAAAAATAAGGTTATTTTTGTTTTAGACACACAACAAAACAGAAAGAGCTCCTTAAATAATAACTGGATTCTGATCATCTAACTTTTCCATCAAGCCCTTTAACTCCTAATTTAATATTTTTACACTACTATTTGATAATAAGGCACTATACTCTATAATGTATTTGATTCCTTCTTCATCTCTGCAGTTTTCTCACTCTTGACTCCTCTTTTTCTCTCTCCCACTCTCACATTCTGGTTTTCATCATATCCTTCTTCCTTTCCTCCCCCTTCTTTCCTCCCTCCCTCCCTCCCTCCCTCCCTCCCTCCCTCCCTCCCTTCCTTCCTTCCTTCCTTCCTTCCTATTAGTTACATCATTTTCCTCCATTCCTTTTCCTCCCTCCAATTGTTCCATGCTCCTGCCTTCAAATTCCTGGCAACTTCTTCTATGCTATTGTTGCCGTGTGTGTGCAAGTGTGCAGTTGTGCAGTGTGAGTGTTTGAATATGCAGGTGTGTGTGTGTGTGTGTGTGTGTGTGTGTGTGTGTGTGTTTTATCTGATTCTCAGCAATCCTTAGTCACCTATAATTATTTGTGTACTGTGGAGGCCACATCAGCTTTCTGGAGGTTTCCTTCATCCACATTAGCATGTGTATTGGTGTCATCCTTGTTCAGATTATATTTGGGCAAACATATTTGTAAAGGAATTTTAATCTAGCAGCATAGCTGCTCTGGCAAGGGATCACATCCGAAGACCTTCTTTGTCCATGTGATCTGACTGGAATGACATACCTTTAATCCTTCTGGGTAGAATACAGACATGCCCTTAGTACATATCTTTAATCACAAACAATGATGAGAACCTAGTTTATAGAAGGAAGCAGCCATATTTGAAAGTGACATCTAATTGAGGGTCTGACAAAGTAACAAATCAGGGAAATATGAGCAGAGAAAAGATAGCTGAACTCTCAGAAGAACAGACAGGAAAGAGAGGCTACTTAAGAGCAGCACAGAGTGAGTTAGAAGTGGAGGGCAGTTTAGTAAGTGCAGTTCACCTGAGTTCAAGCAATGCTGTGGAGTTCAGCTAAGTTCAGTTCAGTGCAGTTCTATGCAGTTCAGTTGGTAGAATTCAGAGACAAATTTTACCAAGCACAGCAGTTCAGAGAGAAGTGAGTTTGGGTCAGTCAGCTTGGAGAAGAGTTTTGAATCAGAACAGCTTAGTTGAACCAGCCAGCCAGAGTTCAGAAAGAATTAAAAAGGATGAGCTTAAGTAAGCCTCCAAGACAATTACATCAGGCAAATAAAAATTATTTTTATGCATGTTGGTGAGATATTGGGGGTGTAGTCTCTGACATTCTAAGAGACACAATCTGACAGCAAACTCCCTGGTTCTTTGAATATTACAATTTTCCTGTCCCTTGTTCCATCAAGACCCCAGACCCTTGGGTGTAGGAATTGTATTATAGATGTACCACTATGGACTGTGCTCCACAGCTCCAAATTTTGATCAGTTGTGGTTTTCTATAAAGGCCTTCATCTATTGCAGAGAGAAGAAAACTGCCCTCTGCAGAGGTGAGGATACATTTCTATGAGTATACAGACAAATATTTAGAATGTAGTTAAATTTTGCTGGTTTAGTAAGGTGGCAGTTGTAGATTCTCCTCCAATATTCACAGCTTTAGTAGCCCTAAGATAGTTGACTAGATTTCCAGTACTGGGTAGATCTCTTTCTTATTGAGCATGTCTTAAGTCCAAGTAGACAGCTGTTGGTTACTACAAAGGTATGTGTGCCACGACTGCATGCACTTTCAGGGTTATCAATGCTAGTCATTATTACAGTTCATAGGTGTCATAGCTGGGTAGAACTACTGGCTGCTTCCCTCTTGGAAAGTTGTATAGCTCCTTCTAGTACTAGGAAAGTTTAGTCTTCAAGGAAAAGACTTTCAGACCAGTTCCAGCTCAGGGGCTCTGGTCCTGGCTCTGGGTTCAAACTGCATTTTATCTTCAGCAATGGGGACTATCCTTCTACCTCTCAGGGGCAACAAATAGCAGTAGCCTATAATGTTTTAGGAGTCTTGGATGACCCTGACCAACAACTAAAAAAAGGGCTTCTCATAACTGTTTTGAGATTTTTGTTAGATAATCTTTTACTCTTGCAAACAACATTGTCAGCCTAGATGGGAATTTTTTATTGAGAGAGGATTTATATTTATATCAGCTTATGTGTATTATAGGTATTTTATGAAGTTAATGATATTTTTACTTCTGACTTTCCACACATCCTTAATGTTATTTTACCCTTTTCTGTATTTATTTCCCTCCTCTTTCACTAATTAGCCCCTAGTTCCCCTTAGATAACTTGCTATTTCTTCCCTTTCTAGATTGTCCCCTCAAAACGACCCCCTCTTGCTTCCCTGCTTTCTGCAGTTATGCAAAGTCATGTATGTGCTTATCTCAAGATTGGGAGTTAAATGAGAGAGAACATGTGATATGTGTCTTTCTGGGTCTGGGTTACCTCACTCAATACAATCTTTTCTAGGTACATCCATTCAGAAATGATAAATTCAGCAGTATAGCACTATACAGAATCAACTTACACAATCAGTAGTCTTTCTATGCACCAATAACAAGCATCCAAAAAGATATTCACAAAAGCCTCAAAGAAAATAAAATATCTAGGAATAAGCCTAACTAAAGGGGTGAAGGATGTTTACAATGAAAACTTTAAACCTCATTTTTTACCTTTTTTTTTTGTTTTTTTTTTTGTTTTTCGAGACAGGGTTTCATTGTGTAGCCTTGGCTGTCCTGAAACTCACTCTGTAGACCAGGCTGGCCTTGAACTCACTCTATAGACCAGGCTGGCCTCGAACTCAGAAATTCACCAGCCTCTGCCTCCCAAGTGCTGGGATTAAAAGGCGTGCGACACCACTGCCTGGCATTTTTTACCTTTAGAGAAAGGTAAAGAATGCCCCCTAGAGAATGTAAAGACATCCCATGCTCATGGATTGGTGGAATTAGTATTGTAAAAATGACCATTTTACTAAAAGCCATTTACAAAGTCAATGCAATACCAATCAAATTCTCCACTTTCTTCACAAAAACAGAAAAAGTATCCTAAAATTCATGTGGACCCACAGAAGGCTCCATCCAGATAGCCAAAACAATCATGAGCAAAAAGAGCAATGCTGAAAGGTTAGCATTCCAGATGCTAACATATATTACAGAGCCATAGTAACAAGACAATATGGGACTGGCACAGAAACAGATATGGCGGCCAATGGAACAAAATCAAGAACCACAACTTGAGGATGAGAATGTCAGCCATTTGGTATTTGACAGTGATGCCAAAAGCATATGGTAGAAAAAAGAAAGCATCTTCAACAAATGATGCTGGGATAACTGAAAGTCCACATGCAGAAGAACTGAGTCTATCATAGCGGTTCTCAACCCTTTCACAGATGTTGCCTAAGACCATTGGAAAACACAGATATTTACATTACAGTTCAAAACAGTACCAATATTACAGTTACTAAGTGGCAATGAAAATAATTTTATGATTGGAGTCACCACAACATGAGAAACTGTATTAAAGATTCGCAGCATTAGCTAACTCCAAATGGATCAAATAACTAAATGTGAAATTTGAAACACTGAATCTGCTAGGGGAAAGCAGGCAGCTCCCTACATGATACAGGTACAGGAAAAGGCTTTCTGAATAGAACACCATTTGCCCAACAACTAAGGCCAACAAATTGTCAAGTGAGAGTTCATAAACTAAAAAGCTTCTGCATAGGTAAAGAAATAATAATCTGATAAAGAAGAAGCCCACAAAATGGAAGAGAGACTTTGCTAGCTTTGTCAGAATCCATCTGACAGAGGATTATTATCCATAATATATAAAGAACTTAAAAAAATAGAGTTAAAAAACCCACAAAGCATTCATTTTTTAAAAGGGACCTAAACAGAATATTCTCAAGAGAAGGAAAAAATTGCTATGAAATATCTCAGAAAATACTTCTTTTCTCTAGAATTAGAGAAATGTAAATCAAAACAATCCTGAGGTTTTATCTCAGCCAAAATGGCAAAAATCACCAAAACACATGCTGGAAGGGAATTCAGGGGAAAGAGGACCCTCATTCACTGTGGGTGGGATTGCAAACTGGTGCAGGCACTGTGGAAATCATTGTGAAGAATTCTCAAAATGCTACGATTAAGTGTACCATATGACCCAGTTTTTATCTGTCTGAGTGTTTTGCCTGCATGTATGTATGTGCACCATATGTGTTTGTACAGTGCCACAGAGGCCAGAAGAGGATGCCAGATTCCCTGAAAATGTTAAAGATGTAAGCTTTCCAGTGGGTATTGAGATTCAAATACAGTTCCTCTGTAAAAACAGCCAGTACTCACAGCTGCTAGCTACCTCTAACCCTGCTCAAGTTTTTTTCTTTTTTTAAATCATCATTTTATTGGTTAACCTATTGTGGAATCAGCATACTCTTCTTTTCTTTCTTTCTTACATATTTTACATTGGTTCTCCTAGCTACCATCTGTCCCCTAAATGTTGAGATTCCTCAGATCCATTCTTAGCCTCATTCCTTGTTTTCCTTCATATTTCTTCAATAGAAATGAGGGACCTATGGAGTCAGCCTAGGCAGTAAAGGACTTGCTTTGCCAGATCCCTAGAACCCACATACACACATTCACACACAAAAGAACAACAAAGAAAAGTATATTTGCTACTTATAGTTTCATTTCCTTCCTTTTTAACCATATTAGGCCCTTTTCTTACTTTTTTTTTTTTGCTAGAAGAGTACATTTAAAGTAAAAATACAATTTCTGTTGTACAGCATTTTCATTCATTCATTCATTCATTTTGGTTTTCTGAGACAAGGTCTTATATAGCCAGACTGACTTCAAACTCACGTTACCAAAGCTTAGGAACACAGGCGTGCCCCACTTTTAAAGAAACCCAGCCAGGCATAGTGGTGTACCCTTTAATCACAACACTCAAGAAGCAGAAGCAGGCAGATCTCTGTGTTTGTGTCCAGACTGGTCTATGTAGTAAGTCTGAGAACAGTCAAGGCTGTAAAGAAGAGACTGTATCTTGAAAATAAGTAAATAGATAAAGTACATGAGAGTAGACATTTTCTGTGAGCTCGTTGGCAGAACGAGGTGCTTGCCTGATCCTTGTCGCAGCACATGACAGATGGAGACCCAGATGGGAGCGTAACAAAAGGAGACAACATATGTGAGCACTGCCCGGACACTAGCCTGCTCTTCCCTGAGCAGTGAACACATGACTTCAGTAAAGTCTCAGCCATGTTATATACACTATTTATTGTTCTCCATTTTGAAGTGGAACAAACCTAAGGTGTCACAGAAGCAAAATGAGGAAACTGAATGGGGTTAAACTACCTAATGTGATTAAATGGGAAATGACAACAGCCCCAAGCTAGTCTGATTCATGTTTCTTACAACATTCAAGGCCATATCACCTGTCAGGGTTTCCTTTCTGAGCAGCCATTGGAGGGCATGTGAACAGGCAGCCACTCTCATCATGACTGGGTCTCCATATCACAGAACTCCTTACATACTAATGAAAATCGGTTTCTCACTGCCAGGACTGAGATGTGACAACAGATAGCTGCAGTCAGGACCTGAGTCAGACCTAAGCCCAGCTACGTACTGAATCCAGACGAGCTGCCTGTCTGTCTGTCTGACACTCTAATGACTGAACTTTAATAGAAGACCATCAGAGACTTCTTAGGCTGTTTCTCTCGGGATTTATAGGCTGTGGTGTTCTTGCCTTGGAAAACAGACAGCTCAAAAGCATTCAGAATTGTTATTTTCCCTATAATTTCCCTCCTGAAACCCGTGCTTAGTGAGGACTGGTGAAAGAGTTACACATATGGTAGTTTGAGCATTGTTGGGAATGGGGATTCTTTTCCACTGATACACTGTCTGAAGGAGATGGCTATAAACCAGGGTGACCACAATATTTACAAAGGTATGTAATGAAAAAAGACTTTGGAAACTAATATAACTCCATCACTCATGGGGAGGATAAAGAGATATTCACTTGAGGTTTAATAAATCAAAACATAGTGTGTTTGTCCACAGCTTCATTTTTTTCCCATTACTGGTGGGTGATGTCATCATCTTCATTTCCCTTAGAATCTGTTTGTATCCAGAAAAAGAAAAGATTAATGTTAACTACAGTTATTATGTAATCTTATTTTATGGTGAATTTTAGTTTTAATTTTGCCACCTATGTAGAGGGTTTTTTTTTTTTAGATTTATGACTGTCTGTCTGTCTGTCTGTCTGTGTCTCTGTGTGTTGTCTGTATGATGGTTTGTGTACATGAGTTCAGCAGAGGCCAGAGGCATCAGATCCCTGGAGCTAAAATCGGAAGCAGTTGTAAACACCTGATGTGGACGCTGAGAATCAAACTTGGGTCCTCTACAAGAGCAATAGAAGCTCTCAATCTCCAAGCCATCTCTCCAGCCCTTATTTCTATTTTCCTTTTCTCCTCGGTGTTAGTGGTCAAATCCATTGCCTTATGCATATTAAACAAAAGTAGTACCAATAAACTATTCCTCTTACTCTAGGATGTTTTCAATTGGTTTCATTTTCCTCAAATTAAGTTCTGGATTTTTTTTTTTCAGCACTAGACATCAAACCCTATGCCTTCTTCTTGCAAGGCAAATGGTCAACTCCAGAGTACATCCCTGGCTACTGAATACTGATCTTTTTTTGGGGGGGGGCGTGGGGCTGGTTTGGGGGAGGTTTCGAGACAGGATTTCTCTGTGTAGCCCTGGCTGTCCTGGAACTCACTCTGTAGACCAGGCTAGCCTCGAACTCAGAAATCCACCTGCCTCTGCCTCCCAAGTGCTGGGATTAAAGGCGTGCACCACCACTGCCCAGCCTGAATACTGATATTAAGAAGAATACAGCTAAGCTACTCTGTTTGGCTGGATAATGTTGCTTCCAGAAGCCATGCGTTATTAAATAAAAATCCTAGTGCCAGTATGGCATACCTCCTCATGCACTATTGGTCAGGCAGGACCCAAAGGTCCTCAAAACAATATAGGCTAGTGCCAAGACTCTTAGTTGCTCACCAGAACTAGAGAATAAGACCCTGTTGTTGAAGACATGAGACATTTTAGTTGCAAGACCAAATCAAGCTGAAAGGGAACTAGAAGCATCCTTCCTGAAACTACTTTTCATAGTGCTGGAAAGTGCTGTGCAGACCTGGAGGAGAAAAAGCATTAATTCATTTGTCTTACCTATCTGTAACCCCAGGCAAGATGTGCCCTCTAGTGTAACAGTGCCATGACTGTTACAGGGATAACCAACCACTTTATGATTGGACTTAAGGCCTACTCCACAGAAGGAACTCATACCTGGTATTGTAAACTTGGTCAACTCCCACAGCTGCAGAGATCAGAGGAATCCTTTTGCTATTGTTAAATGGTCATGGTGTCAGACTACCTTCTAAATATTAACATTTATACCTATAGATTGGTGCTGCTTTAAGCTTAGTCAGAGAAGCTTCTGTTTGTTGTGGGTAACAGTTAATGCATTCACTGTACTGAGAATAAGTGACTATTTAATATGCACCCTTCAATAGGATATTTGCATCACCCACCTTCCAAAGCTCAGGGAACACCGTGGAAGAGGAATACAAAAATTTCCCAAATCACACAAAATAAAATTTAGTCTTGCTGAGAAATATATGTAACTAAAACAATAATCACAACACTACTGAAATAGTATTAAAATTATAGTACTGTACCTGCTGTTCACCTGTACCTGCATTTCTCTGCTGAAGTAAAGCGTCTCAGCATCACTACTCACAGAGCAACATCTATCTTGTTCAAAGCAAATAAGTGGAGCAGAGGCTTGTCACCAAACCCTTTAACAAAACAAAGTCCCTACAGTAGTTGATTAGTTAATATGGTCTAGTAAAGTGCTAGGGCAATGACTGCCTCTAGCAATCTTTATGTTAGGATTTAGCCCGACATGAGAATTCATCCTTAGGATGCCCAGTGTCCTTGATTCAATTCCCAGCACCTCAGAACAAAACCCAACCAGTGTCTGCAGTTGTCAGAGAGTGGCAGTGTTGAGCAATAGTCAACCCAGATTATTCTCCTTCAGAAATTCCATTCTTCAGGTGTTCAGTGTCCTTACTTTGCTGCTTAATATCCTTTGCTCCCTCCTCACCATCACCCCCCCTCCTCCTGCTGTTGTTGTGGATGATGATGGTGATGATGATGACGATGACGATGATGATGATGGAGGATGAGACAATCATGTGGATGACGACAACCACATGATTGTGGGAATGGAGTTTCAAATACAAGAGGAAAACAGCAGAATCATATATGTCAGGCTTTGGAAATAACATTGATACTTAAGAACCCAAAAGTTCAAAGGGAAGAAGGTAACTGGATCTGCATTTTTAAATGGCCACCATGATTGTACTGTGCTTTATGAAGCAAATGGAAGGAGCCAATCTAGAAGCAGAGCACCACTAAAAAACCTGTGGCATTCAAGCAGTGGTGCCATATACCTTTAGCACTCAGGAGACAGAGGCAGATGGATCTCTTGAGTTCAAGGCCAGCTTGGTATACAGATCAAGTTCTGGGACACCCAGGGCTATGTAGAGAGACACTGTCTCAAAACACCAAAAAAATTTTTTTCTGTTATCCAAGAAAGATTTCTTTACCAAGATTGGGGAGTTGAGCATATAGACTTAGTAAACTGTAAGATTCACTCAGGAATGTGAAGCTTAGCTCTTGGGCATACTCCAGCTGCACTGCACGATAGTTATTTCCTGAGGCGACCTCAGGCTACCACAGTCAGTTCTGCACATCATGTGATGGCTAGTAATAAAGCCACAGAGTTGAATGAAATCATAGGCTACCCTGTATAATAAAGCTGAGAGGCAAAGTCTCTTAAGAATTAGGGGAACAAAGGATTTGAAAACTTTTCAAACTAAACACTTTCATGCATTGTTGACAGAAATGTAAGATGATAGACTTTATTTAGGTCACTTTATCGGACAACTAAATGCTGAGGCATCCTGCTTCTAGGGAGCTATCCTACAGACAGATATGCACAGATAGACATCAGTCTTTTATGTGGATATTTGTTGAAATGTATAAAGTACTGAAAAGTACCCAAGTGATGTTGAAATTGTTACTTTCTAGAATATGTTAGAGGAACTACAGAGTAAGAAGCACGGGGAATCAGTCTTTGCTCTTAGATAACAACTAGACTGACAAAAGCTGTCTGATGTAACTGTTTTGGAATTTTGGAGAGTGCTAACTAAGGGCTTGCAATGTCCCAGAGGAAGGCTAGGGTAGTAAATTGTGATTAATTTGGTCATTTTCAGCTCTTAGTACAGTAGCTGCTAACCAGCCCCAAACCTAGCTCCATCTCAGATATCTGTACCATGTCCATAGGATAAACCAATGTTCTCCTGTATATATCAGAGGTTTGTCATTTGATTGCTGCTTCTGACCATAGAGGTTCAGAGGCAGGATCCATTGCCTGTCTTAGGGTTTCTATTGCTGCAATGAAACACCATGACCAAAAAGCGGGGGGTGGGGGGGATTTATTCAGCTTATACTTCCTCACTGTAGTTCATCATTGAAAGAAGCTAGAACAGGAACTCACACAGGGCAGGAACCTGGAGGCAGAAGCTGATGCAGAGGCCATAAAGCAGTGCTGCTTACCGGCTTGCTCCCCACGCTTGCTCAGCCTGCTTTCTTATAGAAGTGTCAGCCACAGTGGGCTGCAGCCTTCCCCTTCAGTCACTAAATTAAGAAAGTTGACATAAAACTCTCCAGCACATTGCCCCTCCCTACCTTCTCAAGCTCTTTCTTTTCCTGCTGAAGCCATACTCTATACTCCTTTTTTGTTGTTGTTCTTCATGTAAAAGCTAAATACTAAAGACTGGGTCATTAACAAGTTACTTCAGACACTAGGGAGATGGTTCAGTGGCAACGTGCTTACTACACAAGAATGAGGACGGGAGTTCGAATTCCCAGCACCAATGTAAAAGCAGTGTGCACCTGTAACTCCAGCACTGGGGAATGAGAGGAGACTGGTGGATCTCTAGAGTTTGTTGGCCAGCCAGTCTAGCTGAAATAGTGAGCTCTGAGTTCAGTGAAAACCTAGTCTCAAAAAGATGGAGAATGATAAAGACAACTGGTTTGACCTCTGACCTACACAAGCATACACAGCTGCAAGCTCACTTGTACACACATGTGGGCACGTACCAAACACAACATATATGTATTTATCTACAAATATTTTTTCAAGTAAAGCTAACTGCAGTGATAAGCAGTGTTAAGAAAGATAAAGAGATAAACACGGCCCAATGTACACTTATGCATAGAAGGAGTGTTATAATGAAATCCTTTACATTCTGTATCGTCATTGTATGATAATTTTTAAGTAACCCAATATATAGGGAAAGTAGAAATTGAAAGCACGTGTTCCAAGAAAGGCACTAGTTCTGAGTAGAACTGAGAAGAGATTAAGTTTGCACTTCAGGCTGATCTTTGGCACAAATGAGAAAATAAATAAGAAAAATAAAGCATTTTCAAAAATTAAATTAACCCTAGAGGAAGGGAGAGGTACTGATTTCCATTATTAGCAAACACAGTATTAAGGATCTTGTAGGCCACCATGCAGCATAGAAGTCACAGGAGAAAAACAAAGCAAAACGAGTATTTGAAAACATAATAGCTAAAACCTCCCCAAAATTTATGCACATGAATATAAACATGCCTTGGGCTACGTAGCCAGTTCCATGTAAAAGACATTACAGAAATGTCAGATTTCTTGGGAAAAAAAAGACTTTGTACAACTATGAAGGATATTCAAATAATTAAAGTAAGATGTGAGAGGTTAAGTTCTTATGAACAAAACAAAATTAACAGACGTAGCAAACATAGACAATAGATGAGATCCAGCATGGTTACATAGTGAGACCCTATCTCAAAAGTACAACTGTGAGAAGGCTCTAGAACTTGACCACAGTCAAACAACAAATAATTTGGACACTAATTGTCCATCCATAGTCTTTATAGAAAAACTAACTCTTCCCTTCCCATTCCACACCCTTCGTTGTTGCTAAGAGAATTGGTTGCAATTCTCTTTGTAGAAAAATAGCAGAAACTATCTTCCAATAAGCCCAAGGAGTACATGAGAGGTCATAGCAGAGGAACACTGAAGAAATGTGATTGTCTTATAGGTCATGGAGAACTGCAGAAACTCCTTAGAGTCTGGGAAGAGGAATGGGAGCCTTTCACATCTACACTGTCTGCAGATTCTCTATCCCACTTTCTTTCTAGGGTCTTGTGTTATCCCTATACTCTCTGTAACGTTGCTTCATTCTCTTTTACAAATGCTGTCTTCTGCAGAACAGCTTTTGCTATGTTGGCAGACACATGACCCAGAGGACCCATCTGTATCCTCAAGTCTATATATCCTCAATCCAGTGTCTGAGATGGGTTGTCATGAAAAAGTTTCTACTTTCTCCTTTGTCCAAAAGACTCTGCTTGGGCCAGACTTCCATCTCTGGTCCTATCCACTATGATCTTTGGAGTCAAGTTCAAGTACAGGTCATGCAGATATGCAGATATTGCTGAGTAGTGGTGATATGGGGTTTTATGAAGTCAACTATAAATTCAGCAAAAGACTGTCCAGGTAAACGTCTCCTTTGTGATTAAGGGGAAAGTTCTTATTGTTGAATAGAACTTTCTTGAATAAACATCCTGAGGAGATCATCTTTATACTGTTGGAGTGTGCTTCACTGTTCAACCTAGAACCAGCTTTACTCTATTAACTTATCAGTGTAAGGACTTGATTATTCTCTCTTTACCTGGTGCATTTATTTATATCAGTGTCTTAGTTAAGGTTCTAATTACTGTGAAAAGATACTATGACCAAGAAAACTCTTAGAAAGGCAAACATTTAATTGGGGCTGGCTTACAGCTTTAGAGGTTCAGTCCATTATCATCATGGCAGCAAGCATGGCAGCATGCAGGCAGACATGGGGTTGAAGAATGAGCTGAGAGTTCTGCATCTTGATCTGACTGCACCCAGGAGAAACTGACTCTTCTACACTGGGCCAAGCTTCAAACCTACCCCCCCACCCCCCACCCCCCACCCCCCACGTGATGCACTTCCTCCAACAAGGTCGCACCTACTCCAGCAAGGCCACACCTCCTAATAGTGCCACTTCCCATGGTGCTAAGCATATTCAAACCACCACAACCAGTATCTGGAACTGATTACAAGAACCTTGCACAGTTTTTAGTTCTATATCATGAGAATTTTCCTTTAATTATATGCAGGTGTTTTTGGTTTTTTTTGTTTGTTTGTTTGGTTTTTTTTGTTTGGTTGGTTGTTTTTTTTTTTTTTTTTTTTTTTTTTTGGTTTTTGTTGTTGTTGCTGTTGTTGCCACAGGGTTTCTGTATAGCTCTGGCTGCCCTGGAACTCAGATAGCTGCCTGACTCTCCCTCCTATGTGCTGTAATTGAAGTTGTGTGCCACCAATCTAGCTATATACACGCTTTAAAGAGCAGAATTTTATTTTATTCTTGGTAGTCTTTTTTTTTTTTTCTAAAATTATAGAGGTGCTTTTTCTTTTCTTTGGAGGATAGTTTAAAAGCATTAGTTATAGCATAATTACTCTGTTTTCATTAGTTAATAGTTTGTTTTGCATTTAAACTAATTTCAAGCAAGCTTTAGTGAAACAAACAATATTTTCACTATGAAATCACCAGCATATGAGCTTCAGGAGCTGTGCCATCATCTGTTTATGATGATAGGCCATTTAGTGTCTATAATTCAGAACAGAAGCGAATTTTAAATGTTTGCATGCTGAAAATAGCTTCTTTACTCCAGGAGAGGAACATTAGCAGTGGCTGAGCACTCAACTGACCAAGAGCTGTCTTGCACCTGGTACCTTCTTAGTTTGTCATCTTGACCCCTCACAAGCCCTGTGGTGGTTCCATGCTGGGTCAGTGTGAATCAGAGACTGATCCCATCACTGGAGCTGCTTCTACTTCAAACTGTCTCAGG
The DNA here is from genome assembly GCF_004785775.1 of Grammomys surdaster. Lineage (NCBI taxonomy): Eukaryota > Metazoa > Chordata > Mammalia > Rodentia > Muridae > Grammomys > Grammomys surdaster. The sequence continues at coordinate 720,068 of NW_021604595.1, forward strand.
ACCTATGCTTGCCCACCACTTCATGAGTGCCATTCAGATGTTTACAATCTGTCTTGATAGTATTTTGTCTGAACAAGGCCCTGGTAATGTGTGCACTTGTACCAGTGGGCACATACACAGGCCAGAGGAAGCTGGCCCTCCTCTATCACTCTCTGCCATATTCCTTTGAAACAAAGTCTTTCCCCAAATCTAGAGATCATAGTTTTTTGTTTCACTGGCAACCAGCAAGCCTCAGTGAGCTCCCTATCTCTTCCCTACATGCCAGTGGAGTTACAGGCACTGGAGAGAGCATACCCAACTGTTCTGTGGAAACTGGGGACCACACACAGGTCTGATTGTGAGCCATGGCTACTTATGCCCTTCACTACTGAGCCACCTCTCTAGCCCTCTCCTCACTCTTTACCAATTTAACTAAACTACTTTCGACTTGATTTCCTTTAGCCTTTTCATTTGTAAGTCAATTACATTCATGAATTTCACAAATTTAACAAAAATCCCATAGGAAAAAGTGGCACCACTAGAAAGGAACACATGAAAGAACTTTTTATTACTTGAAAAAAATAAGCCTCTATTAAGTGAAAATTATGGACAATTTGGATAAAGTTACACATAAAAAGTTGTCAAAGTGAATTATAATAAACAGAAAACCTTTAGGAAAGTAGTATTTTCTTCTTACAAAATTAGAGAAACAAATTGATATCTGTATATTTTTAAAAGGTCATTCAAATTAAAAAAAATTAAGACAGAAATTAGTCACACAGCAGGTTAAATATAGTTAAAGAAGAAAAGTGGAAGACAAACTTGAGAAAACTCTAATCACAACAACAACCACCAAAGGAAACCTCTGACTTTCTTCCTACAGCTGGAGGCAGTCTTTCCTGGACATCTGATTTACATGAAGCATCAACATCGATCTTTGCATGTAGCTTCTTTTACTTTGAATTGTGTCTGGGATTTGTCCATGTTGTAGTGGGTATGGGCACTTTGTTTCTTTTTATCGACCAGTAGAACTCTGGCTTTACCTGTCTAAGCACTCACCAGTTTAGGGAAACTGGGTTATTTGAAATTGTCTGAAATGAATTAGTCTACCATGGACATTCTTGTATACAGATATGCTTTGATTTCTCATAGTTAGGTTCCTAGGAGTGGAATTGCTGAGTTGTATGACAAACTCGTATTTATTGCTTATAAAAGTCACAAACCATTGTGATGTCACAGAAAATGGCAGAGTAGGCCACCCCCAGATCACTTTCTCTACTGAAATCAATATAAACTGCCAAATTTGACAGATTAAACCATGCTGAACCCTGGGATCAAATGTGATATTTGTAGCAGCTGAGAAGTGCTGGGTGAAGAGATAGCCGCTGGATTTCAGAGGAAAACATGAAGGCGTTCTCTCCTGCCTGCATGTCTTCTTTCCCATGCTCTTGATGGCAGCCCGCGATCTTGATGCAGCTTGCTGGAGTTAGGGGACAGATATGAACCTCTTTCCAGTGCTATGTTGTATATTCTGACCTGCTTTGATGGGTCCCCAAAGGAGTAGTGCAGAACCTGATCTGTCCCACTAACACACCCCTTGGCTGTAGCAGCTTTCTGAGATATACGATCTCATATCCTCTGAAGTCCTCAGGGGTCAGGGACAGCTGAAAAGGCATGCATGCAGCAGATACCCCCAAAAAAAAATCCTGGAAGGAGGAAGAGGAGGGAGAAAGACTGGTTGGAAGAGCCACTGCCTATACAAAGGAAAAGTGTACCACGCATGCCCAGAGCTGATGCCTGCTAAGGAGATCACAAAGGGACCAGGCCTCCCCACTAAGGTACGGGCTATGGGCTATCTCAGCACCAAAACAGTGCCTACCCCAATGCCAATCTCCAAAGGTCAGAAGACTTTCCCCACTCTGGGCTCCAGGCGACTCTGATGGGTCATTGGCTATGAATAAATCTAACAGGAATATAACAAACGGTACTCTAGAGACTTCAGTGGTCACACACAAAACAGACTCTAGTCATAGCACAGGCTAGGAGTTTCTAAACATACATGTGTATATCTTGGTTGACCTTTAGCACAAGGAAGAACTCAATTCCCAGAACCACCACATTCCAGTATTTGAAAGAACCAGGAGATTCTCCTTCCACGTCTGTCCACACCATGTGAACAAACCACCTCACACCCCCAGTGCTGAGGATGCAGCCATATCAGCTGCTATGCCTTTCCCCACCACTGAGCCAAATAAACCTTTCCTCATTAAAATGTAATATAGCTTAGTTTTTAGCAACAGCAATATATACGTATATGTGTGTGTGTGTGTGTGTATTAGAAACAGGAAAGAATAATCCAGTCACAGGAAATAGGCTAGGGAAAAGTGAGACTATCAACAAGAATATTATTTTTTAAAGCATCTAAATGAAAAATATTTCCAACCAATGTAATATTTTTTCAGGCATAAAAAGAAATGAAGTATTAAAGAACCTAGAAAGCTTTGCTGAAGAAGCCAGACACTAAAGTCGTGTATTGTATGGCCCTGTTTCTATGAATTATGTAAGATAGATAAATTCTTAGAAATAGAAATGAAGAGACTGGATGTAATGGAACAAACCTTTAATCCCAGCACTGGGGAGACAAAACCAGGTGTGTCTCTGAGTTCAAGGCCAGTCTGTCTACATAGCAAGTTCCAGGACAGCAAGGGCTACATAGTGAGACTTTGTCTCAACCCCCCACATCCACACTGCAAAATAAGAATGAAGAGTTGATGGCAGCTGGGGCTTTCAGAGGGAGAGCTGCAACGAGCTGATTGATGAGTGCAGCTTTTATTCTAGAGTAATAAACACGCTCTGGGAATAGGAATGTTGGGTGGTTCAACAACACTTAGGAAGTCCTGAGTATTGGCTAATTAGTAGTTAACTTTATGCTATATGAATTTCATAAAAAAATTAAGCCAGGTGGTGGTGGGCACATAACTTTAAGCCCAACGCTCAGGAGGCAAACTCAGGTGGATCTCTGTGAGTTTGAGGCTATCCTGGTCTACAGAGTAAAAGTTTGAGGACAGCCAAAGCGACAGAGAGAAAATGTCTCAATGAATGAAGGAATGAATGAGAGAAAGGAAGGAAGGAAGGAAGGAAGGAAGGAAGGAAGGAAGGAAGGAAGAAAGAAAGAAAGAAAGAAAGAAAGAAAGAAAGAAAGAAAGAAAAATTTTTTAAAAGGAAGGAAATTAAAACAGCAAGCAGCTGTATGTATAAATAACCTTCTTCCTCTTCATGTCCCAAGCCCCAAAGCATAGGTTTAGGAAAGCATAAGAGAGAATTGTTACCTAAGTCCGGCACCAACAACTCAGTCATTCTTCCCAGTCCAGGATTCAGATGATGTAACATTGTCTCTGAAGAGGGGCACGGGGCAAGTGAGAAATAAAACAGATAAAGCAAATGATAACTCACATTAAAGAGGGAGGTGAGCCAGCCCACCCTGGAATAAGTGCCAAGAGTGTGGCTCAGATTTAGTGATACAGGAAGCTGTGTGCAGCTATGAGTAAATGAAATGGTTTGCATTCCTGTAAAAAGTTAAAGGAATGATTTTCACTCTGTTTACTATATGAATGTATCATTTCAGAATACACAATATGCTTTAAAAAGAGTAAAAGGAAACTTGAAAATGGTTTTACAAAATAAGCCACATTTTCAACATTCTCCCTTCATGTTACTGTCTATCTTTCCTATTGGGTATCCTAATAGGCCTAGTAAGACTTACACTTGTAAAGGTTTCAGATTAAGTATCATAAAGATCTATTTTTTTTATTTCTAGCTGTTTATGATAGCTCATATTGAATGGCTATCTTAGCTGCTTTGTTTTATTACATCTTGTTATAATACAAATTGAAAAGGACCACATGTAACTAGGCCTGATAGTTACACATTGAGTCCCAACACTCAGGAGCCAGAAGCACATGGATCTCTGAGCTGCAGGACAGCCATGGCTACAAAATGAGATTCTGTCTCAAGAAAGAAAGAAAAACAAAAAAGAACTACACTACATGTTCACATTTTTTAAAGCCTTTCAGGTTTCTATTCTGTCTTATTTGGGCTTTCTAAATAAAAGTCTCACTACACAGCTCTAGCTGTCCTGGAATTCACTGTTTAGAACAGTCTTGCCATGATCCTCCCATGTCAGCCTGCCAAGTGCTAGAATTACAGACATGTACCACCATGTCTGGGTGGCTACTAGCTTTTAATTGTGGGGCCTTAATAAGTTTTAAATAGTATATTTATCTGATAGACACAAACCACTTGGTATCACCACCCCAGCCCCGCCCCCACATTCCCACCAAGTGAGCAGATTCTTTGTCTAAGAATGTGCAGGCTAGCTCCTCAGGAGACCTTGCTGTGCTTGAGCCCTGTATGGCTGTGAGCTGTAATTAGGTAAATGATTTCTCATGTCCATCTGTTAACATACACTATCTGAGAACATCATTATCTTATTCTATAGGGCAGAAAAGACCCAAGTGTGTTTACAGATACCCCTAGTTCAGGTAGTGACTGGGCATTCTCAGGAGGTACTGAGTGTGGTTGTGTCTGCAGAGGTTCCCAGTGGCTCTGACTCTGCCAACCTAACTGTAACTACTTGTTCTAAAGGTTTTTATTTTGTTTTGAGACTCCAACTTTAGTTTCTCCTGTGTGTATTTTCCTGTATGGTAAAAAGCAGTAAAACATGTCTAATTAGTATTCAGAACTTGTAAATAAGGAGTCTTCTTCCTGTTACAAATATGTAAACAAGCATTGTGTTAAAGATGCTTGGTTTTTTAAAAAATATTATAGGTTCCCAATTTATTTGCAGCTGAAGTATAACTTTATAAAAAAATTGAAATCTGTCTTTTGGTTGTTCGGTCTTTAAGGAGAAAAAAAACCCAACAGCTTGACTGTCTTGGCACACACTCCTGTTTCCATTCCTGCTGCTGGCCAGGGCTGCATAAACAGTGGTTGTTATGCAAGCCTCCAGGCCTCCAGGGCCCTCATCCTGCCCAGCCCTCAACTACAGCATCTGTGTGTTTCCAAAGAGAGCTAAGTGCTGTATAGTCCTTTTCAGTTTCTTTGGTCAGCCTCAACTTCTGGAAATTACTGCGTTACTGCAAGTTTATTTAACCCTACAGTCTAACGGAATTATTTTTTAATGTATTATTTCCTTTTAATTGACCCAAGCTGGATTATTAATAGAGAAAAGTTTTAAGATACAAATAGAAGCTTTAAAAATATTTAAAACAAATGTCGACAACTAAAATCTTTATGTAACAAACATATCTAAGCTGTAGGTCTTCCCCATTTATGTCAAAATGCAATGACTCGGAGCTTATGACCATAACTCAGGATAAAAAAATATGGAGCACTTCATGTTGTGTGTAAATGAGCCAAAAGGGGGGCTCCATCTTTTCAGGTAACTTATTTTTATATATTTAAATCCCAAAAGAATGGAAAGGACCCAAAAACATTCAGAGCACAGTCAGAACTCATGTATATAAGCTATAAAACTAACTGAACAACATGCTCACCTCTGCTAATCACAACACAGATGGGACACAGTGGCTGCTTCTGCAGCACAGTGTCCCAGACCCACAGCACCTTGAAAGGTGGACAAAGAAAGACAGCTGTGAAGAACGAAAAGTTCTTGGCTCACATCACAATCCTGTCATCATAAATTCCTTTACTCATTGTCTGCTTTTTTCATCAAGTTTTATGCCTCATGAGATCACACATGCTGTCTTTAGTCTTTCTACTTTTGGTAAAATAAGACAAAGAAAAGGGCATATATCATAAATACACAGGTTAGTGATTTTTCACAAAAGGAGTTTGTATTATAACCACCACCCAAGTCAGGAAGTGGAAGTCTCCAGAAACCCTGTCCTCTTTCCAGTCCTTGCTTCTAGGCAGGCGCTCTGCTGGCTAGTGGAGAGCCCAGCCTAATGTAGACCTTCATGGGTAGGACAGGCTGTAGGAGTGATGTCTATATGATCACAAATCTCTCATCGCATCACTGTATGGAATTCATAAAGGCTCTACCATCCTGTTCCTAGGTCCTGCCCAGTTCCAGCTGTAATAAATAGTATTGCTCTGAGTGAGGACGGGTACAGTGTTGGGTTGGAATTAATGAATCATGGGGTATATATCTGTTGGCTTGAGTATATGTTACCTGATAGTTTCCCAAAGTAACTGTCAGTTTACTCAAGTGGTTTGTTTGTGGTTTTTTTTTTTTTTTTTTTTTTTTTTTTGCGAGACAGGGTTTCTCTGTGTAGCCCTGGCTGTCCTGGAACTCACTCTGTAGACCAGGCTGGCCTCGAACTCAGAAATCCACCTGCTTCTGCCTCCCAAGTGCTGGGATTAAAGGCGTGCGCCACCACCGCCCGGCTTGTTTGTGTTTTTTAATAAGACTCTTTGAAGGAACATACATGGTAGGCAATCAGTTTACATTAGCTTATGCAGAAAAGAAATTTGATGGGTTCCCGTAGCTCATGGTAGAGCCAAAGCTGTAGAGATGATACCTGGTCATTGAGGATGGAGCACCCATCCTACCAGTCACTTAGCACCTGTGTCATCTCCCTGTGCCAACTTCTCAGTTTCAGAGGCAAGAAGTCTGAAGTCTGTTCCCTACGGGGCAGGGGCTGCCTTAAGGCATTAATGCACAGGTAAGCTAGGTCCCCAAAACAGGTGAGCAAAATCTGTGTCAGATAAAAGAAAAGAAAGCTGGCAAAGCCTTCTGTGAACACAACACACACACACACACACACACCAGACATTCTGCTACATCATTTCAAATTAATTTGTTCAGATTTCTGTAGTATTTTACTCAGGTTGCTTTAGAAAAACAACTCCATTTTAGAACATTCAAGGATTTTTACTTCCTCTTCATCTCCTCTAATATTCAAGAGTTATTTCATTGCAGTATGAATGGTAATAAAAATGTCGTACAGAGAGATGGAACGTAGAGATGCAAGAGTAAACTGGGACTCCTTTCTCACTAGTCTCACACATTTCCTCCTGGACTCCTAGTAGTAAAAATGAAGAGATCTGAACACAGTAAGGATTTGTTATAATGTTGATGCTGGTTTTAACAACAGCCATCTATACTAATATAAGACACCACCGGTAAGGCTCTATGCACAAGCCATGCCCAGTCTTCATAATTCTTCTGTTATGTCAAACTTCTGGGAAAATGTATATAAGAAAACAGTAGAGAACGGCCTTGGAAGGAACTCAGGAGATCCCTGGAGCTTCTATGGCAGTCTCTCCCTTTCATCTCCTGTACTTGACTTGGCAGCTAAGCTGGATTGCAGGGGCCCAGCTCAGCCTGCTGTTTCCATCCTGGCTTTGGGACACTAAAACATCAGTGCATGTATGTGAGCCATGTTTTTCTTATTTTTAAAATAGGCATAACTTTACTTCTGCCTTATACCAGTGTTCCCTGACTTGTTAGACAAAAGTTCTTTGAGCACTAGTACGCCTATACACAAAGTAAGTTTCTCCTACCCTGTTACCTGTTCTGTGATCAAAGTTGCCCTCCTATCTGTCTTCCTTTCTCCCAGGAATCCTTGTTCTCTTTTTTCTCAACCATCAGCTCTTGAGGTAATACAAAATTTAATGAAGGCAGAGGCAAGTAGAGGGGAAGGCACCAGTAAACTATTGGAGGCCAGGAGGCAGGGAAGATGGCATCTCCTTAAGACCGCGGAAAGCCTGGAAGAAGGCTCTTTGGTTTTGAGAATCACTGTCCTCCAGGATGAGAGGTGGAAGTAGGACAGGTAGAAATTCAAAGTCACTGTAAAAGACAGAAATGGTGTCTCTGCCCCATCTCCCCAGCATGATGGTCTGCCTGTGTGGGAAAGATATACAAAGATAAGAGGTTTCTAGTCTCTGAACCCAGAGTGGATTTTCTTTATAACTTTCCTCTGCATAGATAATGGGGTTTTTATTTTTAATAGAAGGTAAAGCATAAGGAGTACTTTACTAAATCTAGGCTCTTTTTTATTTTTATTATGTATGTGAATATCTTGCCTGTATTTATGTATGCATATGTGCCTGGTGCCTGAAGACATCAGAAGAAGGTGTTAGATCCCCTAAAACTATAGTTACAGATCACTGTGAGCCACCATATAGCTGCTAGGAATCAAACCTGTGCCCTCTGCAAAAGCAATAAGAGCTTTTAAACCATCAAGCCATCTCTCCAGCCCCCAGGCTTTTTTTATTATTTATTTTTATTTGTATGAGTGTTTGTGTGTATCTTAGTTAGTGTTTCCCTTGCTGTGAAGAGACACCATGACCAAAGCAACTCCTATAAAGGACAGCATTTAATTGGGGCTGGTTTACAGGTTCTAAGGTTCAAGCCATTATCATTATGGCAAGAAGCATGGCAGCGTCCAGGCAGGCATGGTGCTGGAGAAGCTGAGAGTTCTACATCTTCTTCCATAGGCAAAGGAGAAGATTGGCTTCCAGGCAGCTAGGAGGAGGGTCTCAAAGGCCACTCCCACAGTGACACACTTCCTCCAACAAGCCCCCACCTCCTAATAGTGCCATTCCCTGGGCTAAGCATATTCAATCTACTACATTCCACTCCCTGGCCCCTATAGGCTTGTTCAAACACATGAGTCTATGGGGGCCATACATAGCTATAGCATAATGCAGAATACATATAGTCCAACTTCAAACATCCCATAGTCTCTAACAGTCTCAACAATGTTAAAAGTCCAAAATTCAAAGTCTCTTCTGAGACTTAAATGTAATCCCCTATAAAATCAAAATCAAAAGGCAGATCACATGCCTCCAACATCACAGGCTATACATTATCATTCTAAAACATCATAGTGAGGAAAAACTAGACCAAAGCAAGACCAAAAACCAGGTGGGCAAACCCTAAACTCTGCATCTCCATATCTGATATCCAGCTCCTTTCAGCTTTGTTGACTGCAGCACACTTCTTTCTCTTGGGCTGGTTCCACTCCCTGTTAGCAGCTTTCCTCAGCAGGTATCCCACAGTTCTGGCATCTCTAACATGTTGGGATCTTCAAGGCAACTTCAGTTTCACATCTTCTTGTTCCAGTGTCTGGGATCCACACATAGTCTTCTGGGCTTCTCAAAAAGGCTTGGGTCACTTCTCCAGCTCTGCACTCTGTATGTAGCACTCTAGGCTCTGGTCAACTCCACTGCAGCTGCTGTTCTTGGTGATCATCCTATGGTACTGGCATCTCCAATACACTAGAGTCTTTCACTGCAACTAGGCTTCACCAATACCCCCTCATAGGCTGTCTTCATGGTGCCAAGCCTCAATTTCTTTGCGTGACTCCTTCAGTTCTAGGCCATCAACTACAGCTGAGGCTGCACCTTCACCAATGGCCTTCCCTGGTCTCTCACAATGCTGAGCCTCAGCTACTCTTCATGATCCCTTCATGCCCTCAAAGCCAGTACCACCAGGGAGATTCTTACACACTACCAATCCAGCTGCAGCATGAGGTACAGCCTTAGCTATTTCTGGAACATAGCTATTTTGTGCTCTAGGAAAACACTTCCCAGATTTCACCTCAGTGATGCTGTCTCTTCTTAATCATTGCTAATTTCTTAGCTCCAGATAACCAGCACCAACTGTCCCAGTAGTTCCTTCTATTTTTGACTCTAAAGCCAGAAGCCACATGGCCAAAGCTGTTGAGTTCTGCTGCTTGCTGGGGCTGGACCGTGGCCCCCTTGTTCACCAGCTTTCTGTTTCCCAACTCCTTTAAGCGCCTTGCTCTGTTGATTGAACTTGAACTCAAGAGATCTGCATGCCCATCTCCTAAGTGCTGGGATTAAAGGTGTGGTCCACCACACCTGGACTTAAGCTTCTCTCCACTTAGAACGTGCTTTGTACCAGGCTGGCTTTGAACTCAGAGATCTGCTTGCCTTTATCTTCTGGAATTAAAGGTGTGTACTACCTTGCCTAAGCTTTTTATGGCCACTAAGCCTCAAGATCCAGATCAAAAGGCTTTATCTTTCATTTCTAGATTGTAGTTGGCTCCCGATTAAAAATCCAAGTGAAAACAATAACCAAGTAATAAAAATGCCTAATATAACTATTTCCTGTTTAATGGCAAATACATAAAACAATAAGCTTAGCTGGGTGGGATCTTGCCACAAAGTCACCAATTCTTTAATCTGTTTATCTCCTTGAACACAGGATAATTTCTTTTCCAAATTGCTCGAGAATGTCTACCCCTTCACTGAAACAGTCATGGGAGTGTGAGCCTGATTTACTTGCCTCACTGACTAAAAGGATCATGGTACCTGCCAGCCTTGCCTTAGGCCCCGTCAGATGAGCTCCTGTTAGATGGATGCTACACCGTGTCCACTCTATTGGTTTTTAGAGTTTCTGAATTAAAGTTAACACTTTTAACTCTTTAACTGCCCCTCCAGGAGTGCCTTTATGACCTCAGAGCTTGGGGTAAGGTGCAAAGGCACTTTAGTGTTTGGGAATGGATCAAGAGAGTAGAGTCAGTGCTTCATCAACATGGAGAGGTATCCAGAGAGAATACATGTTCGTCTGTAGCATCTGTGTGCACAGACAGGTAGAGAACTGGCTGTTGGTATGTGTCCCGGTGTGCCTGTTCTTACTCTTTTGTTTTTGTTTTTGTTTTGTTTTTAGCTCTTTTTCTAAGCCTGCTGCTTTATTTATTTAAATATTTATTTTTGAGCCAGGGTTTCTCTGTGTAGCCTTGGCTGTTCTGGAACTTGCTTTGTAGACCAGGCTGGCCTCAAACTCACAGATCTGCTTGCCTCTGTCTCTGAGTGCTGGGATCAAAGGCGTGTGCCACCACTGTCCACCTGGTTAAGCTAAATCTTTTTACAATCATTGTGTAACACAATTCCATGCTATGCTTGTGACTGATTCTCATGGTACAGGAGATGGTAGAACAAAACCATTCCTATTGGGAACTGTAATTGCCTTTACAAAGCTTTGTTCATATGTTCTCCATCTAATGTCACCCATTAATATGTACAAAATGCCAACCTTACAAAGCCTGGATTTGGGGCCTGTAGAGGTAACTTGGAGGTTAGGAGAACTTGCTGCACTTGCAAATGACCTGGACTTGGTTTCCAGCGCCTACATGGTAATCCTGGTTCCAGAGGATCCAACGCTGTCTTCTGGCTTCTTTGGGCACCAGGCACGTGTGTGGTATATAGACATACATGCACACTGTGGTGGTTTGAATATGCTTGGTCCGGGAAGTGGAATGCTTAGGAAGTATGGCCTTGTTGAAAGAAGTGTAGCTGTGCCAATGAGGTGTCATTATGGGCACCCATGGTTGACTTCCATGTTGTTTTCATACGTCTTCAAGGACTTTGAATGTTTTCAGTGGTCCTTAGCCCTAAAGCCATACAGAACCAGGACCTGCAGCTTATCGTCTTGTTGTTTGCACAGAACTGGCCTTTACCCTGGTGTCGCCACCAGCTGGTTAAAATCTTTAAAAAAGTTGTTGTAACATAATTCCAATATAGCAGATCTCTTACAAATATAAGCCCCCCCCCCAAGTTCTTCTGAAATCTGTATAGACAGGAGGTGCATAAAGGAGAGGCGACCAGGAAAGTAAGAGTGGGACCCACCCTTCGGGCTCTGCACTTTGGAAATATTTGGCAACAATCCCTGATAAGATTCTGAGCCATCTGCAGGGTTAGATGACCACAAATCACACGCAGGCTAGGCAGAGCTGTCCTGGAGTTTGTGGTTTGCTCATAAATATTGGTGCTGTGATGACATTGTCTTTCCTTGTTCATGGCTCATATGAGCTTAGAATAGAGAACGTTCTAGTTATTTGCTTCTCTGAGTAACATTTAGCATGTATTTGTGAAGTCCCTCTGGATCCCTCTGGATAAACAGTGTTTACCATGACCTCCTTGGCTGGTCCTAGTTATATGGATGGTTCCAGCAATAGTCCTGAGCAGCTCTCTCTCTCAGTGCCCTACTTCCTCTATCGATGACATGGGACCTCTGTTGACAGTCAAGTCTTTCCATTCTCTGTATAATTAAAGAACTTACATCCTGTATCATCACAATCTTCTGAACTGACAGAACCACCCCCTCCAGCATCAGAAGCCCATTTTGGAAAATTTCAGATTTGCAGAACCACCAGAAGGAAAGCACAGCATGTACCATCCAACTCAAATGCTGACCTCTGCCCTAGACTGTCAAAATGGACAGCCAGTGCCAGCATGTAAGTGTGTGCAGGGTGAGGAGTGTGATAGCAGCAGCTGCATGTCCACATGCACCTTCTGTCACTTCAAAACAATTTCAAAGTATACAACAGCTGAGCCTCACAGTTCAAAAGTGATTGCCCAAACGACTGAGTTGAGAACCAAGGCCCATTGTTCCCGGCAGAGGCTGTGCTGGCACAGCAGTCACTGGTCTGAGTGGGACTCTACTGAAGCTCCATTATCAGTCATCTTGGCATTGGTGTGAATTTGCATTTGCTTAATGGCCAGTTATAACATTAATTCTTTCAAATCTTTTTTTTTCTTTTTTGGTTTTTCGAGACAGGGTTTTTCTGTCTAGCCCTGGCTGTCCTGGAACTCACTCTGTAGTGTAGACCAGGCTGGCCTCGAACTCAGAAATCCACCTTCCTCTGCCTCCCAAGTGCTGGGATTAAAGGCGTGCACCACCACTGCCCGGCTCAAATCTTATTTTTAATGATACTTCTTAAATGCTTTAACCTCCCTTGTAGCCCACCATGCACCAGAGGTAGTGGAAAAGAAAGGATATAGGGTGTGAAGGGAAGTGGACCTGGTTAGAAAGGTTCCCTGGAGCAACTCCCATCTGTGCTGTCTGGAAATCAGCAGTTCAGTTCGCAGGTTAGCAGGTAACAGCAGTTCAATCCACTCACAAACACCTCACAGATACACCAGTCCAGTTCGGTAGTCTGGTTAGCAACAGCAGTGACACAACCTAGCAGAGACAGCCAGGCCTCAGCCTCTGCTAGAGTCAGCAGGAGGGACCAACAGGAACACCAGGAGAAGTTCTTGGCTGTGCCTCTCTCAGGGAAGCAAAGAGAAGACTGGAGACTCACAAGCATTGCCCAGCTAGCTGTACCAGCAAGCCAAGGTCTGTCTCAGTCACTCTGTGGAGTCCTATTTATACCCTCCAGACATCACATGTCCTCCACGTGCCTTGTCTCAGCGCGTGCATCCAATCAGCCTGAGCCTTGGAAGCAGCAACAAACTACAGGACACCACCAGAAGTTTTTTGGTGTGTTTCTCTCTATGGAGTCCTGACAAATACAACTACTCAATGTAAGGCGGACCAATACATGCATGTTGTTAGCAAAGAATCCATCACATGTCCTTTCATGTGCTTGCTTCAGCAGGTCATCCTCTCTCCTGTATCTGCTTCAGCCAAAAATGTTCCTTCATCAGTTGGCCTTAGCCTTTCACACCTGTGTCCACTTTAACAAAACATTTCTTCACCTGTTTGCCCCAGCAAAACACCATCCAACCAACTTTCCAAAGAACCCTCAAGTTTCCACTTCAGCCAGGAATGTTCCTTTCCTTGCCATATTCTTTTTTTTTTTTATTGGATGTTTTATTTACATTTCCTATGTTGTCCCCTTACCCCATCCCCCACCCACCCACCCAGGAACCCCCAATCCTCCTCCCCCTCTTCCTGCTTCTCTGTGGGGAGCTGTTTTGTACCCCCCCACTCCCCCCCCCCCACCCTCAAAATTCCCAACCCCTGGGGCATCCAGCCTTCATGCAGTCAAGGTTCTCTTCTTCCACCTATGCCCAGCAGGGCCCTCCACTCTTACATATTCAACTGAAGTGCTGGATCCCTCCCTAAGTGCTCCCAGGCTGGTGGTTTAGACCCTGGGAGCTGTGGTTGGTTGGTATTGTTGCTCTCCTCATGGTGCCGCAAATCCTTTCAGCTCTCCTTCAGTCTTCACTCTAACTCCTCTATTGAGAACCCCATGATCAGTTCAATGGCTAGTTGTGAGCATCTGCCTCTGAATATGTCAGACTCTTGCAGACCTCTGTGGAGACATCCATATCAGGCTCTTATCAACATGCACTTCCTGACTTCCACATCAGCCTCTACCTTTGGTGATTGCACATGGGATAGATACTCAGGTGGAGTGGTCTTGAAACGGCCCCTCCTTCAGTTTCTGTCCCTCACTTTGTCTCCATATTTGCTCCCTTGAGTATTTTGTTGCTCCTTCTAAGAAGGACCGAATCACCCCCACTTGGTCTTCCTTCTTTATGGGCTTCATGTGGCCTGTGAGTTGCATCTTGGGCATTTCAAGGTTCTGGGCTAATATCCAATAATCAGTGAGTGAATACCATGTGTGTTCTTTTGTGATTGGCTTACCTCACTCAGGATGATAAATTCTAGTTCCATCCATTTACCTAGGAACCTCTCGAATTTGTTGTTTTTAATAGCTGAGTAATACTCCATTGTGTAAATATACCACATTTTTTTGAATCCATTCCTCAGTTGAAGGACATCTGGGTTCTTTCCAGCTCCTGGCTATTATAAATAAGGCTGCTATGAACATAGTTGAGCATATGTCCTTGTTAAATGTTCGAGCATCTTCTGGGTATATGCCTAGGAGTGGTATAGCTGGATCCTCAGGTAATGCTATGTCCAATTTTCTGAGGAACCGCCAGACTGATTTGCAAAGTGGTTGCACCATCTTGCAGTCCCACCAACAATGGAGGAGTGTTCCTCTTTCTCCACACCCTCGCCAGCATCTACTATCACCTGAGTTTTTAATCTTAGCCATTCTGACTGGTGTGAGGTGGAATCTCAGGGTTGTTTTGATTTTCCTTGCCATATTGTTAAAGGCTGCACTTATAGGTGTACATCAACACATCCAGCTATTAGGTTGTTTACATATATTTTTAATATCACTCAGTGTAAGGCTTCCCTGTGTCTTTACAATGGCTTTTAAGAGTTTTCATTTATGAAGAAACCAGTTTACCAATGAAACAATTTATCTCTCTCCCACAGTCACTGCTTTTCACTTTGTATCTGATAAATCTTTGACTAATGTAAGATTCAGAGGTTTTCTACTGTGGCTTTTTAGGTCCATAGTTTTAGCTCTTTATATTACACCTCTGAACCACCTGTTTGTTTAACCTTTTGTCTGGTGTGAGACAAGGGCTGAGGTTCCTTTTGAGGGAGGACTGAAACAAGGTTTCCCTGTGTAGCCCTGGCTGTCCTGGAACTTGCTCTGTAGAACAAGCTGGCTCTCTGCCTGCCTCTCTGCCTCTGCCTCTCTGCCTCTCTGCCTCTCTGCCTCTCTGCCTCTCTGCCTCCCAAGTGTGGTATTAAAGGCATGTGCTACCACAGCCCCAAGACTCCTTATATGAAGATGCCCAGTTGTCCTGGCATTGGTCCCTGAAAAATCAGGAAGAGTCTGACCACATGGCACCCATATGGCAGCTAACCATGTGCAGAGAATCTGATGCCCTCTCCTGACCTACAGTCATCAGGCACACATGTGGTACACAGACATACATGCAAGCAAAGTACCCATACATATAAAATAAATCTTAAAAAAAAAAAAGCTGTGTCTGTGTGGTAGTGCATACTTGTAATCCCAGCACAGAGGAAGGAATAGGAGGATCTCTGGAGCTTGCTGGCAAGCATATAGCTAGCTAAATGGGAATCACCAAGTCTCAGTTAAAAGTGTGTAGTGCTCTGTGCTCTTAGAGAGGACCCAAGTTTGGTTCCTAGCACTCATATCACATGGCTCACCACTACCTGTAACTTCAGCTACAGGGATCCAGTGCCACTGCCTTCACAGTTACTCACACATGTACATATGAGTACACACACACTTTGAACTAACAATAAACTTTAATTTCAGCACCTGTGTGTGGTACAGAGGCATGCCAATCTCTGAGTTCAAGGCCATCCTGCTCTACAAAATGATTAGTTCCAGGCCAAACAGAGATAGTGTGAAACCCTGTCTCTAAATAATGATGGAACCAGGCATGGTGATAGCTTTAATCCCAGCTCTCTGTGAGTTCGAGGCTAGCCTGGTCTACATAGAGATCTAGGTCAGCCAGGGCTACACAGAGAAACCCTGTCTCGAAAACAAAAACAAACAAGGTAAAAAGAATCCATTTATCTATTAGCTAGTGAACAGATACACTGTAATCTATATAATATTAACTAGCCATTTAAGATAATATGGATGGGCCTTTAAAGCATACTAAATAAAAGCATGTCTCCAGAAAAGTTCACATTATAGAATTCCACTTGTCTAAAATTTCCATAATAGGAAATCTATAACAGAAAATATGTTAATGGTTGCCAATTCTGTGCTGGGAACAACATTTAAAGGCCAGAGAGTTTCTTTACAGAGTAATGAAAACATTGGAGAATTAGAAAGTGGTATAATTGTACTGCCTTGGAAATAGAAAATTGTGTGTTCTAGTTGTTTTATTATGCTGTATTCATGTTCTTTGAATTATGAGGTTTAAAAAAAAACATTCAATTGTTCAGGCATAATCTTTTGAAGTCAAGATAAACTGACTTCTGTGGATATCCAGACTGCCCATGGGATCCCCTGTTCATTGGCTGCTATGGGAACTTAGTGGAGGGTTGGTGATGTTATGGTACTGAGCCACTATGGCTGAAGCATAGTACAAGGCAGCTTGCCTGTTAAAACATAGCCCCTCTGTACTCTATCAGCCAGTGCCATAGTACTGTCAAATGTAAACCAAGCTGGAGAGCAAATGGACATACACACACACACACACACACACACACACACATGTCTAGCATAAACACCAGGGTTTGGGGTTTTGTTTTTGTTTTGTTTTTCCTCATGCAAATTCTACCATATGGCACACAGCTGAGTAAACACATGGCTGCAACGTTCCTCAGTGGCACTCAAGCCCAGCGTTCCTGGAGAGCCTGGGGCCCTAGAGTGCAGGCACAAGAGCCAGCTGGTTAGTATGCATGAGGCCTAACAGTCACCTCCATAACTCAGCCTTCCTGATGACATCTGCAGACACACAGGCTTCTATTGTCCTCTATACACCAGACCCACCCTTCATGATGTGCAGAATGCACTTGTGCATGAGACAGAACATGTCCCAGATTGTCCTTCCAAGGCCAGCTGTCTCCCCTCTCTGGGCCTTGGCTTGACTGATGGAAGAATGTGACCTAAGTTTCCATATCAGGTGGATAGTTTCTGATGAACCTTTTGTTGTCTTACTGGTGTTCATGGAACACACTCTAAGTCAGAGACCATAACTAACTCCTTCCTGCCTGCTTAGTCTTTCCTTATCAAAATAAGGAAGTAAAGGTATGTAGTAATATCTCAGATTTCCTGTCACTCTTAAAACTAGCTGATCTCCAGCTTCAAGAACAGTGCACATTTAAATCTGGTCATTTTTCACAGCTATTCTGCCTTCCCCCTCAGTCTTCTAAGCCCTTGTCGTTAAGAATAGCACTTTATTAGTGACTATAATAATAAGGTTGCTGTTCTTTAACTCTCCACTGTGTTCTGGAGTTGAGGTGACCAGGCAAGGAATGAAGCTGGAAATGCAGCAACCTTGACTTACTACAGGGGAGTCCTTGCAGTCCTAGCTTTCCAGAAGCATGGGTTTGAATGCCTGCCCTCTGCCCAATGTCAGCAGTTCTCTTTGCTATTAAAAACTAAGTAAACTTTTTAGTGAAAGCCTCTAATTTGAGCCTTCCTTTGGCTCATTCGATCAGCTCCCTCCTGCTTGGAGGCCAAGCCTCAGGCCCCACCTTGGAGCCAGCCCAAGCCCCAGCACTCCCTTGAGCCCCGTGTGCTGCCGCCAAGCAGAGTCTGGAAGCCGAACTGCCACGTTCACACACACTCCTTTACATTCCTCAAACAGTTGTTATTAATTTAGAAGAGTCTGAGGTTTTAACATCAACCAGCACTTTCCACTGAAATCACTTAGGTATACATTTTCCTTCTAAAAACTTGTTTTGCTGAAATTAGTAATTATCTGTAAAGTATACCAGCCCACCCCAGCTTTGGAGCCTGGATGTGTTCTTTGTTGGTGGCTACATGCAGAGACACTGGCAGCCTTGGCTTCCCATGCTAGCAGTAGCTTTTCCAAGGGGGAGTATTCATTCTCTGAAGGGTAGTGACATATATTTGTCCCCATGCAACTTTATTTGATAAGCCCAAACTGCTTTAATCTAGCCAGTCTCTACAGCCGTAGAAGGCTCTGCCCCCAGTCTCAACCCTACCTCAGGGAGCAGCTGCACCTCAGTCCTTGCTTGACTTAGGTATCACCCCTGGGAAGCATCTCTTCTTCAGACACTGAGACAATATGTGGAAGGACCTTTCAAAGATCGGCCTGGAGACCTTAAAAGCTTGTGGTGATGTCAATCTCAAGTCTGTTGTTTAGTCTCTAACCCTATAGTCTATTTGAACAAGAGCAGACAAAGAGTGTTCATCAGTTATATTTGTCTTCTGATCAGATACTTGGAAAACAAACTTTGTCGACATAGTGATATAAATGCAGATGTCAGTTCTGATATGTTAGAGCCTCCTAGATCCTGCTGTGGACAAGCATGGAGGCATGTCCAGAGCAGTCATACTGTCTGAGGAAACCATACCTGCTCATCTGTGGCACTCACTCCATCCCTGTTCTCTATAGACAGAACACTGCATCCATGAAGCTGACTCTTAACAGACCACATGCTTTGCCCTATCACAGTGGGAGCCTGGTACCTCCACTGTAGTTGGGTACCTGGGTGAGGTCTAGCCCATGTCAAGGAGTCAAGGGCCAAAAGCTTATCTGGGTGAGTTGTGAGGGCAGGATCCGCACCAGTAAATAGCATGTGTGACATTTCCATCTCAGGTGCTAAAGTGTTTCTCCTAGCTTTTAGGATGCTACTTCTTCTAGAAGGATCTGATTGTAACTATTTTCACATACAGGAGAAATACCCAGATAGTGTGTACCTCCCAGAGGGCACCAGTTCCCACTGCATGGAGATCCGCAGTACCAGACAGCCAAGGTAAGTTTGTGCAGCTCCACACCACTGGAACCAGGACTGTCCATAGGAGAGGCTAAGAAGGTACCTGAGGAGGACTAGAGAGTATCGAATGGCAACATGGTTGGTATCACAGGAGATACCACCGAAAGTGGGCAAGTAGACTGCTGTGTAACCATGAAGGAAGGATGGTATACATGGCTAGAGGACCTAAATGTTGGCCTAGGGTCGGCAAGAAGCACTTCTCCTCAGGGACCTTGGGTAGCCAAGAGAAGGCACAGGTGTGTGACTCTGCGGGTATGACAGAGACAACAGTAGAAAGCCAAAGGTCCACAGAGAACCCAAAATACCATAACAGATGCTCCTCTGCACCTAAGACCCTTGGAAGTATCCCCCACAGCCACTGTCAGGCTTCATATCTGCACATGCCTGTATGTTGTGTCAGGACCTAGGCTCAACAGCCTAACTACACCTAACATGTCTTTTAACATGGTCTTCCTTATACAGGCTGCTGGGGATGGCCTTTGTCACGTAGTTGTAGTTCATTCCTTCTCATGCCTCATCCTTCAGTGAGGAGTTCTGGCTGTAATCCTCAGGCCCTGGGGGGCTTGAGCTTTCCATTCCTGTTCTTCTTCCATATGCCACATGGCTGCTCTTAAAGTGTGTATAGCTTCCTACCAATTCCAGATCATTTTCAAAGCATGCTGCCTGTTCCATTACTTACCACACTGATGTTTGCCATGGTGTGAGTACAAATTTCTGAACTGTCATCACGCATCTTCCTCCTCTGTGGGGAGATGGATTTAGGAGATGAGCCTGGCCAGCAGAGAACATGTGACTAACCTTTTTGAATTCCAGGAGCACCAAACATCACCTCTTTTTCAGGTTTGAACTGGTGATTGTTTGGAGGATACAAATAGATGAGGAAGGGAAGGTTTTTCCAAAGCTGGATCTTCTCACCAAAGTCCCAGAGCGAGGTAGGACTCCGGGTGTATGTATATCCTTTCTAAAGGATGTCTCAGTGTGCCCAGCAAAACCACCTGAGTATCTTATCCGGGTTTACATGGGAAGAATCAAAAGTTGAAAATGTCATTAAATGTACTTTGTAGATCAGCTTTTAATATACTTGAACCAGTAACCGCCCACACACTCAGGGAACTACTTTCCTGAGGCCTATGCAGGATATGTGGAAGAAGGCATTTTCCCTGCCTCAGGTTACAGATGACAGCACCCACCCCTTGGTCTTCAATCTGTCTCTAATGCTTTCCATTGTGTGGATATGGGGGGGAGGGATGCTGTCTTAGACATTCTGATGTTTTTTTACCAGGTTTGTTTTCTTCACAGCCCTAGAACTGGACAAGAAGAAAGTCATAGAAACTGCTCCTCTCAGTTTCCGAAGCCTGCTAGGTGTACTTGGTATTGAAGCTGCTCTAGACAGCCTGATAAGATTGTTCAGTGCAGATAACAACTAGTTCCCTGCTGGCAAACACAGGAATATGATTCTGGGCTGAGGAACATTCGAAGTATGTTGAATATGAACATTTCTCTTTTCCAATTAGAAACCACATCCTTCAGACATGCGTTTGTGTGCAGTAGTGGTATTACGTATGAACTCCCATGGCATAAAAATAAAACTATTCAGATATGTTAAAAGCAACATGTATATTGCTTTGTACAGATAAGTTTAATATTTGAGAAAATGTTCCAAGAATGGTTATCCATTCTCAGATGGTATGAAAGAGCTGTGTTAAGCTGCCAACCTCACGTCAAGTTGGTCCAAGACAGCATGGGACACAGTAAAACCCAAAGCTATCATCTGGTCTGCCCAGCAGAAATCTCTCAGCAAGTCCTGATACTCCTCTTGGTCTACAGAAGTACCACTGTTGCCTTTACTTGGAAACTTGAAGACACACCCACAGCCTGAGGGTGGCACATAACTATAATTCAGCACACAAGTTTAAAGCAGCCTTGGCTATACAGTGAGCCACTGTCTCAGAAAACAAAGGCTAGATTATACCTCCTTTATAGTAGAACAAATTATGTACAAGGCCCCTAAGTCCAATCCTCTGTACCACATACGAAGTACCCAGGCTAAGGCTGTATTATCTCAGACACAGAGCTATATCATTTGGTGAGTGCCTCAGTTACCTGCTGTGCTGCCAAGATGAGGGGTTGGTATGGGCATCCTGAACCAAGCAGAGTCAGTATGGTTGCAGGAAAGCCCTGCACATGCTGACAGGGTGCTCCATC
This sequence comes from Grammomys surdaster, assembly GCF_004785775.1. NCBI lineage: Eukaryota > Metazoa > Chordata > Mammalia > Rodentia > Muridae > Grammomys > Grammomys surdaster. The sequence goes on from NW_021604595.1 coordinate 741,294, forward strand.
TGTGTTCTTTAGACACTGTTTGTTTCCATCTACCTATCTATCCAAGACAGGGCCCCTTGCAAAACCATAATTCTCTAAGCCAGACCAGCATTCTAGAAATACAGGTTTCTGTGAAACTGCTCTGAGTCTGGGACCCAGCCATACCTGAGATCATTACTGTGCCATCAGACAACCAAAGACACACATACACACAAACATATACCCCTAGTCCACCTCCACATCAATCCACCCTGAGTCATAACAAAACCAAAGGCTGCTTTCCCAAGACATCACAGTCTTGAGAACATGACCTTCAAGCACGTGACTCGGGTGAAAGATATAAAAGCACACATGCTTGTGTGCACAGACCAGTCAAAGTCGAATGAATGATCCAAATATCCAAGTGTCTGTCTTTACCCGAGTGTTCAAGAATATTAGGACAGAATTTAACAAACGCTATAGGATGTTGCTTGATTCAAACAAGTATAATTCTCAGATTATCACAAAATTTCCCACAAAAGTTTACAATCAGCAAAATATTTTCTTCATTTTTCATGTAGTATTTTTCATACAGTTCCATGGTTTTACTACTATGTTACAATAAGCCTTCATTAGTCTCTCAAAAGAATGATATAAATAATCAGTCTGTACAGCCTACCATAGGATAAAAAAAAAAATGAAGACAAAAACTCCCAATGATTTCATAGCAGCCAGGCACACTTCTGGTGACCCATAGAATCCTCAGTGCCAGCTAGGAGCCTTCTATCTAGCCCTGATGAAAACAGTAAGGCCCTAGACCCAAATACCCAGGATGCCTCAGAGCTAACCTAGGGATGAATGTGGCTTAGGAGGAAGGGAAAACTTGATCCTCAACCACCCAAGACACCAGAATGCCAGGAAAACTCTGGGCTGTCAGGAACACCCACCCAGCAGACCTCAGCAGCTCTGAATTACAGCTCTGCCTCCAGCCTCTACAGCAGCAATTTCAGGTAGGAACAAAACGCCTCAGCTCCCCCCCTAGAGTTAAAATCATAAAGAAGAATTTAAAAAAAAAAAAAAAAAGCAATGCTCAAACGAGTGGTATCCATCCTGACCTGAGTCCTGTGTTCCCTGCTGCTGCCCTTTTATAAAACTATGGGCTTCGGTACCTCCACAGGGACCTGAGTCTAAACCCCTCAGAACCAATGTCCACACACTAACCCCTAACCGCTCGGCAGCAGGGGACCACCCTAAGCTTGTGTTGATGTGTGACTTGCATTGAACAAGTGACCAGTTAACAGCTGGGAAAGTTCCAGTAGTATCCATGTTTTCATGAAAATCCAAACCGTAAGATACTCGTAACAATTCAAGTTTTCTGTGTCAATAGTCTGGTGGTAGGAGATCCAAACCTTGGGTCCTAATAATAAGGCTTTTTGTATTAGAGAACTGGACGTGAGCTCTGCTTGGAAGAACTACCCAGGATGTTTACCTGGGACTTAACGGACACTTCCACTCTAAGAAAACAGATGGCTTGCTGGGACACAGCACTCAACGTCCTACATTCCTTGTCCTAGAAGATTATAGGGCTCTTCAATTCCTTGTCTTTGAGAGGCAGTCTAACCTCAGCAGGGGTTAAAAGCAAAAACATTCACAGCCAAGTCACCCAACACAACCGAAAAAAGCTCTGCCATTCAACTTTCACATTCAAGTTTCAAAGACACTGCAGGGGAAAGGTTAGACCTTATGGAGAACTAATGTGCAATCTTCATGTTCCTTGAACCGAGTCGACCTCACAGTGTCATCTTTGGCATGCACAGTCTTTGAGTAATAGTTGACTATCTTGCTGTCTAGTTTATACTGGTGAGGAATGCTCTCATAGGGCTTGAGGTCGAGGTCCAGTACAGACACAGAGAAGGCAAGCCGGGATCTTGACGAAGGGATGACAGGCCTCTGGTCAGAGCTGCAAGTAACAAAATAATTTCAGATTACAGTCACTCAGGCCGCACAGCTTGGCTCTCAAGAGCACCCATTCTGTGTCTCTGTGCATCTACTGTCTGTGCCAGCTTCACATATAAGCACAGGTAAGTGACTGCTAAGCCACAGGCTAGCACACTATGTCCAGGAAGAGGGTTAATAGAAGAGGTGGAAAAGCCATTATGTGGAATGCGTGAGTGATAGTCCCCATGCTCCCGTGGTATTAGCAAATGCTGGAAAAGTCACTTTATCATGAGCCAAGTATTACAAAACCTAAGAAAAAGTAAAAAGTAGATCAGGCTGTGCGGCAGCCAGATGGATGGCTTTTGAGAACAGACTCTCTTTATGTGCTTTCCCACTGCTGCTGGGAACTAGCTCAGCCCCTTTATGCTTTTCACAGTCAGAAAGCAAGCTGGCTTTGTGTTAACTCTCAAATCACATCTTCAATGCTTTTGTTTCTCAAAGCTTTTGTGGATGTTGTAAACATCAGAAAGTCATGTGCTTCTAACAATATGAACAATTACTTGTAAACCTTTTCAGAATAACTTCAAACCAGATACTGAGGCGGCAATATATCCAACTGTGTCCTGAAAATGTAGTACACTGCAATCACACTTCTGCCTAAATAGCATCTGATCCCAGCTGGCCCAAGAGAACTGTTAGGGAGACATGGTTCCCCTGTGCTCACTTCTCTGTGCATTCAGAAATCTTAATGTTTTAATAATCAAGACACACAAAGCACCAGTCTCAGAAAGTCAAGAGGTAAAAGAGCAAACACTGCCTGCCATACATGGGCCTGTTCTAAAGTACACTAAAGAAAGCCTTTATTCTCACTTGTTGCTCGAGAATCCTGTTTATAGGGGGAAAAATTGAATTAGATTCCATCACAGGTCTGACAGGTGACCACAAGCTCCAGAACAGCCAAAGACATGGGCCAGTACATACCAACTCCTTAACACCAAAAGCCTGTCTCCTTCAGACTGTACAGCTAAGATTCAGCAAAAGCCAAGGCAGTTATCCCTACTGCTATGACCACACATATCCCTGAGGTAGCCCTAGATACTGCTACTGGGATGACCAAGGCTGCGGAGCTAAGCTGCTGCCCTCACCATGATAGCTACTCTCCAAGGCACTTGCCAGCTTTGAGGGAGGCCAGAAGATAAGCAAGCAGTGAGCCTAAGCTGCCCATGCCTGTGTTTGCAATAGACTCTTCAAGGCTTAGGGACAAGTAGCAATGAGCAACTTTCCTGGTATTTCCAAATTCTTAAAAAGCCTGCAGCAACAGGAAGGATGACTTAAGAACTTCTCAACTATGATTGAAACAAATTGCAGCCACAGGGGTTTGTGGGCTGCACATTTAAAATTCAGGGATATAAATTCAGCCTTAGGCTTTACTATGCATCCTAAGATGAACCCAGCCCTATTTTGCCTCTGGTTTTTTGTTGTTTTGGGTTTTTTTTAGGTGTTTCTTCCAAAGCTAGGTACAATTCCTGTGAGCAAAGTGGCACCTTCCCCAAAGAAGGCTGTGCATTCTCCAAGGAAAAATTGGGGGTGGGGACAACCTTTCTCCTGGTCACCAACTGTCTTCTGCAGCTCCTTTCACAGGCAGGAAGTACAGCAGCAGAGGTACTTGGACGGTCCTACTGCCTTCCTCTACCTCCTTTCCTCTTGCTTCACGGTAGATCTAGACCACCAACTTGGAGCCTCCTGTAACCTGGGCCCTACTATCTGGTCCAGAGACCTGACCTCAGCAAGCATGCAACCTCGCAGGGTGGGACCCATTTTTACCATTCAGAAAGCTATGCAAAAACAAGTCAGGATTTCCTAGTCTGTCATCTCTCTTCAAATTAGTCACCAAATTCGCAGCTTCCAAAAATAAGTTTGAGGAAGTATAGTGCCAAATAGCAGAGCTTTTCAAACACAAAGTTCTAAACATTTCACATTTTAAAATTAAATAATCTTAAAACACTTATGAATAAAAGTGGTGTATTACCTACCTTTCCCAACTGCATCCTTGACCAGGCAGGATAGACAGTAATAATAAACAGTACCTCGGGAGTGGCTCTCACCTAGCACGGCAGCTTAGTCCACTGAAGGGCTCCTCACAGCTAAGCTCTGGGTCTTTCTTGAAGGATAACATGAGTTTAAAACTAAACAGTCAACTACCTTCCCCAGTTATGCCCTATACATATTCCTTAGCATTCTGAACCAGAAAGTGCTGGGTCTGCCAAAAAACCTGACTAAGAACCACAAAGCTCAAAAACATTAGAAAAATAGGTAGTCACCCTGACCAAGGAGCACAGGTCAGATGTGGAAGGTCTGGCATCCCTAAATACCAACACTAAAGATGCTACCTACAGATGAGCAAGCCCAGCCTGAATTACTAAAAGTTAGGGGAGGGGATTATGACTAGCCAAACACTTGAGGAGGGATGTAACAAACATGCTGGTTATTCAGAAGAGGAGCAAGAATAACAAATATGCTGTTTGGGAGATTTAAAAATGACAGTGGCACCTGTGAAAGTTAGTACATCTTGCAACCTATAAAAGGCTCAGTGCTATGACTCGGATGAAGCCTGTGCTGCTTCTGAAAACAATTTGCCACATTATCTACACTGTTTCTAAAGTTATTAGAGTACTTTCTCATAAAACATTAACAAACATTCAAATTTGATAAAAACATTAATATATATAATAATAGTCATCTTAAAATGGAAAAGTTTATTGTTTCCAGAAATGGCCTTTAATTAAACCACAGATTTCTAGAAAACAAGTTAATTTTTAAAAAAAGTTACAAATCTTTTAAAAAAACTAAATAAAAAATAAAGCCCTGTGTATACCAAAGATAGAGCAGCCTGCTGGGCAGGGTTTCTAAGTAAGGGAGCTTATTTGCCATCACTGTACCATAAACCATCAGACAGAGAGAAGTGCTGGAGCCTCACCTGGTGCCCTGCAGACAAGGGGAAAGTGCGATCATGATGGAACAGTCCTTGGCAGTCATGGCTACCCGGTACTGCTGCACCTGTGGAGGAGAGAGGGCAGCTCCAAGTCACACAGCTCCCAACTCAATAGAGCAACTGTTTCCTGCAGTAGAACCTAAGGGGAAAGTTAGACGAATGCTTGACCCATGGTGGAAAATACTCCCCGTGACAACACACATGCTGTCATCTGGCAGTTCTGTCTTCAGTTTTCTTTATACAACAGGGTGCCTTAATGCCTGCTGAGGATGCAGAGTTAATATAGACACAGAATGTGCTCACTACTGCTGTAATCACGGTTCCCTCAAATATCCTGCATGTGTCTTTTAGAAGGTACAGAGTAATAACTGCTGAATACAGTGTGGTCAACATATTAAGCAGCCAAGCAACTTCAGTGACATCATCATTGGTCCAATATCTGATCTGATGACAGACAGTATTCTCTTCTGTCCCTTTGAACCATTCCTTTTGATTTCACAGAAGTGAAGCCTGAGAAAACCTCAAGCTTCACTTCCCTGCAGAAAAGGAAGAGGAAGGAACAGCTTACACACCAGGCCTGCAGGCTGCTCTGGGCCTAAAGAGCCCAGGATGAGAAGACACCCAGTTCCCATCTGCACACCCTCCAGTTAGCAGTAAAGTTTGTTATTTCAAGATACATACCCAGAAGCCAAGTCAAAAAGAAAGAGCCAAACATAAGTTGCCCTTAAAGCAATGCCAATCTAACCAAGGTACAACAAAGAAGCCACACAAAGACAGTTTTGAATTTGACTACATATAAATTCCTTTATGTGTATGGGTGTTTTTGTCTGCACGTTGTGCAGTTCCTGGGGAGGCCAGAAAAGGGCATCAAATCCCCTGGAAGTGAAGGTACAGATGGGTGTAAGCCACCATGTAGGTGCTGGGAATTGAACCAGGGTCTTCTGGAAGAGCAGCCAGTGCTCTTTAAATGCTGAGCCATCTCTCCAACCCTGACATAAATATTTACATAAATAATGTATGTCTTATCTATGAAAAGGTATTACTGCTACAAATCAAATACAAGTTTGTAATAGTTGCCGGGCAGTGGTGGCGCACGCCTTTAATCCCAGCACTTGGGTGGCAGAGGCAGATGGATTTCTGAGTTCGAGGCCAGTCTGGTCTACAGAGTGAGTTCCAGGACAGCCAGGGATACACACAGAAACCCTATCTTGAAAAAAAAAAAAAATTGTAACAGTTAAACTTCTTTCTGCTCTTGGGCAGGGGAAGGTATCTCAGACACAAAACCAAAGAGTGAGATTTTCATTTAGAGTACTGTTCCAGTGGGTTATTGAGCCAAGTTAGTGGCAACTGAAAAATTGGATGAAATAGTCAAAAACTTGTGATTGAAGGCACTGCTGATAACACAGAGATGGCAGGGAGTTAGGTCTGCTTTCCAAAGGAAGGTCAATCTTCAATGCTGTTAGGGCAGGAACCACATGAACCTTCTCTAACCCTGAGCCTAAGCTGCCAGGCCCTACCTGTAACTGCTGCTTTACTTCAAAAGGATCAACCTCAAAGCTGGGTCAAAATGACACCAGCCTCTCAGTCCCCTTGGCAGAGACAAGCCTAAAATTCTCTAGGCTGCAAATGATCTCTAAAATAATTGTACAAATACAATATCTGACACACAAGTAAAAATATGCAGGCACAGACAGGGTGACATGAATAAAAGCCAACAAAAAAAAGCACACAGGGCCTGTGAGGACCTCTAGTTCCCTTCACTTCTGCTGAGAAATGTAAACTGCTCTGAAAAATAAAGACTTTTGTAAAAAGAGCTAAAACTGAAAAACAACCCCACAATAGCACACACGGATGCACACACAGGAACTCCAGCTGCTAAGGTACCAAACACACATGCTGCTCCACTCAAAGAATCAGAACAAAAAGAACTTCTGAGGAGAACTGGAAACCATAAAAATCAGCCATTTAAGATTTTTAGAAAAACAAAAAAACAACATTAACCATTCAGCAGATTAACTGAGGAGATGTGCCACCAAATAGAGGGGAAAATCCACAAGGACAGCAAAGCTGAGCAGCCAGCCTCTGAGGAAGCTAGAGGCAGTAACGGATGTAAATCATCCTTCACTGTGTCCACTGCAACAGTAGTCCCCACATTTTGTTTTCTACAAAGTGTAACGCTAATTACCCATAAAGCTATGAACTGGACAAAGGAAGAGGCCCAGGTCAAATAAAAGAAGAAATGGAAGGGCAGAAGAAAAGGCCTTTTCCCTAAACTGAAGATATCAAGCCCTACAGATCCCAAAGTGTCTCCAGAAAATAGTTAACATACCATTAAACTAAACTAAGATCACTGCCAAGCAGACCTGCCTTAACAGATAAGGAAAGATATTTTGGAGTATGGTAGCTCACCTATAATCCCAGCACAAGGGAGGCTGAGGCAAGAGGACCAGCCTGGGAAACATGAGACCCTGTCTCAAATTTTAAGTCTAAGTGACAGAGATGTCTTTTGTGTGTGTCTATGTGAGTGTATGCACACATGTGTGCAAGGGCTCTTAGAGGCCAAATGAAGGCAGTGGATCTACAGGAGCTAGAATTAGAGGTGAACATGTATCTACTCTGAAGTAAGATACTGGGAAATGAACCTAAGGTCTTCTCCAAGGGAAAGCAAGGGCTCTATACCAATGATCCATCTGTCCAACTCCTGCATTTACCAATATTTTATTAATCCATCTCTCTACCACCCAGAAAAACAATTATACAACCTGAAAAGATTCCTCAGTGGTTAAGAACACATGCCACTCTTGCAAAGGATCCAGTTTTGGTTCTCAGCACCCACATCAGGCAGCTTACAACCACCTGTAATTCTAGTTCCAAGACGCCTGACAAGTTCTGTCCTCTGGGTTCCTGCACACATACACACAGTGTATAGACTCATGAAATAAACTAATATTTTTTAAACCATTTTATGTCTGCTTATTCAAAGACAAGAATAATATGAAAAGATGAAAAAGACATGGTACAAATATTAAGTACAAGAATCTAAAGAAGCTCTACTATGACAGAAAAAGGAAATGTGAAGGTAAGAAGTATATCCAAAGATAAAAAGCTACCTGGAGCCAGGCAGTGGTGGCACACGCCTTTAATCCCAGCGCTTGGGAGGCAGAGGCAGGCGGATTTCTGAGTTCAGGAGTTCGAGGCTAGCCTGGTCTACAGAGTGAGTTCCAGGACAGCCAGGACTACACAGAGAAACCCTGTCTCGAAAAACCAAAAAAAAAAAAAAAAAAGCTACCTGGAAAGTATTTACTTCTAATGCCAAGGCACCTAAAAATAAAGCCTCACAGTAGAATAGGAAATCCTAACTCACTCAAAATCACTGCAAAGCCCTGAAAGCCAGAATGCACAGCAAAGGGACAGCTCAAATACCACTAATGGAAAGGCTACCAAACATGAGAGCAGGCACAGAATGACTCCATATGTGAAGTCCAAAAGCTTTCCACGGGATCCAGGTCAAGACAGGGAACTTAGCTAGACTCCAGAGAAACTGCATACTAGATCTTAGCCGAAGCCAGTAGGGGCTCTGGTTGGCTTCTGCTCATTGGGCTATACACTTTTTCTCCACTCTTTCCTGTATGTGCTATATTTTCATATTCCAAACAGCTAATGAGATAAAAGCTCAAAAAGTAAAATGAAGATATTTAAATACTAGTAATATCTAATCTTTGTGATCATATGGCACTGGAACCTACCAAGCATAAACTCAGCAACTCATTTACACACTCAACAGGGAGGAGCTTATGTTCAGGAGAGAAGAGTAAAACAATGTCAAAATCAACATTTGTCTTTACTTTTTAAAAAAAATTTTAATTAAAATAGAATGACATCATTTTTCCCTCCTTTTCCTCCCGCAAACCTCTCTCAAGCCACTTACAACTCATGCTGATAGTCTCTTTTTCTTTGATTATTTGTCTTAGTTATGGTTTTACTGCTGCTGTGAACAAACACCATGACCAAGACAACTCTTATAATGGACAACATTTAATTGGGGCTCAGAGGTTCAGTCCATTATCATCAAGGTGGGAACATGGCATCATCCAGGCAGACACGGTGCAGGAGGAGCTGAGAGTTCTACATCATCGGCAGGCCTAGTAGTGCCAATTCCTTGGCCAAGCATATTCAAACCATCACATTATTGTTAAATGAGTATGTCTGTATGTCTGTATGAACATAAGGATATATGCACAAATACACACACACACAACCTGCTGAGTCCAGTTGTTTTGTGACTCTGTGACTCGAGGGCTCACCACTCTACATTGGATAATAAATAAGGGGCTAATTCTCCTTCTCCCAGCAGCCATTAGTTGCCTAAAGTTCTTTGTGTAGTGAGGGGACACTGCAAACTTCCCCCCTTCCACTTTCACATGCCTGTTTATATTGCCCCTGCTACAGTGTTGTTTCTATGTGGCTCTCTAGGAGAGACTGTTTCACAGGAGACTTCCTCATAGTCTGGCTCTTAAGAGCTTTCTTCCGGGGGCTGGAGAGATGGTTCAGTGGTTAAGAGCACTGACTGCTCTTCCAGAGGTTCTGAGTTCAAATCCCAGCAACCACATGGTGGCTCACATAGTGGCTCACAACCATCTGTAGTGAGATCTGATGCCCTCTTCTGGTGTGTCTGAAGACAGCTACAGTGTACTCATATATAATAAATAAATAAATCTTAAAAAAAAAAAGCTTTCTTCCAACTTCCCAGGGACAGTGAAGTTTCAGACGTAGAAAAGAATCTACTATTGCCCTTTGCTAGTCGAGCATAATTCCTTACTCCATTCTAAATCTTATCCTTACACACACTGATAACTGTAGCTACCCCTCATCAAAGAAGCCACTCTTACGATAGAGACCAGCACAGAAAAGCACAACTAGACACAATACAGCGATGAACTGCTTGCTCCTCGGGAGCCCAGCCCCTGTGGATAGAGCCACACTGCAAAGCTCCTGCACATCTGTCTCCACACTCACCCTACTTCTCATCACTTTTCACAGTAACAAATGAAAACTGCCTCCTGGGAGCAATGGCAGCCACAGAGAGGCTGCAGGCGGGTGGGGACTTCCAAGGGCTCTCCTCTAAAATGACCACACCCTTTTGACACTGACTTTACACAACAACTCTTCCCTTACACAAAGCAAAACAATGCCAAACTCAACCTCTTCTTCATACCAGTTACCCACTTCACCCCCAAAAAAGACTAAGTAGGAGGCAAAGTTTATGCTGCATACCTGTGCTCTCAGCTACTCAGAAAATGGAAGCAGGACAAGTCCAAGCTTGAAGCTAGCCTGTATCAAAAAGCAAAAACAAACAAAAGAACCAAAAAACCTTACAACAGCACTGATTATAACAGTACAAAGTGGAGACAACTCAACTGTCCACTTGGAATGCTGAGCCATGCGAGAGAATGAAGTAGTGAAATCTAACACAAAGGCTCGCACGCTGACTGTCTCATTTATAGACAGTACTTATAGAAAGACTAAAGTCACTGTGCAGTGGTGGTGCACGCCTTTAATCCCAGCACTTGGGAGGCAGAGGCAAGCGGATTTCTGAGTTCGAGGCCAGCCTGGTGTACAGAATGAGTTCCAGGACAGCCAGGGCTGCACAGAGAAACCCTGTCTCGAAAAAAAACAAAAAAGACTAAAGTTACTCAGTACTCCAGGGACAGAGACAATGACAGCTAAGGAGTCTGAGAAGTTTTTAAGTGATGTGGTTGTGAGTAAAAGCCGTAAAATTGTTGCTAAAGGACAAAGGGGACTGATCTGAGTGATGAGAAAGTCAGGCAATGATAATGGTCAAACAAGTGAATAAATCTATACAAATATGTCAAAAACCATACTCAGAACTGGGACCTTGAAAACTGTCTTAGCTATAGCTGCTTGGTAGAGTGCTTGACTAACATGCTGCCCACTATCCCCAAATCTAAGAAATCAAACAGTAAGTGCACATATACTGGGGAAAACAACTGTAATTAAAGTTCCCCACATCATTTGCCAACTGGGGCCACAAACAAGTGAGTTTACACTTTACACTTTAATATGCATTGGTGAATTGGACACGCCACCAGTGGAAAAACACAGATAACTTCCAAACCAGTGGAGCAAAGAAGTTACTGAGTAAGGGACCATACAAGTCAGCACACTGATGGGGATCATCACTGCAACCCCTCCCCACACCTGTGTCTGGCATAGCTTTCCTGACACATTCCTGTCTTCTGTGTCCTGGTGATGGATACTCCTGAACGACAAGAGCAAAGCTGTGATGGTTTAAATATGCTCGGCCCAGGGAGTGGCACTATTAGGAGGTGTGGCCTCATTGGAGGAGGTGTGCCACTGTGGGCGTGGACTTTAAGACCCTCATCCTAGCTGCCTAGAAGCCGGTCTTCTCTTGGCTGCCTTTGGAACAAGAGTTAGAACTCTCAGGTCCTCCAGCACCATACCTGCCTGGACGCTGCCATGCTTCCCACCATAATGATAATGGACTGAACATCTGAGCCCCAATTAAATGTTGTCCTTTATAAGAGTTGCCTTAGTCATGGTGTCTCTTCACAGCAATGAAACCCTATGTAAGACAAATACTAAGGCTGCCAGCAGATAAGAGGGCCCACCTAACCTGAAATATTGGCTGCTGGCTTTTCTAGATATCCCACTAATTCAACCTCCAGTTACTGCTCAACAAAGTTAGAGGTGGGAAGGGTCATGGTGTCCCAAGATGACCGTATCTGTAACAGGTGGTGGTCCAGCTAAATAAACAGGAGCAGACAAGCTTTTGCACTAGGTTACTCTCAGCTCACTCCTCCTGAATTTCAGCTTTATGAAGCACTGTCTCCAGTTTCAACTACCTGAACATATATCTATCCTAAAAGAGAAATGCAGCAGTTGGATGTAGTACACTCAGGAGACTAGATGACAACCTAGATCTACCCTGGGCTACAGAGTGAGACCTTGCCTCAAAAAGAGAAAAAGAGGGCTGGTTGATGGCTCAGTGAGTAAAAGCACTTGCTGCCAAACCTGACAATCTGTGTTCAATTCCCAGAACCCAGAGGGAAAAAAAAAAAGACAGCACTCAGGTTGACCTCTGACCTCTACACACTCATTGAAGCATATAAGCAACCACCAAATACAGTTTTAAAACATTACTTTAAAAAGAGAAAGAATGGCCAGGCAGTGGTGTCCCACACCTTTAATCCTAGCACTCAGGAGGAAGATGGATCTCTGTCAGTTCAAGGCCAGCCTGGTCTAGAGAGTGAGTTCCAGGATAGCCAGGGCTACACAGAGAAACCCTGTCTTGAAAAACCAGGAATAAAGAGAAGAGAAGAAGGGAAGGAGAGGGGGAGGGGGGAGAAAGAGAGAATGAGAATGAATGACACGGAGCCCTCAGGCGTTGTGCCCAGTTTCCAGCAACATCTCAAAACTACACAGTAGCATCCTGATGGGAAATGAGCATGACTTTGACATGACCTGTTAGATCCTCCACATCCGCATACATGTTTGTGGTTTGCCGTTACCTTGGGGGCTCTGACTTCCACAACCATCTCCCTTTCCCAAACCCTGGGAACCAGCGATCCATGTCTTGCTGCGCACACACAGTCATCACTATGGACCCTAGTGCTCCCGGATCTGTCCACGCAACAAATGCTGTGAATTTGCAACTGTGTTTTCTAACATTTGCAACTGTGTCAGTTACATGCTGACAACACGGGGGTTGCAATAGTTCTTACCTCAGCAACAGAGCACTGAGAACATCTTTGCACAGTTCTAAGGCATAGGTCCTCATTTCTCTGAGTACATCTGACATGAAAACCTGACTACCAGCAGCCCATCTCAGAGCCAGTTCCTAGGCACCAGCACTTTTTTTTATGTTCCCAGTGGAATTCTTTCAGCCAAGGAAGACAGTCAGCAGGATCCAAAAGGTAGGGCCCAGGGCCACCAAGCAATAGGGCCTGCCTCTGGCCTGTTAGGGCCAAGAGGAATTCCACATGGACCCTGCATTATGGTCACCCACCCACCGCATCTAAGAAACAGTGCAGCATCTCTGCTTTAAAATCTAAGTTCTGGGCACTCACTGCTGTGAAGGGGAGAGTAGGAGACCACTCAGGAAGGCATGTGGCTTCTCCATGGGTTTACTCACCTTTGTTAATGCAAAGGCCACTGTCCCATCATCCTCAGTGGACAGATCAAGAAGTTTCTGGTAAAATACTTCATCATAAGGCCCATCTATCTGTAATGTCTTCCTGAAGGAAAAACACCAAGACCAAATCAACTGGGTGACAAGGCTTTAAGGACTTTCAGTCACTAGTATGCTCTGTATCACACAACGCAGATCAACAACCACGTTGTTTGAGAAGCACCTGAGAGATGTACTGCTTTCTCTCAGAAGGCCTGATTTTACAACATTAAGATGTTCTACAAAACCCAGGGCTCTAGGAGGCCAAGACTCATTCTGAGCTGTTCACCATACTCTTAAACAAAAGCCAATGATGTACAAAAAGAATCCTGCCCGTGAGACACTGTGTGTGTAGACATGGGAACCCACAGTGCAGCCCCAGGGCCCTAGGCGTGGCAGAGACTTCTAAGGAGCTACCAAACCAGTGTTCCAGGAGCAGCCCGTGGGGTAACACTGCCCTCTAGAGGCCAGGCCCTGACACAGGATTTCAGAATGGCTGCATTCCTAAGTGCTTTATTTCTAGTGTCTTAGTGACCATGAATCTCAGAGACCCTGGCACACCAGGGTTAGGGTAGGTACCTCCTAGAGCTAGGTTCTAGGAGCTTTGTTTTGTTCTGGAGTTCAAGCAACCTTGACCCCAGCCTAGCCTCACAGCTTCCTCTGGTGCCAGCCTCACCTCTCTTCAGGAAACTCCTCTAGGTATCGCTCAACCCGGTTGTACAGAGGGTAGAGGCCTTCGATATCCAGCTGGTCCAACATCTGCACCTGGAGGGTTTTGTACAGAAGACAGCCCTTCGGTAACCCCGAGTGCTCTGGGGTGTTTTTTCCTACCAAGAACATCAGGGGAGAATGAGAGCAGGTTTATTATCAACACTTGAAGACTGTGGAGGGAGACCCAGGCCGGCGCAGACAGCAGAGCTCACTCTGGGCAGCACAGACAAGACCTACAGGCTCCAGCCTAGCACTGAGGCAGATCTGCACACCACACAAAGGTACAAGGCTGACTGACCTCAGAGCCACCCAGTGGCTCTACACACAAAAAACGTAGAGACAGTTCCTCTCCCTTTGGCCCTGTGCTGTCCAAACACCAACTCAGAATATCCTTTAACTCCATTGCATGCCCTAGAAGTCACTTTATACCTAAGTTTAAAGATAATCCTACATGAAATAAAGCCCAGAACTGCAAAAAAATCATTCAGACATCCTCAAACCCTCAAAACCAATTGGGGTTTCCAGAGTCAAAAGCCATTAAGTCCACACAGAGAGATCTGGCTGCCACGGGACAAGCTAAACATGCAGAGCCATGGACTGTGGTTAAGACCACTGGCAGGGTCCTGTCCTCAGTGGGACAGATAAAGAAGCAAAGATTCATCCTTGACTCATTCACTCACAACAATGTGTACAATGCCTGTCTCCCTGACATCCCTGACCATCCCTCAGGAAGAATTAACTAAAGGCAAAAACAGGGGAGGGAACAATGTATACTCAAGCACCCCAGCACAACACTCTTAGCCACACAACAGATGCACTGTGTCAAGATAGCAGGATACCCATGCAGTGAATGTCTACTGTAGCTAAAAGATGAAAACCTACATGTGCCGATAGACTTATGCTATTTAAGGTTACAACAAAACGTGAGTATGATATCATTTCAAATATTACTCATCCATGACTTAGACCTAATTCTAACTCATCACTTAGGTGACATCAATGTCCATAAGGTCTATGAGGGAAGCCTCGGGTGTTGGAGAGTCTCCTCTTTCATCCCCAGATCCCTAAGTGCCAGCGCCCATCTGTGTCCTCCCAACACTACTGCTTTAATTTCAACAAAATTTTTAAAACAGTAAGGAATTGCTTTCAAAACAAGAACAAACCCCCAAAAATTCACTTGTAGTTTTTTTTTTTAAATCTTTTTTCACAAACAGTTGGCATGGGGAAATAACAAGGAAGGCTAGGCCTGTGGGGTTCCTGAAGGACACAGGGCACTGTCAATCTCAATGGTCTTTGCAAGCCCCAGAGTCACACCTGACCCTGATTCATGAGTCATCACAACATACTACAGTGGCAGGGCTGGTCTACCTCCTAAGAAGGCAACTGTACCCAGAAGTCCTGTAAGCTGGTCCTCACTCCATGGCACTCAGCCCAGCTACAAAGGACTCCTGGTCTCAGTTCTTCTCTTACATGCAGACTGAGGAGAATCAGTATCCAAAGTCAAGATGATCATCAAGAGGAAAAAAGTATAGTTGAAATCACTGAGTCATTGCAGAAGACACACAATATATTGCTAGATACCATATAATCCAAGTGTGACAAGCAGCTTACAAACCAGCTACAGATGCAAAAACAAGTCTTGACCCTCTGAGTCAGCTAAGCCTCATTCTGTGCAGCTAGACCACATCCCCAAAGGTACCATGAAGGGACATAAAGATCACCTTGTAGGTTCCACTCTGTATACCCACGGGAAGGGATAGTCTCAATGCACCTGTAGACCCCACAACCTGATTAGGGAAGGCCAGGCCCTACCTTGGTGGTG
The DNA here is from genome assembly GCF_004785775.1 of Grammomys surdaster. Taxonomy (NCBI): domain Eukaryota; kingdom Metazoa; phylum Chordata; class Mammalia; order Rodentia; family Muridae; genus Grammomys; species Grammomys surdaster. The sequence continues at coordinate 756,924 of NW_021604595.1, forward strand.
TAGGCTCCTGCTGAAAGGGCTGGCTTCACAGACTTGTGGGCCTTGGATCCCAAGCCTCAGGGCACCCGCTCTGCCTTTGTCTGAGCCGCTCAGCAGCACCCTGGTGATAACATGTACCAGCTCTCGGATCACAGCCCTCGTGCAGTGAGGCCCACTGGCCAAGCCGTTGGAAGGGAAGAAGAAGGGCTTCAGGTGGTGTGCAAGCTCCTTTAAGTCAGCCGCAGGGCTCCGGGCATCGCCACACCCATAAATCAGCTCTCCATTCTTTAGGCAGGGGAAAAAGGAAAGGGAGATGGATCACACAGCTGACAGAAACACAAGCAGGAGCAGGGCACAGACAGGACCCCGTGTTCTCAAATGAGCCTATGCAGGAGAATCCCACTCTCCATGCTATGTCACAGGCACAAATCAAAGGAGGAAAGGTCCAAAAACTTCAGGCCAGCTCCCTGAACTGACATCCTCAAACAATGATCTCACAGCATGTCTGTAAGCAAATGCTGGGCATAAACCAGATGTCCACACATTCCCTTTACTTGAGGCCTAAGTAGTGATGGAGTTAGGACTAGGCCCACAGTCCCCAGAGCTGCTAGAAGTCTTAGAGCCAGTCCTGTGCTGAGGAGCGACTGATCACTGACATGGGAACCTCCTGCTTTAAGACTGTTGATCTTCAGCAAGCCCCTCAAGATGCTCCTTACCACACAGCACTCAGACTTACTCAGTCCCAGAGCTCAAGCAAGGGCTCATGCTGCCCACTGCTGACACTTTGGATGTGATAAGAGCCTGACACATGGACAATACCAGGCGCATTCCAAGGCTCTTTGAACCGCATACCTTCATATTTTAGCCCTTTAGAACTACCCTGGGACCCCTGCCCTTCGTATCTTCTCCACATGGAGTCTGGTCAGTGTAAACAACAAAATATGAGCAGACACAACATCCCAGCACCCATGAGGCTCTTACCAAAGATACCACAAGGTGGCCCCAGAGCTGTGGCACAAGGTAGAAATAGAAATGCCTGAGAAAGTAACTACGAGGCTGACTCTCTAAGGCTCTGAGACAATGAGTTAGTGTGAGATGCTAAGGGCTCAGGAGAGCAGTAGTAGCCAAGAGGATACTCTCTGCCCTTGAAAAGTATGGGAAGGCCCTTCTCCTCACTGGATCCTGAGATGTCTCTCTAGAGGCCCTGACTAGGTACTATCCAAGGGCACTGTTCACCATGCTAGGCAAGAGGAAGAGGGTGACCAAAGTGAAGCTAAGACAGTCACATGACATCCAGGGTAGAGCCATGTGTGCCCATAGTGAAGCTTGCCTCTCCTCCAGGTCCAAAAGTAGCCAAGGGAGTCCTCATAGCAAGGTCTCACCCCAGCATCAAGGGTCTAAACTTGAGGCACATTGTAAATGTAAAACCCAGATCTTATGGGGCATTCAGCAGAGCCACAGCCTAGGTAGAGTGGTGATTTTATAACAAGGGCTCTTAGAACTCAACAATGTTTTTCACCGCAAGTCCAATATCTAGCATGGGATCACTGAGTACAACCAGGCAGCTTCTCCAAGTGGGGACTTTCAGAGTTTCAGGAATTTTCTGCTTTGCTGGTTTGCAGAATTTAAGGGAGAAGGAAGTGTACAACATCAGAACCAGAGCGCCAGAGAGCTGCCAGTACTTACTGTGCTGAACTCACTGTACTGCTACCCCACTGCTTTAAAAAGCCATCACAGGGCAGCAAGATGGCTCAGTGGATTAGGGTGCTTGCCACCAAGCTTGATGACTTTAGTTTAAAGCCAAAGACACACAGGACGGAAAGATAGAACCAACCCCTGCAAGTTGTCCTCCGACCTACACACATACACCATGACATATGCGCGCAGACGCACGCGCACGCGCGCGCGCGCACACACACACACACACATTAAAAGAGACAAAATTTTGTAAAATTTTTTATTTTAAAAAAGCCACTGCAGATCACTTCCTTTAAGCTGCCTCTTGGGGAAGTACTAGCTGATCTCTGGATTCTTCCATGCAGATTACACAGAAACTGCAGACCAGATGCCTCAAATGTGACCTGACAGGTTCAGAAATGGGCTCAGAGTTAAAGAGACTTATCTCCAGGATTCAAATGTCAGATTCCCAATCTCTTAAAGAGTCAAAAAACTCTGGGGAGAGGGATGACTCGACCTCAGTGGTTACCTTAATTCAATCCCAGATCATCCACTGTGGAAAGAACACTGACTCACAAGGACTGCCCTGTCTCCATACAAGTACCACAGCAACTGCACACCCACGGCCATTTTTATTTTTATTTTTATTTTTTTGAAAGAGAGAAATTAATTAAAACTGTCTTCCATTCCTGGATTTAGGGAGATGGAGACAGACAAAGAAGGATGTTGATTACTCTGACCAGCCTCTAGGGCAAGGAAATTCTCAAGTTAGATCTAGTTAATACCAGCCCATGACACAGCAGCAAGAGAGAAGACAGGAGGACCTCTAGCTCACCCATCCCTTTTCCCAGACCAAGCAAGACACAGGTCTGGAGAAGCCCATGCTCAGTCTGCTCCCTCACACAAGTCTTCATGCTGCCTCAAGCCTGCTGCTCACTGGGACAATGGTAAAGAGAACTCTAGAGATATGTTCCCAGCATGGTCACTGCCACTGCCTCCTACCAAGGCTGGCCCTGCATTGTCCCCTCCCTCTTTCAGCTCCATCTGCTCCTCCTGCAATGTCAAGGACAGAGCTCTGTCTGAGGCACACCAGCCTAGACACCTCAATGTATGTGATCACAGAACCTGTGGCCAGGATCAGTGTGGTAGGTTTACTTAGAAACCAGCATGGACTAGAAACAGCTCTTACCTTAAATATCCTAAGATTATTCTGCGCCTCCTGTAGCAGACTCTTCAAGGCAAAGTGCATACGCTGCTTATTTCTGAAAGAACAAAGCAGTGATGGTGTTAAAGGCAGTAAGCTGGGCCTTGTATTCACACATCCATACATATAGCTCCAGGCTAAGCTGGGACCTAGAGCTACCTTAATCCAGTAACTGTGGCCTGAATGCAGGATGGGAGCTTAGTCTAGGGCTCAAAGGCAGCCATGAGGAGTCCTGCAGAGGCAGGGGAACCAGAAAGCCATGGCACATCAGTCACTCAAAGTCCATGGAGCTCTCTCTCGCCCTTCTTGATCCTCAACTGCAGCTCCTTCCAAAAGCTGCAGCAGGCACTCAAGCATCGTGATCCCTGTGACAGATCTCAGGAAGCCTAAAAGAGGCAGGAACATGGGACCTCTCACCCTCCCTCTATCTCAGAGAGCTGTAGGATTGTCCCCCTCTTCAACTCTGCCCTACTCGTTAGCAACTGGCACCTGCTGTCTCCTCTCCTCTGCCACTCAGGCTCCAGACCTTACCTCACCTAGGCACCTCCATCAGTGTCCCTGAACATAGCCCCCTTCTCACACTCCCACATGAAATCTACAGGGCTCCCAGGGATGCAACCCCATCCCAGGCAAGGATCCCAAACCATGTCCTGAGGTCACACTGGGGACAACACATCCACACAGTCACCCACAGCCAGCTCTGAAAAGGCTGCATTATGAACATTTCAAGGACAGCTCCCGACTCAGGTTTGACAAGTTACAAATTCTCAACAATACTCTCTATTATTGTTTGCTTCAAAACATGCAGCCTTGTGTGCACAGGTAAACCACTCATGACTCTCCCTTAATACAATGCCAAAACGATTTGGTTCTCACAGGAAGAATAATACCATTCTGCTTCCTGGAATGAGCAAAGAGCCCTTTAGACAGAGCAGAGCCCCACCTCCCCCTCACAGAACCCCTCCATTTCCCATCTCACCAGTCCCCACAGTCACCACCTCACAAAACCTCCATAAATATTTCCAACCTCACGGACACCCACCTTACAGAACATACCCCACTGCTGACATGTCAGACAATAACTTCCACTAGCTTACAGAATAGACCCTACTTCCCCACAGTACAAAATACTCCATCCTCTTGACCTCACCTCACAGCCCCCAGGGTCCTCCCGCATAGAAGAACCCAAGCCCACTATCCTCACTTCACAGAACATGCCTCTGACCCCCATCCCTCTTCTCACATACACACACCATCAACACCTCATGAAATAACTCTCAAGACCCCCATCTCAAAGGTGCTCCCTTAGCAGGCGTCACCCACCCTCAAAACAACAAACGAGAGAGGACTCTTACCCTGAGTAGAGGTCAAGGGGACAGTATTTACTGATTTTCTTCCACTTTCCAGTGGCTACCTGGTAAAACACCAATATGACAGTATCAAATACTTGGTCTGTGACTACAAGTAACTCAAAAAAAATTAATAAATCAAAAACCAAAAAACAGCATAACTCATGATGGGCTGCAGCCTTGACCTGGAAAAGGTCCCAGGTGTACAACCCTAAATAGGAAGGAGCCAACTTGACCCCTCACCCTAGGAAACTCCTGTTAACTCTTAGCCTCAGTCGCTCCCAGCTCAGCCGTCCTGTGAGCAGAAGAAAACAGCAGGCCCTTGAAGGTTTGGCAATGAGAATGGCAAGTCTCTAAGCTACTAACAGCCAGGGAAAGGACACTGCACATGCAATCTTGTGCTGCCAGTAGGATCTTTTGTTGTAACCACCGAAATGTAAAATGTATACAATCCCCAACTGAGAAAGCCTAAAGGAATCTAAAATAACTACACAGAGCAAAGAGGCAACAGGGATGGGGACACGGCTTTTGCTGCAGATATTAGGACATTTACTACAGGAAGAAGGACGTTCACTCCCTCAGCAGGGCCCACATATAATGAAGGGCTAAGTGAGTGTAGGAATGCAGCCACTCCGGAAGACCAACTGACAGCCACCAGTATTTGTTTATCAATCGGCAGAACACATGTAATGTGGTGTCATGCTTGCTTTAAAAGTATACCTATATATCAAACACATTTTGAGAAAAACATACAACACAAAATCCTCAAAGATCACTGGGGGGGAAGCACTGGGTAGAACAAGTACAAACAACATGAAAGAGGCACCACCACCAGCACCTGTGTTATGGTATATATTGTTACCATAGGAACATGTCTGGAAAGATAACCAAACTGATAGCATGAGTCACACTAGAAGGAGATCCAACTACCAGCTATGAATGAATATTATTTCATAATTTTAAAAATATATACTTCTTAATCCTATCATATAAGCTGGGCATGCTTTTCATATGTAAAAACTAGCAAAAACTTCCCAGACTCATAAATCTTGAGACCTCAGAAAGTGTCTCAAGTTCTTTAAGAATACAGGGAACATATAAATTAAAACACACACACACACAGCTAAAGAAGTGGACAGAGGGCTGGAGAGATGGCTCAGTGGTTAAGAGCACTTACTGCTCTTCCAGAGGTCCTGAGTTCAATTTTCAGCAACCACCCACATGGTAGCTCACAACCATCTGTAATGAGATCAGATGCCCTCTTCTGGTGTGTCTGAAGACAGCTACATATAGATACTCATATAGATAAAATAAATAACTCTTTAAAAAAAGAAGTAGACAGAAGGTTTGTTGGTAGGAGCACTAGCTGCTCTTGCAGAGAATCCAGATTCTTGTATCGGCATGTACATGACTGCTTACAAATGTTACTCCAGTTCCAAGGATTCTGACAGCCTCTTTATGGCCTTTGTGGGCACCAGTAATGGAGTACATCACACATGCAAGAAACTCTCATTCACATAAATATAAAAATCCACCTTATAAAAAGAAAGAAAATCAGTTAACTCTAAATAAGAATAGTGAGCTTGATGTGTCTTTTTTGTTTTGTTTTGTTTTTTATATCACTGTGTAACCCTAGCTGGCCTAGAACTCTCTCTGTAAACCAGGCTTGCCTTGAACTTGCAGAAATCTGCCTACCTCTACCTCCCAATGCTAGAATTAAAGGTGTGCACCACCATGCCAAGTTTCTTTCTGACCCTTTAAATATCCTATTCTTAACCCTCTGTCCTAGTTAGGGTTTTTACTGCTATGATAAAACTGAATTAAGGAAGAATGGGCTTATTTCATCTAACACTGCCATATCTGTCATTGAGGAAAGTAAGGAAAGAACTCAAGTCGGGCAGAAACCCAGAGGCAGGAACTGAAGCAAACGCCATGGAGAGCTGCGTATGGGCTTGTTCCCCATGGTTTGCTCAGCCTGCTTATACAGCCCAGGACCAGCCGTCCAGAGGTGACACTGTTCCTCGTAGGACACTGCTCCCTGTGGAATGGGCCCTCCCATATCGATCATTAGTCAAGAAAATGTCCCACAGGCTCATCTAATAGAGACACTTTCTCAATTGAGTTTCTCTCTTCTCAAATGACCCTAGCTTAGGTCAAGTTGACATAAAACTAGCCAGCTTACTATCTGTAGCCTCAAGGGAAACAAACATGAAACTGCTACACACACAGCAACCTAGCAGCCTCCATGGAGAACACAGAACAGGGCAGGCCCATGCACAGCCTCAGCCCCGGAACTGTCATTACCCACCCTGCCTGACTCTCGGTTCCAAGAAGGCTGTCCTTGCATGGATGTCTTTACTGACCTGATTGAGAGCTCATACACTGCCAGAGGTCTTTTCGGGGATATTTGTCAAAAAAAAAAATCTGGAGGCTACCATTTAACTTCATGGCTTCCTTACACAGTGGGTAACAGTTAGGGCAAGCAAGTATGTAACCTAAAACTCAAAAAGAAAGAGCTGAGTAATGAGGATGTACAGACGTTCTGAAAAGCTCCAACACATTCCTGAAATCTAGAAAACCATGAACAGGCTGTGGAAAGACCAGAGGAGGCCCTAAACTCTCCCCGAGCTCATCTGAGACAGACTCCACCGAAGAAAAAAGGAAAACAAAGCTTAAGAACCCCGCTGACCCCCCAGGGGGTGGGAGTTTTGAGGGTGGGGAGGTGGGAGTGGGGGGGTAGATAGAGGTTACATCCACAAAGAAGAAGGAGGAGGTGTGAGGGGATTGGGGGTTCCTGGGTGGGTGGGGGATGGGGTAAGGGGACAACATATGAAATGTAAATAAAACATCCAATAAAA
>NW_021604595.1:764390-764697 GCF_004785775.1 Grammomys surdaster
GAAAGAATTTTCTGGCCTCAACTGACTTGAAAACTCTGAAAGGATGCCTTTGTTATATTGCTTGGAGCCTGTGATCCCCACACACTGCTAAACACACACATGAGCTCAATAACTATGCTTTTAGTGATTAATCCAATATATTTCACTTCTGGTGTTAAAATAAAATTGTTGAACTAAAAAAAAAAAAAAAAAAAAAAAAGAAACCCGCTGAGGACTAAGTGGGCTTGTGCTCACACAGGCGCTCACTGACTGAGGACTATGTGGGCTTGTGCTCACACACAGGCACTCACTGACTGAGGACTACGTG
>NW_021604595.1:764707-774820 GCF_004785775.1 Grammomys surdaster
GGACTACGTGGGCTTGTGCTCACACACACAGGCGCTCACTGACTGAGCACAGACTGAGAGACACACTGGCTTGGAAAACATTAATCCCAGTAAGTTAGTCAAGTAAAGAGTTCAGGAACTGTGTGTAGGCAAGAAGAGACTTTATGGGGCTGGCAAGATGGCTCAGAGGAGGAAAATTTTTGCAGTACAAGCCCTGGCCTAGGTGCCAGTCCCAGAACTCACAGTGTAAGGAGGGAACTAACTCCCAAACACTGTCCACTGACCTCCACATATGTGCCTTAACATGTATACACCCAAATAATAATAAAATTTAAAACATATATATAGCCATTACAGAATAAGCAGAGAAGTCACTAAACAAACAGTAACAGCCAGGCATGTTTGTGTGACCATGGTTCCAGGACTTGAGAGGCAGACAGGAAGAGAAAGTTTGCAGTCAGTCTGGGCCACATGAGACCCAATCTCAAAAACAGTTAAATGGGCTGGCAAGATGGTTCAGTGGGTAAACCCGAGTTCAACCTCAGAACCCAAGCAAAAAAACTGTAATTCTAGCACTTCTGTGACAAGATGGAAGGCAGAAACAAGAGACCCTCCCAGACACTTGCAATCCAGCTTGACTACACTAAGCTTCTGGCAGAAACAAGAGCAGCAAGGCAGAGAAGTGACTCCTGAAAGTAGTCCTTTGGCTTCCTCACTCATTAGGTTTGCACAATGCACACATACACACATGTAAATAATATATTAATTAATAATGGTAACAATTAAAAGGAGTTAGAGATAGAATAAGAGGACAGATGACCAGTATATGTTATATATTTATATATGAAGCTATCGAAGAACAAATTTTAAAACCCTTTTATCTTCTGAAAAAAAAAAAAAAACTGTTATGGAATGGGTGTTTTGCCTGTACATGGGCCTGCACACCTCATACACATATCCACACAGATACAAACACAACATCATTTAATAAATATTTTAATAACTAAATAAATGTATAGTTGAAAAACAACTCAAATGAAGATTAACTACAAAGGTCTGTATTTCTTCTGTTGAGTAAACAAAGGAGATAAGCCGTAACTGTTAGAATAAATTCCAGGATACCCACATCTACACACACCAGGACTGTCAAAGCCTAAGACAGGAACTGGGTGTAGTACATGCTTACACTCCGAGGAGGTGGAGGAGGAGGTGGAAATGCTCCCCAGCTACTGATGAATTCAAAGCCAACACAGGCTACACTAGACCCTCACTAGACCCTCCCTGCCTTTAAAAAGCAAAAGAAGGTAAGGGAGAAAGATAAAGGAGAGAGAGAGAGGGAGGGAGGGAAGAGGGAGAAGAAAGAAGGAATCCTGTAACATTGAATCAGTAATAAAAAAAAAAGCTTCCAACACAAAAAACTAAGTAACTGGGGCTGGAGAGACAGCTCAGAGGCTTCCAGAGGACCCGAGTTCAGTTCCCAACACCCACATGGAAGCTCACAACCATCTGTAAACACTGTCCCTGAGGACCTGGACACTCTTGCATAGACATTCAGGCAGAACACCAATGCCCATCAACATAAATCTTTAATAAGAAAAATGAAACACAGTAATCAAAGTAGTGTGGCACTGGCATGAAGACAAATATACCAATTAAAAAAGGAACAGAGAGGAGCCAAACATCTTCAACAAGGGTGCTAGGACCAGCGCTTAGAGAAAAGGACAGTCACAGGAACTGAAAAAACCAGATACCTAACTATATGCAAAAAGAATAAAATTGGACACTCAACACCATACACAAAAATTAAATGAAAATAGCTAAGATCTAAAATTACAAATGAAACTTCCAGAAGAAACTGAGAAGGCTCCCTCCCCTGGATTCAGCAGTGACTGCTTGGCTAAAACATCAAGACACAAACAACAAGGAAAAAGAAATTAGCTCAACATAATTAAACATTTTTATGCAAAAAGGGCACTCCCACAAAGAAAAACAAGAGAAGCACCTGCAAATCACTTCTAAGGCATCAACAAGCCAAGCACTGCAACTGGGCCATAAGGTAAGTGAGAAAGAGTGTCAGGAAAATAAAGGCTGCAGGAAAGTGGATGGAAATGAAAACCCTGTGAGGCTCAAGCTCAGAGAGCCAACAACCCAGCTCTGTCACATGCAGAGCCTCTCTAACCTCTACCTCTGTGTATGATGTAGGGATATGTTTAAAGGCCAGAGATCTAGAGCAAAGCCACGAGGTGGGAGGTGGGAGGATGGGGGGTGGGAGGTAGGGTGGGTAGGTGGGTTTCAAGGGAGAAGGGGGTAGGGAGGACGAGGGTTTAGCTCAGGTGGTAGGTGCTTGCCTAGCATGCATTAAACTTGGCACTTAGTGGCCAGCACTGCATAAACAGTTTGATCCACAGATTTCTCATATGGTGGAATCAAAGAACCAACCACAAGTTGTCCTCTGACCTCCTCGCACACACATACCCACTTGTATACAAACATCCACAAATAAATTATAATCAAAAAGATTAAAACTCTTAAAATAATAAAGTCAATATGAGCTGCTTATGGAATGAAAAGAGGATTCTCAGCAATTCCTTTTCATCTTGTGAAAACTCCAAGTGGCTTCCCCTCAGGCCCAGACGCCCTGCCCTGCCCTCTTGCACTAGACTCTAATCTCACCTTGAGGTGCTGGTGCATGCAGTATCGGCACACCTTGTGCTTCAGCTCATGGGTAACATCATTTGAGAAAGGGATAAACCCACATTTTGGCTGTAAGAGAAAAAAATGTTCAGGAAGAAATCGCATACTTCTACACACACACACACACACACACACACACACACACGAGATAGAGAAGAACAACTATCAGATAGAAATATCCCCAGAAATTGTGCTTTCAACTTTCTACATCACGGTCTACACCTCTGTCTCCAGGGGACAGCACTCTCACTGAGAGGACTGGTGGAGTTCTGCTCAGCTTACAGGAGTGTAACACAGAGCAGCTTTGTATTCTCACTGGCAGACTGGAGGGAGTAGAGATGGGTCCAGGGCTTCCAGCTCTAAGAAGAACAACCATTGTTCCCACTGCCATTAATGTATGGCCTGCAGAGCGCCCATCTGATAGTTGCTAGGTTTCCAGAATGTCAGGGATCCCAGCTGCCTTCTAAAATCTGCAAGCTGTCAGCATACACTGCCTGAGCTTAGCATTCTGGACAATGTAGCTGGAGAGACAGAATGTCCAGCCTTCAAGGATCACAAGACCCAAGCACTTGGGCCAAGGGATGCCTCGGGGGTCATCACCTTTCAGAAGAAAGGAAGAGAAGTTTAATGGTCCTGTGGGGTTTGGGGGCTGGGGATGGGGATGGGGTGGCTTCTAAGGCAATTGGCCAACTACTGAACATAGGTAGCTGAAGTAAGGGAGTCTTGGTCTAAGATCTAGAACTCTTGGGGCAGTTCACAGGGACTTCTGTAGGACACACAGGTGTCTGTGCCCCTGAGAAAGTCCTCCTGCACAGGAAGCCGTCTCTAGTCAGAAGATACCCTAGGATTGGATCTTCAATGCAGGAAGCAGCAAGCACATGGCCAAGGCTGAGGTTTTGAGATACATCCTGTACAGAAGGGTACCCAACATGCTTCTTTCTGGTTCCCTTAAGCAAAGTTTTACCAGCCCAGGTGTGTGGGCTGGCTTCCCCAGTGTTAACACCCAAGAAGGAACCTAATATAGTACCTAGAAGCTATGAAACGGGCTAGAGCACACAGGACACTCAGGGAAGTCGTGGAAAAGAAGCTAGCTGAGCTTCAGAGAAAGGCCAAACACATATTCAAAGCAGGGCCAGGGAGACTCACTGCCTGACAGCAACCTTTCCCTTTACCTGTAGTGCCATCCCACCAAGGATGAAAACTCACCTTAATCTCTACACACAGAATTGGCCGGTGCTCTGCAAAGTGGAAGGTCTGAAGTCTGGTTAAATTGGGAAGGCACATAGCATAACCACTGAGTGTGTCCAGGTCCTTGTCACAACGGGACTCTGGAAGACAGAGCAAGAATCACACCTGAGAGTTCAAGATAAGAGATAGCCAGCCCTGTAATACTAGAATCCCAGGGGATGTGGGGGTGGGGGGGAGACGACAAGATAGCCTCGGGCAGGCAGCAGTTGGAAGTGGGAAGGCTAGGTAGGACATATAATCAGGCTACATGCAGCCATCACTACAGGATGAAAACCTGGGTCAACCAGTGGGAGGTCAGCCTTGTCAAGCTCTAACCCTTGACACAAAGGCTTAGAAAGCTTCCTGGAGGTATATGCCGTCACATACAGTCACTGTAGGAGGGACATCTCGACCCTCCTGAACCCGTAACTCTTCAATTGGCAGACGTCATCTTTACCTCCCACTGTATAAACCCTAACCACGTAACTGAGATCTAAGGTCCTTTTAGCCAGTCTTTAAACCTGAGCATGATCTTGGGGAACTTTAAAATGTGCAATATGTATCAGAAGTGAGAAAAGTCTTGGAAATGGTGGCCAATTCCACCACTCTCTTTGCCCAGAACAGGGAAAAGAAATGTACTACAGCCCCTTCCTTTCTTCCTTCCTTTCAATTCTTGATTCTTTGTGTTCCCACATCACCTCAACATGCTCTGCCAGAAGCGTGCTCTTGGCTCCAAGGGACCAGCTTCCCTTCCAAAAACCAAACTTATTCCAACAGTCATTACAAAGGGTAATAGAGTTCTTGTAACTGTGAATTATCACACTTTTTTTCCCCCTGAGAAAAAATTCCGTGTAGCCCTGGCTGTCCTGAAACTCACTCTATAGACCAGGATGACCTTGAACTCAGAGATCTGCATGCCTCTGCCACGCCACCAATTTATCAAAAGTCACCACTGCCCATCATGGGAAGTGTCAAATTTTCAGCTGAGATTATGAAATGAAATGGAGATGCTGAGCACCTGTGGATGAGCATAGAGCTGAGACGGGCCTCTGTCTGTCTTTGTGGACTTGACCACTGAGCCCAGTGGTGTCCTGCCCTCTCCACCTCTCCTGCTTCTGCCCCAGACAGACCCCAGCGTCCTATTCCATTTTCTGAATCAATCAGAAAGGATTTCATTGTAGAGAATTCTATAGCATTATTGCCTGGTACTGTCGATCATGATACATTTTTGAAACCAACACATGGACATTACATGCTTGATCATAAAGAAAAAAAGCTTTAATCTGGTTCTTGCCATCAAAACCACCAGCAAGCACAAGAAAAGAAACCACAGGGATGGGGACAAAGCCTCTGGCCACAATACTGTTACAAAATGCCTGTACCTAACCTGGATTGAACACTTCAAAGACTTTTAAAATTGCAAACAAGCCAACCATGGTGGTGTATGCCTTTAATCACAACACTTGGGAAACAGAAGCAGACAGGTATCTGGGCATGCAAGACCAGCTGGTCTACACATCAAGTCCAAGCCAGCCAGGGATACAGAGAGAGACCTGTCCAAAAATAAATAAATAATACAAACAGTGTTTTACACCCTTACCTGGTCTTTCACACTGTATCTTTAAACACAGTTGTTTCACAAACTCTAAAGGCAGCTGAACGACTTCCTGAAAGAAAACACACATAACATACAGATTTCACAACGTCCTGAAAACTGGTAATGCTCCAGAACTATTCACAGTCACAGTTAAAATGGTGAAGTTCACAGTATGTTTCATAGTAAAATACTATAGTTTAAAAAACTCTGTATGCCAGTTTGGCATTAAGAGCTGGTCTATTATTTTCGGAACACGTAGAGGTTACACAGAAGCAAGAACACTTCAATGCACTAAAAGCAGCTGGCTCTCCTCAGAGCCAGCCAGAACCCACGACACCAGGGACCAGCCATGCCACCAGCATCTCTTGTCACACCCTTTCCTGGTCCTGCAGCATCTACAGACATAGAACAAGGACACAGAAATCCAGCCAGATGGCCAGCAAGCTGCACCCACTGAGCAGCAGCTCAAGCTCTGACGACACTGGGCACACATGCCTGGTGCTCTCACTCCCTCAGCTGTTTATTTGCAACTTTCTATGCAAAGGAAATCTGCATCAATGTAAACCATGTTCCTCACTGTTATCCCTGCCCTATGGTCCCAATGTGACAGAATTGAGTCTTCAGAAAAAGTTCCTACATGACAAAGGAAGCCTGCCTAGGACAAAAATGCTGGGATTTTGCCTCAGGAAGACCCAGCTCTCCTTAGCCATCTAGTCTTGATCAAAGACTCCCACTCAGCCTCGCTTGCCAGGGCTGGAAGATACAGTTCCCAGCAGACAATACCTCTGACAATCTTTCTCCAAGAAGACATGGATAGGTACCAACACTAGTCAATGGATATATGCTGTGTGAAAAGTGCAGGAATGCTCCTGAGAGGTCACACTTGACCTCCAAACATCCCCAACCCTAGACACTGTGGAAGACAGACTACAAAGTCAGCAGCCAAGGAAAGGTAAAGTGGAGAAGTTCAAAGTCCCAAACTCAAGAAGACAAGTCAGGTCAGACAGGTAAGCCAAGGGACATCCCTAATCTAGTCCCTCCCCGACACAGGCAAGCTATGAGGCAAGCTACAGTAAATCCCAAACAGAAGCAATGTTAATGGCTTCCCAAACCTTTCTTCTACGGCCCTCAGTGAGTATCATCCACAGCAACTCACACCCGTACTCGCATCCACAGGCCTCCTCCATGAGGAGCCTCCAGGAATGGGCCCACATTGATTCTTAAACCACAGGAACACAGGGCAAAGCTACCCTTCAGTTCAAGGATAGCATATGAGGTTCTCACTGGAGAACTTCACTACTCAGGCACCACATGGCACAGCAGGTGAGGAAAGCCTGACAATTCTCACTGCACAAGAGTTATCACTGAGATGTCGGAACTGAGCACAGAACTGTATGTCAACTGAGATCAGAATAAACAGCACTTACCCCACAATGAACATAGTTCTCTCCCAAAAAGTCTTTCATGACATTTTTGCCGAAGTCCACTATGTTCTGCAGATGCTGAAGTATCTCTTCTGAGGTCTGGAAGAGGCAAGCACAGGACAGCTTCAGGATGGACCTCCAGCCAGGGCTCCTAGTAGCCCCTCACTTCCAGAAGCCTAGCTCAGGACAGACTAAGCTCATCCCATGTACCCCACACACCTCTGGAGAACCCGTACCCAGAAATGTTCTACACAATCAAAGTATGTGCAGATATCCCACAGCTCCTACAATCGGATCTTGTCATAGCTTAGCCTGACAGAAATTCCCAGAACACACACAGTAGCCCTGTACAGCTATGTCATAGCTTCTGATTTTAAAAAAAAAAACAAAAACAAAAACAAAAAAAAAAAAAGAAAGAAAATCTTGAGAACAGAAGGATGAGTACATGAATACATGAGTCCCCACCAGGAAGACACTGCCCAAGAAGGCCTGGTAGGGCATCCACTGAGGTGGGGTGCATGTACACTGCAGCCACTGGCCAAGGACAAGCAAGGACAAAGAAGATGAAGCACCCAAGATACATCTGACAAAAAGAGGACACCTTGGGTCATTTCTCTTCATCAGCTGAGGTGGACCCATAGGATACCTGGGCCCCACCCTATCCCCTCTGCCTGCTCAACCCAGCTTGGATTCTCAGACTTCTGCCCAGTTAAGGCAACATTCCTGCTGGGAAACAAGGCCCAAGGGCCCCTATCACCTCTACCACCAATGTCCCATAGCTGCCTCTGCTCTCAGATGATATAATGACTTCCTGAAAGAATTCCACCTTCCCCCACTATGAGGTTCTTGCCCTCAAAAGCCAGGGCATCCTCATATGGCTCTCAGGCAGCTGGCCATGTACAGAAACAAGACAGGCCAAATGTCTCAGCCTCCCTCACACCGTGTGCTGGAACAACAGGAACAGATAAAAGGCTGTGGCCACAGGAGCCTCCAACACTCAGTATCTACCTGAGATTTACCAGAAAGCAATACCTCAACTTGGGTAAACAGGGTGGAAGCAAGTCTTCATGGAGGGTCCATAGGCTGTTCCTGGATGACTTACCCTCTGCTCTACCAGATATTGTCCACTGTGATTTTAGCATTAACAAATCATCTACCCAGGGTGACACACTGTATTTTATACACACAATTCTGCCGAGGCAACTAAGGAACTCATCAAGTTGAAACCTGGTCCTGGGATCCCAAGCAGAGCAGACAGACCTACCATAGAGTGACACACAGTGACAGAGAAGACCTCCTAGGTCTCACACATCAGGAATGGGGACCCACTGCATCCCACATTGAATGAGTACATCATACTTAAATTTCTACAATTAACATTAATATTTATGCACTGGAAGGCTTAGGATATAGGATAAACCCTAGAGATAGAACATTTCCCTATCCTGGGCAAAGCGCAATTTTCAATCTCTAGCACCACAAAGCACACATACACACTCCTGGAAAACATCCAGATCTTCTTAAGGATGTAACAACAATAGCCAGCCCACCAACCTTACCTTCTTCTTATTTGGAGGAAACTTCAGAAAACGTAGAACTACACAGCGCTGTTGGAAAAATAAAACAAAGTATGATCAATACTGGCCTAACACTCAGGCATAAGGGTCAGCAGTTGTGGAGAAAGGGTCAGGGCAGCATGGAAGAGACTTAGTAGGGATCACTTTCAGAAAGCTTGCACCACAAGGCAGCCAGGAAAATCTGTAGCCTTTGACCCAGCCCACTCATTCCTACATATTTATCTTAAAGAAATAGGGAAGCTCAAAGAAGTCATTATCCAGGGGCTGGTGAGATGGTTCAGAGGTTAAGAGCACTGGCTGTTCTTCGAGTAGACCTGGAATTGAGTCCCAGCACCCACATGGCAGTACTAGTTATGCAAATGGAGTACAAGCAAGCTGCCACAATGCCATGGGACAGGAGATGCACTGGGGTAATATATGCTCAGGTATAAGTGCGGGGGCTCTAAATGGCCACAAGAACACACTGAACTCCCAACAGCTGGAGCACAGGCAGCTGTGAGCTGCCCATGCTGAGAGCTAGCAAGTGAACTCGGGTCCTCTGGAAAAGCAAGCATACACAATCTTAACCTATGAACCATTCCTCCAACCCTCCTAGTTTGTCTTTTTTAAACAGGCTCTCACTATATAGACTGGGCTAACTTCAAATTCATCATCTTCCTGTTCCTACCTCCCAAGCACTGGGATCATAGTTGTGTGCCACTAAACCCAACTCATTTTACATTCACTAAATCAATTTCTAGCAAGACCTTGTTTCCAAAAAAGGGACAGAATTTCTTTAAGCACAAATTGTTAAGTGAAGCATGCATACAATCTCTTTAGACGACGAGCTCTCAAAGGACATCATGACAAGTTCAATACCATTTCCAGATTCAACAACCACAGTTTTGGGTTTTCTTTTTCTTTCCTTTCTTTTTTAGCAATCTCACTTCAGAACACAGAATGTAACCCAGGCTGCCCTCATGGTATTTCTGTCTCAGCCTCCTAAAGCTGAGAATTGAGTTCCCAGCCAACCTGGACTGCATAGCAAGAACCTATTTCAAATACATGCAAACAAGCTGGGTGTGCTGACGGATGTGTGTAATCCCAGCAGAAGGAAGGCTGAGGCAAGGACTTTCACGACCTCCAAGCTGACCCAGGTTACATGCAGAAACCCTGTCTCAAAAATGGCTTTTAAAAGGGGCTGGAGCCAGGCAGTGGTGGCGCACAAGCCTTTAATCCCAGCACTTGGGAGGCAGAGACAGGCGGATTTCTGAGTTCAAGGCCAGCCTGGTCTACAGAGTGAGTTCCAGGACAACCAGGGCTACACAGAGAAACCCTGTCTCAAAAAACCAAAACTCAAAAAAAAAAAAAGGTAGGGCTGGAAGGATAACTCAGAGGTTAAGAGTGTATACTGCTTTTGCGAAGGACCCAGATTCAATTTTTAGAACCCAAATGGCAGCTTATCTGTAATTACATCCATCAACCATGTATACCTACAATTCCAGGGGATCTAACATACTCCTCAAGCTTCTGAGGTCTTGTACATGGTACAAAGACATAAACACAAGCAAAACACATGCACACATATAAATAAATAAATAAATAAATAAATAAATAAATAAATAAATAAATAAAT
>NW_021604595.1:774830-824332 GCF_004785775.1 Grammomys surdaster
AATAAATAAATAAATAAATAAATAAATAAATAAATAAATAAATAAATCTTTTTCAAATTTTTTTGTAAAAACAGTATGGGGGAATACATAAGAAGCAGCAAAGGCCCCATGCACACTACTCCTGTTACGCTGAGTGGGACCCTCCCAGACCCAAGGTCTTCCTGTTTAAATATTTATTAATTTAAATAATTGTTAAATTAAAATATAATTTCATTTTTCTCCCTTTCTTTCCTCCAGTCCCTCTCATATACCCTGCCCCACCTGCTCAATATTATGACTTCAACAATTTAAAGATTTAAGGGCCCAGGCCTTGATGTATTGTCCAGGTTGGCCTTGTACTCCTAGGTTCAAGCGATCCTCTGCCTGAGCCCTCCAAGTATCTGGGACTATATGAGAACTCTGCATGCACCACCAAGCTCGGCCTCTCCAAGCCCTCTGTCTGACTTCCATTCCCAGCCGGTGCCGTGCATTAGATGCACTGCTCATCAGCTGCACAGCTGAGTGCCCGTCCTGACCGGTGGAGCTGAGAGCCAAGGCCTGCAGGCTTCAACTGCTCCCTTCCCATGTTCAAAGCAGCCATCATCAACTCATCTTGGGAATCACAGGCTTAATGATCACTTTAATGGAACTATAACATCATCTAAATTTAAAGGAAGAGGGGGAAGAGGAGGAGGAAGATCTACAGGAAAGCTAATTGTAAACAAATTCTAAGCTGGGTGACGGGGGTGCATGCCTTAAGCCCAGTACTCTATAGGAGGTAGAGGCAGATGGATCTCTGGGTAGAAAACCAGCCTGGTCTACATACAAAGTGAGTCCCAGGACAGCCTGGGAACTCTGTCTGGAAAAACAAAGGGGAAAAAAAGTTGATTTTCTCCTCAGCTGGGCACAATAGTGCTACTCTGCTCAAGGGCCTGCCTGATTATTCCCTCCAACAATTAAGACAATGTATATCAGTGACAGGAATAAGTGTGTTTTCCAGAGAAAGCCTGGCCATGCTTGAACATCAACACAGGACACACTGATGCCCTTATCAGTGAGGACAGAGCTCTGCTGTCCTGGCCTACAAGCAGGGGATATCTCACTCTGTCCCACATGGGGAGCCCTCAGGAGGCAAGCTTGTTCTCTTAGAGTTATCTCTCTCCACCTCCCAGGGAACTAAGAAGCTGCACCACAGAATTCTGTAGCCAAGCAGGCCCAGGAAGGGTGGTGCTAGGCAAGTCATATGAGCCTTTCTATCACAGGAACTCCCTGCTGTATCCTCAGAGAAACCAGTTGAGAAGCCTGGTGCACACAAATGCCAACAATAGGAGCTCACTGAGCCCACACCTGGCAGTATCTTACTATTAATATGAATTCAGATTCCCAAAGTTCCTGCCACTGTGTTCTTGATAAACACAAGACAGCTGGCCTATTTACAAACGGAAACTATACATTTCCTTTGCATTACTGATACACTAACACTGACACAGACACACACACACACACACACACACACTACTACTACTACTATTACCATCAATACAAGCTAATTCAAAAGCAAGTCTCTAGCCTTCTAAGGAGAAATAAAGTTAATAGCTAGGCAAGGGGGCTCACACCTACAATCCCAGTAGCTGGAGGCTCAGACACAAGGATGGCAAGTTTTAGGCCAGCCTGGTCCACAAAGTAAGGTCTACTCCAACCTAGACTACAAAGAAACCTGTCTTTGAAACAAAAACAAACAAAAGCCAGATGTGGTATATGCCTTTTATGAAGAGAGAGGCTGATCTCTGTGAGTCTGCAGTTAGGCTGGTATACATAGAGAGAGCTCAAGGCCAGTCAGAGCTACATATGAGACGCTGGGGGCTGTGGGGGTCCTGGGAACAAAAATCTGTTGGCTCCTCCCTGACACATAAAAAAGCATCACTATCCCTGCACTTCCTAACACCAACTACTGCAGAGCGCTCCAGAATGAATACTCCCAGACTACAGTCCCTCCACCACCTCTCCCCTTGAGGTGGACCACATGAATCCCAAAGTATAAAATGTGAAAAGTTAGGCCTGAAAGGAAACCCAAACATTTTTTTGGCTCTTAAGGTCAAGGTCACATGCAATGGAACAGAGCTTGGAGGCAGGCCTGAATCCCAGGCATCTCCACATCACATTTCCAGTTATCCAGCTCCAAGTCACTGCTGAGTTGTTAACTAAGGAGTTAGGGGTGCTGGCCAATCCCAGGCAAACAGTCTAGACAAACCATGTGGGGTCTAGGCAGCAAAGCCCACAGTAACCCACTGGTTCTCCATTACTGGACCATCCCCCCACAAGATGTCCCCAGCCTTCACATCCATGCACAGTAGCTTGGCCTCTATCACCACAAAAGTCTTCTCCCCCTTCCCATCAGGTAGCTCAAACCATGACCAACTAGGAAAAACCTCAATGCAGTGACGGATCCATCTCAAGAGAAACTATTTTCTCCACCTACGCATTCATCACCCACAAATTGTCATCAGCCCTCAACCACTCCTCCTGCCGGAGAACTGTCATCAGCTTTAAAGGTCAATGTCAGTATCAGTACTAAGACACACTCAGCTCACCGGAGCCAACCAGCCAGTTCCATTCAACCCTCATAAAAGGCCTACCCTGACCCAGGGGTGGGTATGGGAAGTGAAGAGTGCATATCAAGGAGTGCCCAGTGACAGTATAAAACAAGTGAAAAACCTGCCCCCAAAACAGCTCCCATTAGCAAAGACAAGCAGAAGAGGGCATTGGGCAGAGGAGGCTAAACAGACAGCTGCAGAGGATTTCCCACCAACAGCAAAGGCATGGAACTAGAAAAGGATTGAAAGCAAGACCATCAAAGTGTTTGGAAGACATATTCTAAGTGGGGAGCTACTGGGTGATTTCCACTTTCTTCTAGTGTTTTTCTAGAGGCAAAGAAGCCACAGCTGAATAACCAAATAGAAATAAAAGACCACAAAGAACTTGCCAAAGTGAATTCAAAGGAGAGCTAGCTTTCTATCTCCATGACAAACTGACTGAAAAAATAAGCTTAAGCAGAGAAAAGGTGGGGCTGGAAAGACAGCACTAGCTGCTCTTCCAAAGAACCAGGTTTCAATCCCCAGCACACACATGACAGATGACAACCGTCTGTAACTCTAGTTCCAGCGGATCTGAGGCCCTCTTCTAGTCTCTGCTGGCATTGTACACATGATAAAAAGACATATGCAGGAGAAATATCATACAAATAAAAATAAAAAGATCTTAGAAAAAATAAAAGGAACAAAGGTTCAAGGCTTCAGGTTTCCATCCTTGGCTGCTTAATCCACTGCTCTGAACCTATGGTAAGGCAGAGCATCAAAGCTGTTCCCTAACTTCAGCTGGAAGAGAAAGCAAGAGTTTGAAAAGACTGGGGTTCCAACACAGTCCTCAAAGCTAAGGATCCAGTGACCTAACTTCCTTTAACAGCCCCATCAGATCAGCGGCAGACCAAGACTTCAGCATGGCCTTTGGAGGTCAGTTTAAGATCCAAACTATAACTAGGGTGGAGGGCGCCATGAAAGCCCTTCAGTGAAGACAAGCTATCCTATAAGATACTCCCAGGGTAGAAAGAATCACTCGCTGAATCAGATGTCCCAGGAGCCATGTCCTTTGACAAGTTAGTGAGGCGATATCCCAGAAAAGAGCCCATGAAAGATACTAGGAAGATATCACTGTCAAGGGAGGAAATACAAAAGAACATCACCCCTCAGGATGTGGCCTCAGTAACCAGAAACAGCACTCTACCCAGCCTGTCCCAACTGTGAGAATGATGCCCAGGTGGGAGCTCTGGTATATCGAGATGTGTCTCCTGAACCCAACTTCCATACAGACTCTCAACCTATAAGGAAAACATAGATGGTGCTAGTTACCAGAGGCAAGAGATGCCAAGCCACTGATGTTTGTGACACAGCCAAATACATATCCTCAGGACCTGAGAGGCAGGCTGCCAAAGCTGAGGTGTTCACAACAGCACAGTGTAGCCTCAGAGAGGATAGGCAGAGCAGCAGCAGTAGGACAGGCATCTTGTCCAACCTCCTTCCTGAGCTTCTGTAGCTCTAGCTCAGCCTCCCAGTCATCCTCCCATGGTGAGGAAGACACAAGTGTGAAACCATGGCAGGAGGTCACAAAGTGAAGAACTGATGTGATCTTTAGAGCCCAAGGGGGGCTACGGAGACAGGCCCCACCACCTCAGTGACCCCTAATACGTAGTGACCCCAACAACATGTGAAAAGGAGTCAAGGTTCACAGAAGCCATAGGTAGAATAGAGAAATTCAAGCAAACATCAGAGGCCCTTGAACTGCCTACTCAGACTGTGTTGATTGGATGGACCAGCACAGCAAAGTCTTGCTCTCTAGACACACAAAAGCCTCCTGCATTACTGCTCTCAGAAGAAAGAAATGTACTGAGAGCTGAAATCTGACTGAATTTTGACCAATTCAAAGAAGGAAAGAGTCAGGGAGGGAGAAAGGTCACCTCTGACAATGTAAATGCAGAAAGACGAACACAAAACTAAACATCACCGAAGGGAATATAGAAATAAATTCTAACCTGGCAGCATCAGGTAAGGAATCAAGAGAGAATGTGCAATGAGCCAGGATGTGACCAGACCAACCACCACGAGAGAGATTCAGCAGCAACAATCTGAGAGATCCCACTGCACATCTCACGTGTGGAATATGCCATTTCTTTAACAGATACCAGTGACAAGAAAACGTTCAAACTCTTTTAACCAGTTCTAGGTGAATATTGAAGATGGGTCCAGGGCTTGGGTATACACCACAAGGTTGGAAAAACAAAATATCAGCTCTGTGCTTCCATTATCTCCACAAAGGAGAATAATTTCTTTAGCATTAACCAGATGTCTACCTAGGCGATTATAAATAACCCTGTGATGGAAATCTTTGTAAACAATATCTTTATTATCACTTCCAATTTCTTGAAGTACAGAAATTAGATCCAAAACCATAAACTTTGAAAACCTTATTTTGTCCAACTTTCTTGTCCCTTTCCCATGTTGTCAGGGTCACTGAGCTGGCCTGGCTCCATAGCTCTCCTTGGGCTCTTGGGTGCCATCAATGTGATCAAATACACTGTTCCATCTTGTGACCTACTCAACAGTTCATACCTGTGTTCCTTTCAACCCAGAGATAGTTTTGATGCTAGAAACTGATCTCAGGGCCTCAAGCACACAAACGCACATTCTAATGCTAAACTACACTCAAAACTCCTTCTTCCTGATTATACTGAGTATACTCAACATAAAAGGTTTTAGATTCTTTCTCCTATGGGACAGTCTTACTATGTAGCTTTGGCTGACCTAGAACTGGCTACATAGACCAGGCTACCTCCAAACTCAAAGATATCTTCCTGCCTTTGGCTTCCCCAGTGCAGAAAATATTTTTTTAAAACAAAACGAGGAACCTGGAGTGGTAGCCTGTAACCCCGATACTCAGGAGGATGAGAAAGATTGCCTGACCTGAGGAGTTTGAGGTCAGCCAGGGCAACACAGTGAGACACATTCTCAAGTAAGCAATCAAATGATACTACTGAAAAGGCGATAACTGCTTGCAGTATTTTGACATATTTTCTTCCAGTCATGTGTAATTACAATTACACTGTAATTCGCTTTTTCCAATTAACATTACTAACATTTCCCCACACTATGGGCTATTAGCCTACTTTAACAAATCCATCCACAATAAAATAACCATCTAAACTGTTTATACTGGATATATAAGACAATGGTAAATTACAAAATGTAAACCCACAACTCAAAAATCCTAAAACACAAAGCTGAGACAGAAAATGTAAGATGATCCCTAAAGCTTGATGTTCACCCCTAAATGCTCCAGACACATGACCTGGACATTATAGGCTCTAGAAATGATCTGAGGTTCTCCACGGGGTCTCTAAAAGATTCCAGACCAACATGCAATGGGTAGTTATCTTCAAGTCTCAACAAATGTTCTTTCTGGGCAGGTCAGTTAAATAACAAATCTTTCACGTTACCTCTGTCAATAAGAAGGAAAACACGACAGCTCTGCCTAATGATAGGAGTGGACACTGTTTGCCCTGAACCTCATGGCCAACCCAACCCAAAGGCTAGGTGCCCTGGACAACTAAGTAAGAGAGTGAATGACAAACGAAATGGATAGTGACCTCACAAGACTAAACTCTTGAGCCAAAACCAACAAGAGGAAGATAAAGGAAGCGAACGCAGATGCCTTAGGAGAGTTACGCTACAGTGGCCTCGAGGGAGGCCACAGGCTTCACAGACTAAAGTGGGTAGTAGGACAAGTCACACCCTCAGGCTGCAAGGAGAGAGAAGCCTGTGCAAAATGCAGCTATCCCTGCCCAGGAGCCTTCAGGGTCCATGCCTGAGCCTGAAGACAGGACAGGGACCAGGTGGCTGACAGCCTAGCAAGTAGGTCAGAGGGCTGTCTGCACCACCACATGGGCAGGGGATACTTAAGGTACTGTACCTGGGAATGGACAAACCGCAAAGCTGTCACAAATCAAAATTAACTCAGACTGACAAGTAACAGTGGAAACTTCTGGAGGTGTCACTGGGAGTAGGGGAGACAAAGAACCCTGACACAACTCCTCTCTGTGAACTGGCTGGCTATCCACCTTCCTGGCCACCCAATCATGCCCCATATACTCCGGCAGCCCTCACTGAGTTACTCTATCAAACCCTAGGTCCCCAGAAGGCTCATTTTCTCTCTCATTCTATTTGCACATGGCAGGAACAGCACATTTTCTCTCAGTGCTTCTGGCAGTGACAGCACAGATGTCCAGCACCCCCAGCTCCTGCAGGATAGGCCTAAGGATAGCTGTGTGTGCATGCTACAGAAGAGGAAGGGCAGACAGGGGACTTTATAAGAGCATTTCAACTCAGTGACTGATACTAGCTAAAAAAAAAAGTGAGCATGCCTGGAGAGGCTAGCTAAAGGCCTCTCCCTCTCTTGGACTGGATGAGACAGGCCTGGGAAGGTGAGCAGAGAAACAAAATTCACCTGCTGTCAAAGGAGAAGGAGGACTATGGACATGCCCAGTACCAAAGGGAGCAGAAAGTTTCTCCACCCTGCTTACATTAGCACTCCTTGGTCACAAAATGCCTGAAAAAGCTGTCTTCCAGGAGGGGCCTTCTCCTCCTCGGTCTACATTCTGAACAAATACACCAAGAGGTCAGGGATGGCAGCTAGACACAAGACCCAAGCTCTAGGCTGCTCAACACTCAGTACAGCTCCATACAATCTTGACTTCATGGAGACAAAGTACATGCTATTCTTCTCTTTCCTAACGCAGCCTACAGCTTCTCAGTGGTGGAGGTAGGAATCACTCCAGCTCCCTGAGCTATTAACCTTCTCACATGACACCTCCCCGCCTTCTACTCCCCCAGCCCATCACATTGCTGCTAGCTTGTAATCAGACAGCAAGATGTCAGAGAAATCTGAGGCTGCACACAAATCCATACGCTTCTCTTCCTAAATTCGCCTCCCTGGAAATGACTATATCTTCTGAAACTCCCTTTACAGTTGAACGAAGGAGAACCCATTTATGATCTGGGCACGAACCTGGGGTAGCGTCCCGTCCCTGACAGCGCAGCAGCCAAGGTAGAACACTAGCTCCGTAGTCTCTCGAGGCTGAACTCCATACTGAGAGTGACAGCACTCTGGGAACTTTCCCCTGTGCTGCCCAGGCCCTGGTCCAAGCTCAGCCTCTGGCCCACCGTGGCCTGGCAGTAAGACCGAGCATCCTGGCGGAGGCTGCACAGCATGAGGCCACGCGGCACCCACAGGGCGTGGGTTAGAGTACTGAGAAGACAGGGAACCGAGAAGGGACACTAGGAGGAAAGGGGAGCCAACAGAGATAGGGGTCCCGGGGATGAGTATGGAGCTGAGGAGGGTATTGTGGGAGTACGAGGGAACCACCTGAGCGGAAACTGGAGGAAGAGTCACAACCCAGACTGGAAGGTACTAGGCACAGAGCTGTGGGAGTCATCGGGTGAGGCCCGGAGCCGTGCCGCCCGCCAGCCGCTCACCTGCGCGTGGGCCACCACAAGGCTCTTGTTGCCTTCGCCATGGTAACTCCATTCATTCTCCTCCATTTTCCCCTCTTCCATGCCCCGGCGCCCTGGAACTTCGCGGGCCGGGACCCGGGGACGAGAGCTGGAGGCCGCCCGCCTCGCAGGGCTCCCGCCGCAGCCTTCTGAAGAAAAGCGCCTGTCAGCTGCCGCCTGCGCTCTCAGCCGCGGCGACTTGCAGGCAAGGAGCGCCGGAAGCCACGCCCCCGGCGGCCGCCATTCCTAGAACGGTCAACTTCCGGGTCCCGCCCACCCTACCGTCGACGGCCAGGGCGGTAGATGAAGTGGTAGCCATATTATGTGCTGGCAGAGTGACTCACTTCCGAAACGGGGGAATTGGGAACCGGAAGGGAGGTTTCCGGATCTGGTCCCGGACCTTGAGGCCGGCGGCTTCCTGGCGCCCGTGTCTAATGCGCTCTGCCTCGTGCGGTCCTAGGGCCACGGTAGAATCTTCGTGGGGCTGCAGTAAGGCGCTGGGCGACTCTGAGCCTCCGTTTACCTCTGTAGAATGGGATGCACCCTCACTGGCCTCGCTCCAGCAAAGAGAACCATTAGATGGTGTTCAGGGAACCCTCACCATGGAGCTTTTGCCCCGAAACATCCAGAAATGCAGAAGAGGCAATAGACTCCCCCCCCCAACCCTCCCCGCAGAAAGCAATGACCTCCGTTTATCCTTTAATGAGGAGAAGATTGACACTGCCTGGTAGAGATGCCTTAAGGATTATATGAAGACCTTGTGCTCTTAAAAATGATTTGAGGCTGGACATGGTGATGCTCACCTCTAAATCGCAGCATTCTGATATGGAAGTAAGAGATTTTTATGAGTTCTAGACCAGCCAGGGTTACTTAGTGAGAGCCTGTCTCAAACATAATTTTCATATTTGTGTTAAAGTTTTTTGGCTACAGCACTAATGCTTTAACTGGTGTATGTGAAGAAAAATCCAGCTTAATGCAGATATTAGGGGGTTTGTGTTAATTTTTCCAAGGGAGACTGGGCAAAAAACTGTTCACTCTAAATAGGACACCAACAACAGACCACAGAAATGAATGTACCCGATTATAGCTTGGTGAACCAATGAATTTACAGGTCATGCTTAGGGGAGCATGGGTGAAGGGTTATTTATATTAGTGTGGAGGACCTCAAACCAGCTGCACTGAAAAAAAAAAAAAAAAGCTGAAGGGGTTTCTCCTTTAGCTAGTCTACCTTAGGTACCCATGGCAACCCAGCTGAGGTAAAGGCTCTGAAGATGGGTACACAGCACTCCAGTCTTTCTCAGGCTTTCCTTCCACCCCCTCTTCTGCTGCTGTATTCTCTGAGCATTGAAGGAGGTGAGAGAGATGTTTGGTTACTGTCTTTCATTTTGGCCGAGCAATGGACCACTATGCCATAGCAATGGCCACTTCATTCTCTGCAACTAGATGGGCTGTCCATCTTCCTAGTAATGTCTACTAGCTCAGAGGGAAAAGGATTCTCTATACAATTGTACAATAACAGCACAGTCATCTATAGGCATTCACATAAATGTTAAGAGACCTCCCTGGCTAATAATCAAAGAAAAATAGTTCACCCTTGTAACTTTTATTTTTTTCAAATCCTATTTTTAATGATGGTTCTTAAATGCTTTAACCTCCCTTGTAGCCCACCACCCATCAGAGGTAGTGAAAAAGAAAGGATACGGGGAAGTGGACCTGGTTAGAAAGGTTCTTTGGAGCAACTCCCATCTGTGTTGTCTGGAAATCACAGTTCAGTTCCCAGGTCAGCAGGCAGCAGCTTGACCCACTCACAAACACCTCACAGCTACACCAGCAGTCCAGTTTGGTAGAGTCAGGATGCAAACACAAATCAGCAGTGGTGACACTATCCAGCAGAGACGGCGAGGCCTCAGTCTCAGCACGAATCAGCAGGACGGACCCAGAGAGACATCAGAAGTTCTCGGCTGTGCCTCTCTCACCGAATCAAAAATCAGCAAAGACAGGATACCAACAAGTGTTTAGTTATGCAAGCAAGCCAAGCTCCCAGCCTCCTCTGTCCAGGTCTGTTTATACTCCCTCTAAACATCACATGTCCTCCACATTGCCTCAGCATGTACATCTGTCTCAGCTGACATCACTCTGTCAGTAAGCCCTAGTCCTCAGAAGTACCAAGAAGCCGCAGCACACCACCAGAAGTTTCTTGGTGCATTTCTCTTTATGGAGTCCCAACAAATGAGCTCAACTACACAATGTAAGGCAGTCCAAATCATGCATGATGTCATTAGCAAAAAAAAAAAAAATCCTTTATCACGTGTCCCTTCATGTGTGCCTGCTTTAGTAGAACATTCTTTCACCTGTGTCTGCTTCTGCCAAACACTGCTTCCTGCCTTAGCCTTTCACCTGTGTCCCCTTCAGGAAAACACTTCTTCACGTGTTTGCCCCAGCAAAACACCATCCAACACAATGGACTCTCCAAAGAACCCTTAAGTTTCCACTTCACACACCTGACACTGGGATTTTCATTCAGAAACTTTATGGCTTCTGGAAGCGTCTTTTTCCATCCATACTGGCTACCATTCGTCAAAACTCTGTTTTAAAGCTTACAGCTACAGGATGTTGTAGGATTTTCTTAATTATCTTGCTGGATATCATCTGCACATCATTCAACCATAAAACTAGGAACTTCCCAGCTGTGAATGGTCTTGCATCTTGTGTAGGCTGAAATCCCACTCTTGGTCCTTAAGTGCATGCACACATCCCTTCAGATGCTCTTCTAACTGTAAGGTAGTCAGAGGCTAGAGTTATCTAGTGAAAAACCTTTTCACAAACGGTGGGCAGATCTCAGAAAAAAAACACTAAGAAAGTGCCAAGTTCCTTAGCACACAGCAGCTAAAGGAATACTTCAGAAGTTAGGGGCTGAGGAGGTAGCTCAGGTGGAGGAGTCCTAGTCTGGCATGCATGCTCAGTAGCAGCGTATAAACCAGACTTGGTGGTACACTCCTGTGTTTCCAGCACTCAGAAGCGGGAGGCAGAATGATCAAAGCTTCAAGGTCATCATTGGCTAGTTAGGGGTCAGACTGGGATACATGAGGTCACCTCTCAAAACCAGAAATGTGCCGAGCAATTGGCGGTGCACACCGTTAATCCTACCACTCGGGAGGCAGAGGAAGCACTCTGTGAGTTCAAAGCCAGTCTGGTCTACAGGACAGCTAGGACTGGTAAAACAGAGAAACCCTATCTAGAATAACCAAAAAAAAGTTAGCAAACAAGGTCCAGCACAGAATGAAAACTCCCAATCGTCTGTAGCAACCATTTCTTCAAAAGAGCAGTGTTGGATACAGTGATGTGTCTGGGAGGCACGACCTACTGAGCTCTCTGCAATCCTCAGCCGGGGCGATGCCAAGGGCCACTGTACTTCTCACACCAAGGAGCTCAGTGGGGCTGGTTCACACTAATTGCCTTGGTCTGGCACCAAGGAGGAGAGGGCTATGCCTCATTTGCTATGCCCACCAGCTCCCTGTGTCTGACAGGCTCTGGGCAGAGCAGGAGGCTGCTGCCTCTCCATTATCCACTCCAGGCTGTTGAAAGGGCATGGCTGGGCAAACAATCTCCACCCACGCAACACCTTCTTACAGGAAAGAAAGGTACGCAATGAGGGGATGACTGTCCCGCTGGGTGGATTATCATTTTCAGGTGCGCTGTTCTCATTTACTCCTTCCTTTACCCCTTTGTGAACTGTTACTCAGACTTAAAGGCCTTTGGAGACCACGAGCACTCACTCTAGCTATTCTTTAACCCTAGAAACTCCATCTCAACACAAACCTTCTCATATTTGCTTCTCAGTGAGCTGTGTCTGCTTTTTCTTTTTTTCTTTTTCATTCCCTCATGATCAGTTCTATGTGAACCCAATTTACATGCTGCTGTAAAATATTCTGATCTGCCAGAGCCCTTCCTACCTCATAAAGATCATGACCCATTGTGAGGCTTACCTGTCCCAAGGCCGCTGCTGAATTACCTTCCTTAAGCTCTCTGGTGAACAAGGTCCTATATGGTCTGGAGAACTGGGGATCACACACCATCTCTGTCCCGCCCAGTTCCCTCAGCATCCTTCCTTTCTACCGTACCTCTCCCTATTCCTGTCACTACTCAGTTCCTCCCACTGGGCTCCAACTTTGGGGCTCCTTCCAGAAGGAGCTAATTAGCAGGTTTGGTTTACAGTCTCCTTTCCTTACATTCCCCCAGCTGTAAGAAATGCATCCTCTCCTTTATCCAATTTACCTACAGAACCAGAGGCTAACATGATGTCTTTTTGTCAGAGTTAGTTCTTCATGCAGACAAGTTTTTCTGGGCACAGACTGCGCCTCGGTTGCATGTCTTATTACCTGTAGCCAGGGCAACACAGCTCTGCCATGGTTTTCGTACAAAACATCCCATGCATGCTACTATCAAGATCTGAAGCATGTTTCCTGTTTGCCAGTCACTTCGGAGACCTTAGAGACCCCTCTTGGACAACATGTCAAGAACGGATGCTACCACCAGGATTTGCCCCATGAACTTTCCATCCCGGCTTTCCCTCTGGGCAAACACCTCAGCCTCCTTTGCATGTCTTAGCACCACAGCACGAACAATGCAAATGATACTGTACCAGAGAAGCAAGCTACTCCACACCTCACGGAGGACAGCCCCTGCGGGACATGCCCCTAGGCAGTGTGCCACCCCACTTGGCTTCTCTTCAGCTGCACACTATCACCCTGCAGTACCTGCTCCCCAAAACTCACGTTTGGTTCTGTCCTGCCTCTGTCTGGTTGCCAAGTGCTACATACTTTTTCTGAGGGAGACAAGAACAAATGTTTGTTCACCCCAGATAGAACAGCAGCAACTGACCAAAGGATCCCTTTGGTACTAAACATCTATTACAGTGTTTACTGGGCCTACAGGAGCATGGGTGACTCTCAAACAGATGCACCACTGAAAAGTCCCACCCCTGACATGGCTAATGACTTCCTAAAGGCTGCACGGATAGAGCCCCACTCCCACTAACCTTCTGTCCACATACTTCCCAGACTATGTACAACTAGAGCAGGAATTACAACTGGGAGTGGTGTGCAGGGGAGTGGCTATAATCTCAGGTGATTATAATCTAATGACCCTCCTCCACACCCTGAGCTATGAGTGAATATGCACAGGCTTGGTCCTGTTACAGTCTCATTGAGTAGTCAAACTGTTCTGATTAAGGTGCAAACATCCATGTTATGCCAGGAGGGCTGTGTTCCACACATTAATTCATAAAAGAAAAAAACCTGAGAATGGCTGGTCCAAGGTACCTCTGTGCCACTGGCTGGCCTGAGAACAGCAGCGAAAGGTCAGTGAGTCAGGAAAACATCTCTTTCCAGGATACTAGGACCTCCACCCCACCCCAGGGAAGGTGGCAGAAGGTTGTTCAGAATAGTTGAGAAAGATCCACTCCTAGAAGTGAGTATTTCCCCAAAAAGAGAAGAGACATGCACAGGACAGTGAGAAAACAGTTCACAGAGCCGAGGCTGCCCCATACCCTAAGAAGGCTGGGGTCCTGAACATGACTGAGACTGGGTTCCCAGCTCCCAGTTAAAGGAGCACGGTGTGCCGTCAGAAACAGTATTTCTGTGTGCTGCACTGAGACATTTTCCTGAGGCAACCTCACGACTGAGAACACTGTCTTGATTCCCCCACCCCACCCCCGTGAGAATTATGACTGATCCAACTTAAAATTGCAGTGTATCCTTATGATTTAAAAAAAAAAAAAGCAGATTCCATTTTCATTGTGATAGCTTTTAAGGTCTCCATAGACAAAGTGTCTAAAGAAACCTCCTCACTGTGATATATTACTGGATACAGGGTAAGAAACTCATGGACAGAAATGTGACAGGGTATGAGAAGGTATTACAGAGGAACACTGTCCTATCTGAAGGGGTTGCAAGAAGGGCAGGCAAGGCTGGAGAGCAACATATCACCAAAGGCACAGAGAAGAGAGTCATTTCCCATGCCTGGCCCATATCTCCTCCTCCTCCTAACACTGACAGTTTTGGGTAGAGAAAGCACTCTTCCTCTACTCAGCCTCTGTAGTCTGAATAGATCCCACCCCTACTCTCAAGGCTGATCTTATGATACTGATCAGAATAATCGAGAATTACATTCCTTGAGGATTAAAAACAACCCCCCATCCCCCCATTTGATTCAGGAGGTGCTGGGTGGGAGGTCCAGGTTCATCTGATGAAGCTCACTCCAGTAGCTTGCACTGAAAAAGGAAGCATTCAGTGAAGCAGACAGAGAGCTGGGGATGACAAAGGCACCATGGGTCACAGAAGCAAAGAGAAAACAGCTATGGAACTGCAGAAATACGTAAGCCATTCACCAAGTTATTTACAGCTTCCTATGGATGAGCATGGTGGTATGACCTATATAATCTCTGCATTTGAGAAGTGGAGGCAGGAAGATCCAGAGTTCAAGGCCAGCCTCAGCTACTCAGTGAGACCCTGTCTTGAACTGAGTTCTTCCCGCTCTCAGAAGACAAACCTCCTCAGTTCAAGTCAATGGCAACACATGTTGGGATAGGCTGGACCACCTCTCACTGTGTGTTTGGTAGTGTCGAAGTTAAAAGTGTCCATTATCAGAGGAGAGCAGTTCAGACTGTTTTGCATACACCCTCCCAAATTCACATGTTGGGGTCCTTATTTTACATGGGATATTATTTGGAAAAGAGTCCTTTGGAAGTCATGAGGGCAGAGCCCTACGAGGAGATTAAGTACCCTTAAGACCATCCATATTTCTCTGGCACGTAAGGACACAGCAAGAAGGCAGCTGGCTCCTTAGAGCCTGGCCATTCAACACCCTGATTACAGAATCAGCTATAATCACCTGGTTAAGCCAGCAAGCCCTGCGGTGCTTTGTTCTGGTAATATAGGCGGTATATGGTAGTATACACTGAGTATTGCAACACACATAGCAATATGGTTGGATTTGCTGAACTCTTCCCGCTAAGTCCTTCTTATATCTGCAACACTGTTTAGTAGTGTTCTCCATTTTTACCTTAGAAAGAAATGGCAGAGGAGAGGAACAGAAAAGTAACAAAGTGAGACCTTCCCAAGCACACTGAAAAGCCGTAGGGGCAGGGGGCAGGGCACAATGAGTGGCAGAGCATCTGTCTACAAGTGAAAGGCCCTGGGGGCTGGATTCCAGGACTCCAAAACTAGAAAGAGTAGGAAAAAGAAAAATCTAGAATTCAGCTAACAGTAATGCACTAATGTAAGTTTTTAGTTTTGGCAAAGTGGACCATGGTTTTGAATATTCACTTTGGGCAAGCGGTGAGAGCATTTAGGACACTCTGCACACGATCTCCATTCATTTTTTTCCCCATTTTTTTTTTTTTTTTTTACTTTTGGGGGAGAGGAGTACACAGATGCCGCAGTGCATGTATGCGAGTCAGATGATTGGCCGAGTTTGTTCTCTGTACCCTGCAGGTTCCAGGGAGTCAGACTCAGTTGTCAGGCTTGGCAGCAAATGCCTTCACCTGCTGAGCTGTGTCTCCCTGCCAGCCCTATGCTACATTTTTGTAAATCTAAAATAATCCCCAAATAAAATTTTCATTTACAAGAACAAAGCATGAATTGTCTGGCTTCCTTCGGAGTCTGTATTTAAATCTGTGAAGTAGGGGCCACAGAGATGTCTCAGGGGTTAAGAGCAGTTCTCTACAACAATGAGGGCCACTCAGAGCTTTGATCCCAGCACCCAGCTAACAAGCTGGGTCCTCGCAAATGCCTGCAACCCCAGCTCTGAGAGGGAGGAGACAGGAGGATCACGAGGGTTTGCCAGCTTTCACGCTAGCTAAAATGTGAGCCCTGGGTTCAGAAGGAGAGCCTGCCTCAGAGGAATAGACAGAGAGTGGAAGAGAAGGATGCAGGACACGTGTACTTCCAGCCTCAGCAAGCATATACATACATAATGTACATATATCTCTATGCACGGACACGCAGACACATACATGACTAAGTATAGGTAAAACCTTTAAACAATGAAATATATATATATAATTTTTTTTCAAATTGTAATTTATACTCATTCACACAGGGGTTATAAACACAAAAGGCAGGACGTGGGGAAGGTGATGACACTGGAACGTGGGTGTTCAGGGGGAAGTATCTTTTCTTATATATCAAAATGACAGGATAAAAACTTTTTTTTTCTTGCAGTGCTGATTGAGCTCAGGGTTTCACTCATGATAGACAAGTATTCCTGCATCAACCCACAGCCCAGCCCATGAAAAAAATCTTCTGTATACTTTTTTGCCATGTGTGGTAGAGAGAGACAGAGAGTATATACATCTACACCCTCTGAATGAGTGAGGAGGATGGCCCCATTGGAGGTCATTTGGGAATATTAGAACTGGAAAAGCTGGGGATGGAGAGATGGCTCAATGGTTAAGGACACTTCCTGATCTTGCAGAGGACCTGGGCTCAGTTCCCAGCACCCCTGCCAGGAAATCAGTAAATCTAACTCTAATGCAGAGGATCTCAACCTTCCTAATGCTACGACCCTTTAGTTCATCATGTTGTGGTGACCCCAGCCATAGAATTATTTTTGCTGCTACTTCATGACTATCATAACTATAACCACAAAGGGGTTGCAGCCCATAGGTTGAGAACCCTTATTCTAATGGATCTGATGCCCTCTTCTGGCCTCTGAGGCCACCTTGCACACATGTGGTGCACATACAGGTACATATAACACTTTACAAGTGTATTAACAAATTGTTAACACTTAACAGACTTATCACTTCCTCATCTAGAAATACATCCTATAAAATTCTCAAATGCTCAGATATATGAAATGGGTATTCAAACAAATATGGAAATGCTGGAAAAAGGACTGGACTCCCGGTTTGGGACACTTCAGTACAGCACCAGGATGTCATTAGCTCACCCTAGTGTGAGACCTAGAGCAGGAACTGGCACTTAGTATTCTTTCAAATCCACAGTGAGCTTCTCAATCATCGAATTACAGTATAGTAAGAAAACTCATAAAACTCTTTTAAAAAACAAGTGAGCATCTTAGGGTTACTATTGCTATGATGAAATACCGTGACCAAAGGCACTTAGGAGGCAGATGTTATTTGGATCGTGATTCCACATCACAGTTCATCATCAAAGGAAGTCAGGACAGGAACTCACACAAGGCAGGAACCTGGAGGCAGGAGCTGATGCAGAGGCCACGGAGGGATGCTGCTTACTGGCTTGCTCCTTCTTACTTGCTCAGCCCGCAGGATGAGCTTTCTTATGGAACCCAGGAGCACCAGCCCAGGGATAACACACCCACAATGGGCTGAGCCCTCCCCTATTAGTCACAGATTAAGAAAATACCCAACAGGCTTGCCTATAGCCTGATCTTATGGAAACATCTTCATTGAGGCTCCCTCCATACCAACTAGCCAGCACAGTGAGTAATGAGCATTCTGCTTTGACTTGAAAAGTGCCAGATTCTATGGTTAAGTAAGACAAATACATGAGAGAAAGAAAGTATATGACTTTGGGTGTGTGTGAGTTTAAGTCCATGTGCATGAGTGCACACAGAACTAGAGAGGAAATTCAGTTTCCTTCAGAGTCCCTCCTTCATAGAATACATGTATGTACCTCCCCTTTCAATGTACAGCGTTGAGGATCTACGCCAGTGCCTAACGTATACTAGGCAGATGTTCTACCTCTGCATTATACCCACAGCCCTAGGTACCATACCTGTAATGACGCTTCGTAAGTTGGGTGTGGTGGTCCACATCTGTAACACGCTTTGAAGAAAGGAAGTAGGAGGATCTCGAATCTAAGCTCATTCTCAGTTGCCTGGTAACTCTGAGGTCAGTCTGGGCAAGAGATCCTTTCTCAAGATTTGGGAAGAATAGGTAGAGAGAAGAGGAGTCTGCAGATGAAAGTTCTATGCCTATAGTGTTTATTCCCTCCAAACTCGGGTTTAAGTTTAGTAGCCATTGTAACTGGATTAGGAGGTGACCTTTAAGAAGTTATTAGGTACTGAGTGCTCTGTGGCCATTACAAATAATAGAAAGATGTATGAGTCAGAAAGGGGAGATATCAGAAGTTCAAGTTCATTTTAACTACATAGAGAGTTCAAAGCCAGCCTAAGACACATGAGCCCCTACCCCCATAAAAGAAAGAAAGAGAGAAAGAAAGAAAGAAAGAAAGAAAGAAAGAAAGAAAGAAAGAAAGAGAAAGGAAGGAAAGGAAGGAAGGAAGGAAGGAAGGAAGGAAGGAA
The DNA here is from genome assembly GCF_004785775.1 of Grammomys surdaster. Lineage (NCBI taxonomy): Eukaryota > Metazoa > Chordata > Mammalia > Rodentia > Muridae > Grammomys > Grammomys surdaster. The sequence continues at coordinate 793,199 of NW_021604595.1, forward strand.
GGAAGGAACCTAGAGGATTCTAGAAGGATGAACACCTAGAATTCTTCATGCTAACGAGGTATCTAGATAGGCCACGAGTGTTTAGCCAATGAGCTTTTTTTCCTGGGCATACCTTCCTGGAAAAAGTATTTAATCCCTAATCACCCTCAGTAAGACGTTTGCATTCACATCTGCCATGAAAAACACAGTTTGGGCAAGCAATAACTGTTTTGTTCATCAGGATGGCTGCGGGGCGGACAGGGGTTTGTCATAAACAGCTGTGCCTAAATCTCCTGTAGATGGCCTCTCTTCCAGTCCTTCCACACTTCTGGCACTCACTGGGAGCCAAGCCAGATTCTACCCCGTACCAGGCTCAACACTGGCCCTTGGGCCCCCATTCTCAACTCCTCGCTGTCCCCAGTGGCATCTGGCTGCCCCTGAGATGTAGAAAGAAACCAGCACAGAGAACTATGCCAACCAAAGAAGAAGCCTGCTGGAGCCAATTTTCACCAACATCATGGTACTGGGTAGGAAGTCCACTGAGCTGTAATCGACAGACTGTATGTCTGTGTGGCTGCTGACAGCTGAAAGCCCGGGGGTTGGGGTCAGGGGGTTACAGACTGACTGTTCCACTTCTGTGACTCACCTAATAGAGAAAAACTCCGGGCACTGGATAGGGAGGAGGAGGAGCCATTATGAAAAGGAAGGCTGTGTTCTTCCAGAGGTCTTACCTCCCCAGGGCTTCTTCAGGGCAACCCATTCAACTGGGAGAAGGCAAACTGGCCGAGTCCACCACATCTGAGGACTTAAAGTACGAGTGAGAAGCTGGGAAGAAGGCTCTGCAGTGTGAGAAACCCGAGTTCAAACCCCAGACCACATGAAAGTGGGGACGGGGAGAGACACTGGCCAGACAGGATGGGGACTGGACAAAGACCTCATAGCCCTGGGGACACAGGAAAGACAGCTGCTAACTCCAGAACTTCTGAAGGCCTCCCCTCCTTGACCCTTCATATCCTTAAAGGACTCATCACTGGGTCCCTTTTACCTACTTTCATGACTGAATTTTAACAACAAATTATATCTCATGATAAAAGGCCAAACCCAGCTTTAAAGAAATAGCAAACATCAGACTCAAATATGGTCAGGATGTCAGACTTCCCAGACCAGGAACTTGAACTATGAACACTCTTTTGAGGGTGCCGGAAGTTCTGGGCAGTGTAAGCAGAGAGAGGTACAAATCTTTTTTTTCTTTGGTTGGTTTGGTTTGCTTTGAGGTATAGTCTTACTCTGTAGCCCAGGCTGCCCTGGAATTCAGTGATCCTCCTGCCTCAGTTTCCTTCGTATAGAAATTACAGATACCCTGCCCAGCTGAGATGGACAAATCTCAGAAACTCTCATTTCTTTTTAACATTTCCCTATTTACTTTGTAGGGGAGAAGGGCACACACCACAGCCCACGGGTGGAGGTCAGGGAACAATTTATGGGAGTTAGTTCTCACCTTCTACCGTGTAGGTTCTGAGGATCGGACGAAAGTCATCAGACTTGATGAGATAAGCCTTCTCACTGGAACAGCTTTTGTCCACACTCACCTTGCCTTTAAAAAAAACACAAAAAACAAAAAACAAAAAACAAAGCCAAACAAGATCTTACTATGTATCCCTGCCTGGCCTGGAACTCTATCTTCAGACTCTGAGATCTGCCTGTCTTTGTCTGCTGAGTACCGAGATCAAAGGCATACATCACCACAAACAACTTTTTAAATAAAACATCAATGGTACAATCTATGGAAGAGATAGAGTTTAATAGTTTGCTTTGCAGTGAATACTGTCAAAAGAACAAGAAAAACCGCAGACACCAGTGGGGACTATATTTGCAAAAGACACATCTGATAGAGGACTGCTATCAGAACTACACAAAGAACTCATACAACTTAGCAGTAAAAACACCAGCCGATCAGAGAATCTAATGAGACATCTTACCAGCCAGCAATTAAGATGGAAGGTAATCATCAAATACCAGCAGGAAATTGTAAGTTAAATTTAAAAAAAAAAAAAAAGGAGACACCTCTGCACCTCTCTGAGAAGAGAAAAACAAATTCCAAACAAGCAACCATCATGGCTACTGAAAATGCAAAAAAAAAAAAAAAAAATGGGACTCATTAACCAGAAGATGCAGGACATTTTCTTACAAACGTAAATGTGATCTCGCTATGTGGTCAATTACTATGTTTCTTGGTGTTTAGGAAAATGACAGCGGTCCTCAGCTTTCCTAATGCTGAGACCCTTTAACACAGTCCCTCATGTTGTGGTGACCCTCAGCCATAATATTTTTTTCTGCTATTTCATATCTAAAATTTTGCCACTGTCATGAATTATAATGTAAATAGCTATTTTCTGGTGTTTTTAGGTGACTCCTGTGACAGCCTCATTTGACCAGCAAAGGAGTCATGTCCCACAAGTTGAGAACCACTGCTTTACATCCTCAACTGGGCATGTTGGAGTACCCCTTTAGTCCCAGCACTTGGGAAGCAGAGACACATGGAGTTCTGTGAGTTTGAGGCCAACCTGGTCTACAACGTGAGTTCCAGGACAAACAGGACTGTTACCCAAAGAAACACTGTCTCAAAAACAAAGTAAAAAATTATGTCCTTTCAAAAACCTGCATATAGATATTGGTATCAGCTTTGTCCGTAACTGTCCAAATTTGGAGGACGCTAGTGTCCTTCACGAGGGGAGCTCAGTATCAGATCTATACACATCCATACAGAGCTGTCAGCTGGTGTGAAGAGTGTCCCAAGCCCTGAGATGACTCAAAGGGAATGAGTCCAGAAACCAACCCCAAAAGACAGCACACTGTGAGCTCAGTTCCACCACATGGAAAAGGTAAAATTATGGACGTAATATAGAGATCCGTGATAGCCAGGGACTGAGACGGGGGAGACAGAGCATGACATTACAATGGCAGACATGTCACTATGCACTTCCCAAACCTGTAGACTATACAACTTGACTTGAGCATGTGGCCCACTCCTGTCATTCCAGCACTAAGGAGTTGGAGGCTTGAAGATCAGAAACCCAACCACAGACCTGTCTCAAACAAACAAACAAACAAATAAACAAGCACAGTATAAGTTGTTTGGAGTGGGGCAGGAGACTTACAAAACTTATTTTCTTCTTTTAATAATTAAATTTGCTCTTTGACATGCTAATACATGTATATAATGCACCCTGATAGATAGCTTTTGCCTCTATACTCTCTTTGTCCCTCCCACGCCCACCGACTCCCTCCCCTCCTTCCAAATCCTTGGTCCTCACCCATGTCTTTTTCTTTTGTGACTAGTTTAACCAGGGTTGTTTGTGTGATGTTTGGAACTGCCTACTGAAGCTTGGTGGAGTCACGAGTGGGCGTGAAACTTAAACAATGAGTCTCCCTGACCCCACCAGGCGCTGAAGGCCCTGAAGGGCCACGTGAGCCCCTCCCGGACTCGGGACTGACTCTCATGGGAACTGTTGCAGTTAGGTTTGTCAACTTGACACAATCTAATGGAAAGGAAATCTAAAAGAATGGTTGTCTAGATCAGGTTGGCCAGTTGACAAGGATTGTCTTGTTAACTGGCGTGGGAAGACCCCACCCACTGTGGGCCACACCGTTCCCTGGGGTTGTCCCTGACCTGTGAAAGAGTGGAAAAAGCTGAGCACAGACACCCAGGCATGCATTCTCTTGCCACTATGACTATGATGTGACTGGCCTGCCTCAGCTTCCCCTCAGTGATCAACTATACCTGGAATTGCAAGCTAATCAATCCATTTCTCCCCTAAGGTGCTTTTCATGAGGTTGTCAACTGGGAAGGAAAACTAGGACAAAAATGATCTGTCCTTTCTGCTGACAGTTGATGCAACCCTAAAGTCTCCTTCCTGGTCTCTGTCCCTTTGTAAGTTCGTGTATGTGTGTGGAGGCCAGAGACAGGCATCAAATGTTTTCCTCTATTGATTTCCACCTTGTATTTTTGGGGGCAAGGTCTTTCATTGAACTTCTTTCACATCTGGCTAGATGGGGGCCAAAGACAAGAGGGTCCAAAGAAGCTCCAAGGCTGGCTAGCCTGGTAAGCACAGCAGGCAACAAGAGACCCTGTCTCAAACCAGAAGGAAGGCAAACACTGAAACCTGAGGTGGTCCTCTCACCTCCACACACATGCTATGGCATGCATATGCCCTGCTCACACATGTGAACATGTGTGCACACATGCATAAGAAGGTGCAAAAATTAAAATGCGTTAAGTATTAATCAAGAGAAGCAGAAGAACGCATTACAATGATGTCACCAAACATAACACTGAAAGGACAATATAAACCCCATTTGTCTCCATTTTGAGGACTGGGCCTGATTTCAAAAAAGGTCATAAGGCGCCAGCTTCAGGAATAGACTTTAAGTCCCAGAAACTAGGTCATAAGACACCAGCTCTAGGAGCAGACCATAAAATCCAGAACAGGATCATACAACCGTCTCCCAAGGAATAGCCTGGGGATAACCACAAAAATGGGGAAATATCTCAGAATGGACCGTCTGTGCTGGACAGCCCTGTTTCATCATATACTATTGAATGCTCATGATATAGGAATGTAGACCACTGATGACCTGTGACCCCTTGTACCCACCAATAGAATTTTAGATTACCTAATCCTTCTCGAGAGTTCCCCTGGTTCCCTATAAGAAGGCCTGCCTGCCTTTATCTGGGGTCACCATTTCAAAGACTGGTTGACCCCCACATGCTGGTTGATTCTTTTTTGCATACTATCTGAGTCTGGGGTCTTCCTTCAGTGATATTTGGACCCTTACAACACATGCAGCAGTTAAAATACATGTGCTTGGTACTTTAAATAAATGAAGAATCACAGAACATAAGGTGTCAGCAGAAAGGGAAACAAAACACTGGGGAACATTCCCATACTGGCTTAACCCTGCAAATGACCACCATGTGATATCTGTGGACATGAAGCCAGGAGAACTACACAGGGCCACTGATAAATTCACAACAGGGGTACAGATACACAGGAAACTTGGTTTCTACTGTTTCGTGTCTCAATATTAAAAAAAAAATTAATAATGTCTGGGGTGTTGCTCAGTGGTATGGTACTTCTACAAAGCCCTGGGTCCTATGCCCAGCACCATAAACAACTACAAAATGAATGAGGGATGGGTGGATGGGCGGGTGGTAAATGGAAGGACGGACAAGTGAAACTTAGGGGCATGAATGCCTACACACATGCATTGCTGTCCAAAGGAGGATGTACATGTCCACATGACCCTTCAGTCCTGGCCAGAGCTGCTAATGGCACATTTAAGAGTGCTTCTACCTCAGCAAACAAAAAGTGACTCCGTGACAGGAGGAACCCAGAAAGCAGGAACCCTGTTAGGCAAGACCAGTAGGGGACTGAGAGGTAGGTATCTACCAAGAATAGGACTCTGAATGTCAGAAACAGAGACCATTTAAAAAATATTTTATTTTATTTTTTTGGTTGTGTGTATACACATGTCCATGGGGAAAAAAACCCAGATCCCTGGCTTTTAGTTTCTAGTGTTTTACTCCTTAAATATTAAAAGTTAAAAAGCAGTTGTGAGGTACCCAACTTGGGTACTGGGAATCGAACTTTGGTCCTCTGGAAGAGCTGCAAGTATACAACAGCAGCATGGGCTGGGGTGGGGTCAAGCCCTGGAGATGACCCTAAAACACCAGACATATCCGTTCACTTGGCTAAAGGGATCTGGTATCTCTCTTCCCCCAGAGAACAGGAAGAGAGGGCAGGAAGCACAAGACTCCTGTCCAGGGAGGAACTCATGAAAGACAGGCAGGTGTAGTCCAGCCACCTATACATGTGGGTGAGGGAGAGGTCCAGCCTCTGGGACAATCGATGGGAACAGTGGCTACGAATCTCAGCAGACCGGAAGTTCCCTGAGTCACTGGGTTATGTAAGTGCTGTGGGCCCAGTGACAAAGAGCAGGACTATGCTGCAGGGCAGGCTTGGCCAGCAACTACCACACCTCTTTGTACTCAGAGAAAATTCAGGCATTTGTGAGAGTATCTCCATGTACTGAGGAATGGTGGCACCCACAACCCCCAGGCTACCTTGAGGTGGTTTCCAGACCCTAAAAACAGCTGCCAGGAGGTGGGCAGACAAGTAGGAGCTATTGCACTGTAAATAACACAGGGCTAAGGGATGCCTTCAGGCTGGGACTAAGGGGTCAAGGAGGCAAGGCTATCCAGAGACTAGAATTGAGCCAACGGCCCCCAGGCACATCTGGCTCCAGAAAGATGATGCTTCTGCAGGACCAAGAGGGAAAAACTAAGCCCTCAAAACGGAAGATAAAGGTGAGGCTGTGCAGAGGGAAGTTAGGAGGTGCCCAGGATTAAGACTGCTCAGGATGGGGCTCCCTAACCAGGAGACTGTATGAGGGTGCCTAGGATCTGAGGAGCTCCCACATCAGGGAGACGATGACCCTTCCCACTGCCCCATGGACAACTCAGGCCAGATATTAACCTCAGCCTCTCCCAGTGTACCCACCTCAGGTTAGCAACATGTGGAGCCAGCAAAGCCACTTACAATGAACACTGATGACACAGAGGCTTCACATCAACAGTCACCAAGCTATCAGAAAACTAATTAGACAATTAACCCAGTCTGGCATGGGGTTGCATCTGACAAGCCTGTAATCTTAGCTCTTGGGAGGTGTAGGCAGGCCAGCCTTAGCTAGTAGCAAATTAAGGCACCCTGGCCTACTCAACAGCCTGACTCAAAAAAGCAACAAGTATCAGTTCACTGTAGAGGGCAACATAGTTTTGGCTGGTTGAAGACTTGATTATGTATCTCTTTGATAAGAAAAAGCAAAGCATAAATAGTTCACAATGAGTATTAGTTACTTCTTGCCTTCCTGTGACCAAACACCTGATGCAAGGCAAGTTGGGAGGAAGTTTTATTTAGCTCACAGTCTGAGGGACTACATTCCAGCACACAGGAGCTTGAGGCCAGATTGCATTTGTCATCAGGAAGTGTTGGGCAATGAATGCTAGTGCTGGGCACTTTCCTGCTTTTTGTTCAGTTCTGGACCCTACCTCAGAGAACGGTGCTGCCCACAGTGGGTGAGTCCTCCTCCTTCAATCAACCTAGTCTAGACAGTCCCTCACAGGCATGCTGAGAGTGGTCTCTGGTGTGAGTCTAGGTCTTGTCAACTTGACAATCAACACAAGCATCTACATCCTGCTATGAGCCTAAGAAAATACACTCTCTCACACACTTTTTGTTTTATGTTGTTTGAGACAGGGTCCTTCTGAGTAACCCTGGCTAGCTTGAAACTTTCAGCAGTCTTCCTGCCTTGGCTTCCCAAGAGCTGGGTTTACAGTCATGAGCCACCTCCCTAGGCACTGTAAAGCAGCAGCTCATTAGGGGTGATCTTTCTGGGAGACAACATGGTTAATATCTATTAAACAGGACATGTGAGGAGTTGGATATGTAGTTCAATAGTGGGGCTCTTGACCTACCTTGCTTACTATCTTCAAGGCACTGGGCTTAATCCCTATCATAAAAATAAACAAATCAAGCAAGCAAATGCCTTTTTATAGAACCTGTCCTAGACACACCTTTGAATTGAGATAAATCCTACCCCAACCCTAAGCCAGAGCTTCTCTGTCTCAGTACTCCTGATGTTTGGACTAGAGAGTTGTGGTTTTGTAGGATGGCATGAGGGTTATTGTAATGTCACCTTGACTAAGTCAAGAGGTGCCTATGAGGTACTTTTGGATGAGTTGGTGTTTAAACAGGCAATGCCTTGTACTGTCTGCCTGTCCAGGCTGCTGTAACAAACAGTGCAGACTGGGGGTGGGGCTTATAAACAAAGTTGATTTCTCATAATTCTGGTGCTGACATCCAAGATCAAGGATCTGGTAGACAGGGCTCCCCACAGACAGCAACTACTGTGTGCTCACATATGACCCAAAGGGTGAGTCAGATCCCTCAAGTTTTTCTTAAGGGCACTGGTTTTGTTCAGGAGGCTCCTAGCCTGCTGCCTGATCCCTTTTCCATAGGTTCCATTTCCTAATACATTGTGGGGCAGGGTTTGAACACATACATGTGGGAGGTACCAACATTCAGACCGTAGCATCACATAAAGACACATGGAGGGGCTTCAGTCATCAGTCTAAAGGCCCAAAAGGGGACCTAAGTCTGAGAAAAGGTTAACACTGCCTTCTCAGAGCTTAAACCGAAATGCCTCTCAGGAGCTCACAGCCTGTGGACTGGACACACCTTTGGGTTTCTCGCTGCTGTTGCCTCTGACAAGCCCCACAGATGTGCGAGCCACTTCCTGACAAGAAGCCTTATTCCATATATGGAGTACAAAGAACAGAAGGGTGACGCTGGCATTCATCCACTAGATGCCAGCAGCCACCCCCATGTCAGCTGTGACAACTGAAATTGTATACACCTTCCAGCAAGGGAAATTCGATTCCCTAGGCATGTAGCAAAGAGAGGGGGTACAGTGCCCAGAGCAGGGACGCCAAGGAGGTATAATGGCAGCGAGGGACAGAAGAACAGAGGCCGATGGGAAGAGATGAAGAAGATCTTTGGTGAGAGGAGCAAATGCAAAGGTCCTGAGGTAGGGCTATTCTTGACCCCTAGAGCTACACAGAGGGCCATGGAAGACCAGGAAGAGAGATGGGCACTTCAAGTTTAATGGGAAATGGTTGAGGGGCCCTAGAGAAGAATGATGAAGGTCATAGATATAGGGGTGTGGGGCAGTGGACCATGCCGGGAATCTTGGTAAGATTGAGGGGGTTCAGAAACCCCAATACCCTCATACCAGAGGATGGCTAGGTGTGTCACCTACTCCCGACCAGGTTCCTGTCCTGACACATAGTGAAACCTTATTTAAAAAAATAAATAAGTATGGAGCAATTGAGAAAGATAGCCAATGTCTAACACACACACACACACACACACACACACTCTCTCTCTCTCTCTCTCTCTCTCTCTCCTGCCTCAGCCTCTTAGTGCTGCGACAGTTTTGTCTGCGTTACAGTTATCCTTCTTCAGAGAGGTCAGAAAGCCAGCTACAGCCTCCATAGCCCCTCCTTCCTGGGAGACAGCCTTTCCTCTTTAAGGCTTCTGAAAACCTCAGTGGTGACTAATGGAGGTATCTGGTGTTGTGTTGTTGTTTAGCACCACTGGTCTTGAGTCAGACAGCACCTCTCTATCCAGGAACATGGCCCTCACATCTGTGTTGGTCAGCTTCCTGCTACTGTGACAGAATTCCCAAGAGAGTCAAGTTTTAAAGAGGAAAGATTTTGGCTCAGTTTCAGTTCCTGCTCACCGGTTCTTGTAGCTTTGAGCCTGTAGACACAGCACATTCTGGTGGCATGAGGTGGTAAACTGTTTGCCTTGTGGTACCTAGAAGTAGAGTCCCAACTCTATTGCCCCAAAGAGATACCCTCAATGACCTCACTTTCTCCTATTAGGCCCTATATATTTTATTTGAGAGAAAGTCTCCTGTACCCAGGCTAGACTCAAAGTCACTATGTAGCTGAGGATCTCCCTGAATTTCGGATCCTCTTCCACCCCTTCCCCAGAGTGTGCACCACCACATCCAGTTCCTGTGGGCTGGAGACTGAACCCAGAGCTAGGCATGCTAAGCAAATGAGTCACACTTCTTGGCTGCAGGTCCCATCCTTTAAAGGTTCCATCTCCCAATAAAGGCTATCTTATCAAGCCTTTAACATGGGCTTCGAGGGACATTCCAAATCAAAATGACAAAGTTCAGACTTTTCAAGTGAGGCTGACTTCATTCCCTACCTGGGTCCCAGAGAATATAAAGCAGCCCAGGCTTGCCAGAGTATCCTCTAGTCATAGTGAGGCCCAAGAACGGATATTTGGCTTCAGAGCGGCCCTCTCATATCTCCACTGGCTCTCAATTCTATGTCTTTTGTTTGAGTTATTATGAAACGGAGAAAAATCACAATCTCCAGCCCCAGTGGGAATCCCTCACAAGGGAGATGCTTTTCTGTGCTGGGCTAGGCAGTTGGGAATCTTTGAATTTTTGCTTCCTGTGAATCGTAGTAGTCCATGTGCTGACATCTGCAGGACTGAGGCATCTGGAGGAAATGCTGGGCTGGGAGCCCCTTCCACATGGGCTACAGAAAACCCCTAAGAAGGGGCTGTATAGGCTTGTGCCATCTGTCTAAGACTGGGAGGTCAGTGAGGGCCTTTCAAGCCTGTGGTCTGCAATCCCAGATAACCTGGAGACCTGAAGGTTACACTCCTGCACATGATGCTTACAGGAACTTGGTGCGTACAACCCCACCACTGCTTCCCTTGGAGCCCACAAGACAGTGCTCATGAAATCCAGGTGGAAACGATGCCATCCCAGCTCCAGGGTGGACAGATCGCTCATGAGCAGAGTCCTTCTCCCCTGGCCATGACCCACACCACCCATGGCATTTTCTGACAAGCAGACAAGCAACTGACAAAGTCCTTAGATGAGAACAGCATTTTGTTTTATGGGTGGGAAGAAAGTAGCTTTCTGTCTTCATGGATGGTGCGATGGGCCATGCAGAGCCAGCAACAGCTCCTGAAGCCGGTTTGCAACCTGTCCGCTCTGAGGATGGAGCTACGTGGAGAGGAGACAGTGAACAGAAGAATAGACTTGATGGTGCACATCTGTGCACTTAGCAGGTTGAGATGGGAGGACTGAGATCCAGGCCAGCCTTGACTACCCAACAAGATCCTATCTAAAAACGAAAAGTCATGTGATAGTGAGCTTTTGGTTAAAGTTACAAAATGTCTGAGGTAATTAAAAAGGGTTCACGTTGGTTCAAGGTTTTTACAGGTTTTAGCTCATGTCTTGTGTCCTCTGCTTTCCTGTCTGCAGTGAGGTGGAACATCATGACCAGAACATACGGTGAGGCAAAACTGCTTACCTCGTCAGCCAGGGAACAAAAGGCCAAGATGAAAGGACCGATGTTGTCACAGTCACCCACCTGTAGCCACAGTCACCAGTGGGGACACATCAGATGACTCAAAATTCACTCACAAGACCCCAGGTCAAAGGCTCTACATCCTGGGGACTTGCGGGACACACACACACACACACACACACACACAGCAGTCAAAACCTGACCAAGCTCCTCTCAGTGTCTAGGTGCCTTCCCACAGTTCAGATGCAACATGAGTCATCGGAGAAACCAGCTTCTAGCTGTTTACAACCAAAAGCACTACAATCGCCATAGAGGAACCCTGTGTCTCCCCCTAATACAGAACCAGCATTATCTGAGTCAAACTGCAGAAACCACTCAGTACTCCAGGTCAGAAGACCAAGGAGGAAGCTGGATCCCAGGCAGCCTCCAGAGAGAAAGGCTGATACCCTGGACTTCGAGAGGCTGGGGGCTGTAGCACGGGAGGAAGATATCCACTGTGACATCCCTCAAAGCCACCGCTGCAGAGGGTTTGATTCAAGGGCTGGGACGGAGCGTTGGCCTACAGGTGGAGCTGAAGGAGACTTCTAGCCTGTCTCGCTTCACAAGTTCCAACAAGCAAGCTTTGGGCTGCAATAATAGGCTCTTGGAAGCCAATGGGCACAGTTTGTTCTAGGGTCATTTTACTCTTAGCATTTCATCGCAGGAACACACCACAGCATGCTTGGATGCCGGTCAGCTGGCTCATAAGCAAGGGGATTTTTTTCCTTAGTATACATAAGTAACGGTATAAGTCTTTGAGTCTAAGTCTTTGAGTAGATTTTCTATTTTATTGCTCTTGAGTAGAATTCTTGGGGTAAGCTGGCACTGGGGATGCACATCTCATTATTCAAGACACCAAGGTAGATGGATTACTAAGAGTCCTGGGCCAGACTGAGCTGTAAATAGCAGATTGTATCGAAAGGAAAGAAGGAAAGGAAAGGAAAGGAAAGGAAAGGAAAGGAAAGGAAAGGAAAAAGGAAGGGAAAGGAAGGGAAAGGAAGGGAAATGAAAAAGGAAAGGAAAAAGGAAAGGAAAAAGGAAAGGAAAAAGGAAAAAGGAAAAAGGAAAAAGGAAAAAGGAAAAAGGAAAGGAAGATAGATTGATTCTAGCTGGTTGTGATGGCACACACCTATCATCTCAGCACTGGGAAGACAGAAGCAGAAGAATCAGAAGTTCAAAGTTACCTTAGCTACATACAGAGTCGGAGGCCAGCTTGGGCTACTTTAGGACCCGTTTCAAAACAAAAAAATTATAGACATAGAAACTTCTGGATCTTTTTTTATTGAATGCATGACACATGTACATGATGTGTAGATGGATAGGTGCTTTTCGACAATGCACCTAGGGGTCTAATGACAACTTTGAGTGTGCATGTGTATGTCATTTATATGTGTATGGCATGTACATAAGTGTACCTGGTGATGGTCTGTGATGTGTATATGTGGTGGTGCACATGCGTGTGGTGTGCGACTGTTTTGCTTTGCTAATGACATTTAGGTATTTATTATGTTTTGATTGGTATTTTCTTTTTCTTTTTCCAGATGTTAGTGTACTTTAATGGTAAAATTCTTAGCACAATGTGTCTGACATATCTTCCTTAGCCTTCATCCAGGGACCTCTGAAACAGAAAGGTGCACTCACTGCATATGTCCACTTGTCACAGTTGTCATAGGAGCCCTTGAAATTCGGAATGAAGGACCATTGTGTTAAGCTTGCACAGTGAGTTCAGTTAACGGGACCCATGTGTGACACCTTTATTCAAATAATCATTTGTACTCTTAAAACTCTCTACCCAGCCTCAAACTCCACCATTTTATTTTCTAGTTTTCCGTTCTAGCATATGCTCTTTGGTTATCCAGCTTCTTCATGAATCTTTAGTCTTCATCCATCTTCTCCACAGAACTGCCTGTGAGAGTCCACCAGATGCCCCATCACAGAAGTCCACAGCGCCATTCCTGCTCAATCTCGCCACAGAGCTCCGAAAGCTGATTGGCATTTTCTTCTGACACATCTATTCAAGCCTTTCACCCAACTTAAAATTGGGTTGGTTGCTTGTGAGACCTTGATCAACCAAATGGACAAGGTCCAGATAGACCATCTATAAAAATGGAACTTTGACCCCACCCAGAGTGACATGAACAGGAAGGCAACCCTTATCTGTAGAAACCAGCCAAGGAGGGCAGCCTGCGTGGACAGCCTACAGGAAGTGGGATGCTATCTCTAGGGACTCCTGAAAAGCTAAATATTAACCTCTAGAACAATCAGTCCCAAACAGCAGGACCTGATCAATAACCTGCTTCTACCTTAGAACCAAGCAGAAAGCCAAATACACTTCCCTCTCTGACCCAACCTCCCTAACCACAGCCTCCAAGCAACCCCTCTCCCCATCAGAAAGCCTCCTCCTCTCCGTTTGCCTCCCAGTCTCTGTTAAGTACAAGGGCCTGCTCTATTGAGAGGAGGTTCTGAACAATAGCCTCTGCTCTTCATACATCTGTAGTCTTCCCTTATTTCAACACCTGACACCTTACTGCTGACCTGCAAGAGAGCCAAGATGGCTCTGTGGGGCAAGGCTCGTGGTACCAAACCTAATGGCCTGAGTTTAATTCCCAGGACCCCCAAAAGTTGTCCTCCGACCTCCACATGAAGACTGTGGGGCACCCACCCACCCACCCAAACGTTTTACAAGTCCTGGGACTAGGGCATGTAGCTCAGTTGGCAGAATGCTTACAGCATAGAGCTCTGGGTCCAGTCTTCATCACTACATAAAACAGGTGTGGTGGAACATGCCTGTATTCCAGGACTCGGAAGGTGAAGCATGAGGATCAAGAAATTCTAGTTCCGGGACACACAGGGCTACATGAGACTGTCTCAAAAAAAGCAAAGCAAGAGAAGTGATGCTTTATATATTTGGGTACTACTCATCTACACACCTATCAGATATACAAAAGAATATTTTTCCTTTCTTTCTCATCTATCTATCTATCTATCTATCTATCTATCTATCTATCTATCTATCTATTTTGGTTTTTCGAGACAGGGTTTCTCTGTATAGCCCTGGCTGTCCTGGAACTCACTCTGTAGACCAGGCTGGCCTCGAACTCAGAAATCCGCCTGCCTCTGCCGCTCAAGTGCTGGGATTAAAGGCGTGCGCCACCACTGCCCAGCGGATACTTTTTAATAGTAACTGCTTTGTCTTCTTAATATCTTCCCTTAAAGAAATCCTATAAAAAATTTTTCTTTCTGTGTGTTTGTCTGTGTGTATGTCTGCGTACTATATGCATGCTTAGTGTCCACAGAAGTTAGAACAGAGCATTGGATCCCCTGGATCTGGAGATACAGATGGTTGTGAGCCACCACGTGGGTGCTGGGAATCATATCATGTCCTCTGCAAGAGGAACAAGAGCTCTTCTTAACCATGAAGCCGACTCTCCAGCCCTAGCTTCCTTTTAAAGATTTAATTATGTTCATATGTATGTCTCTGTGGACATGTATATGCATACACGTGTGCAGTGACCCCCCCCAATATGGAGTCCAGAAAAGGGTGACAGACCCCCTGGAGCTGGAATTAGAGGTGACTGCAAGTTACCTGATGACAGTGCTGGGAACCGAACTTCAATTCTCTACAAGGGCAACAAGTGTTCTCAAGTGCTGAGCCATTTCTCGAGCCCTTAATGTCCCTTAGAATCACATTTTTAAATTCTAGTGAAGCTAGTTTGGCATTTTCTTTTATAGTTCATCATTTTACTTTTTTTGAAAGATAGATTTATTTATTTATTTGATGTATGAGTACAGTGTAGCTGCCTTCAGACACACTAGAAGAGAGCATCAGATCTCATTACAGATGGCTGTGAGCCACCATGTGGTTGCTGGGAATTGAACTCAGGACCTCTGGAAGAGCAGTCAGTGCTCTTAACCGCTGAGACATCTCTCCATCCCATAGTTCATCATTTTAGTATGGTATCTAAAACAATGTAAATACCTGCCCCGGAGTTTTCAATATACACTGACAACTAATCCAAGACTACTTTTTGGATAACACACATCACAGGCAGGGCCAATATCACACCTAAAGGGATCTCGACACTTGAGAGGCTGAGGCAGGACGGTGAGTTTGAGGGAAGCCTGTAAGATCCCACCTCAAACAACACAATACACTAAGCCCCCATTTCTCACCCTCAATCCTTATTACATTCCTGCCCAATGGATGAGCTATAGTAATTAATGGGTCATTACTATCATTTTGAGCACATTTCAGTCCATTAAGAAAGGATTTTTGTTTGTTTGTTTGTTTGTTTTCAAGATAGGGTTTATGTAGCCCTGGCTGTTCTGGAACTTGTTCTATAGACCAGGCAGGCCTTGAAAGCACAGCACAGAGATCCACCTGCCTCTGCCTCCCTAGTGCTGCCAAGGGCCACCAACTGCTGAGCAGGAGTCTTTTTTAAACCTTCATTTAAGGGCTGGTGAGATGGCTCTGCAAACAAGGCACTTTACTATAGTCAACCCTGATGGTCTGAACTTGATCTTTGGAACCCACACAGCAGAAGGGGAGTCATCCTCTGAGCTCATACGTGTACCATGACACATGTGTCCCCACACATAACACAAAACATAAATGTAAAAATTAAAATAAAGCAAAAAAACAAATTAAAATAAAAAATATTAAAATAAAATTAAATAAAAATAAAATTAAATAATAAAAATAATTAAAATGATTTTAAATTATTAAATAAAAATAATTAAATTAAAATTAAAAGAAAATTAAAATAAAATAAAAATTAAAGCAAAAAAATGTTTCCTCATACAATGCTTCCCCTTTGATCTTGTCTCAAATAAATAAACAAACAAGCAAACAGATATCTTTTAACAATAAAATAAATTAAAACAAATTTTTAAAGGGGCCTGAGAGATGGCTCCATGGTTAAGAACACAGATTGCTCTTACAGAAGACTCAGGTTTACTTTCCAATAGCCACCAGTCAGCTCATAATTGTCTCTAACTCAGGTTGCAGGGGATCTGATGCCCTCTTCTGGCCTCGGTAGGAACTGCAGGCACATGCTGCACAGACATAAAAGCAGACAAAACGCCCATGCATGTAAAATGAAAGTAAATGCTAACAATATATTAAAGGAAAAAAATGATTTATCAGAGGCTTAACTTGCATTACCCATTCCTCTTGGTAGACTGTAGGCCAAGGAATGGGTCCATTTCATCCTTTACTGAGCTTGTAAGCAGAGGCGATCATGGTACTTTTGTTATCCTTTGGAGTGCTAATGCTGTCTCCTTTCACATTTCCATCGTCAGTACCATGTATTTTCTCTCCCCCTGCCCCAAGTCAACTTGGTTAAATATTCTTCTCCTCTGTTTTAAAATATCTATTCAAAGAACCAGCTTTTTTGGTCATTTCCTGTACCACCTTTCTATTTCCTATCCCACTGACCTTTAGCTAAGCATTTCCCCTTTACAAATGCTTAACTACACAACATGAAACGCGTTGTTTTTCCACCTTCATATAGCTCAATGCAATCTTACATCTCTGCGGAGTCTTTTGTTCTTGTGCTCTGTAGAAGGGTGCTGTTTAATCTCCAAATATGTACTTTACAGCTTTCTTTCTGTTAATGATTTTTAGTTGAACTCCACTGTGGGCTCCGAGTGCAAGTTAAGGTGTGCCTTGGGAACAGAATAGGGTGTCTTGTGTGTCCGTTCCACATGATCTTCTGAAAAGTTTATTTTCTGTTGTTGAAAGACGTAGTTGCCAAATACCTCAGGTTGACTGGTGGTGCTGGGTCACACTACCCTCACTGATCTTCTGCTCCTTTCCTATGCCCACAAGTGCACAAGCAACATACACACAACCACAAGTGAGTCAAATTCAGAACCCCTGAGCATGCTAGGCAAGTACTCTTCTACCTCGAAGCTTCGTCCCCAAGCTTTCTGAGACAAGGTCCTGATACTGGCCTGAAACTCATTGTGTAGTTCAGAGGCCTAGAACTCACAATCCTCCTGCTTCTGCCTTCTCTGTGCTAGGATTACAGATGTGTTCTATGCCTGGATCTGGTCATTCCCTGCTCAGCAGTACTGAAGTGTCTGTGTGTGGTAGTGGATTCATATATTTTTCCTTGAAAGTTCTAAGCTTTTGCATGTGTTTGGTGTTCTATTGCTAAGTAGATATATGCTATGGATTGTTAAGTCTTCTTGTAGGAAGAAAACACCTTTTGTTTCTGAGAGTTTCTATTTCCTATCCCACTGACCTGTGGCTAAGTTTTTCCTCTTTATGAATACTTTAGCTATATAACATAAGACGTGTTAAGATGCTTTTTCACCTTCATTTAGTTCAATGCAATTTTACATCTCTGTGGAGACTTGTTTTGTTCTTGTGCTCTGTGACATCTTCAGGTTGGTCTTGAGTTTTTTATATAGCCGAGGGTGTTTTTCCAATAGTGAGGGCTCTGCTCCCATCACCAACTTATCTCCCAGATGCCCCTGGCTCCTACTACCAGCACATTAGAAATTAGTTTCAACATAGGAATTTGGAGAAGATAGCATTTGGACTCTGGCATTCCACTGAACTCAAGTTCATGCCTCCATGTCAGAAACCTCCAATCTGTTAAGACGATCCCTGATTCATCCATTCAGCAAAACTGCTGTGCTTGTGATTCAAAGAGGTTCTTGTCTCCACACGTTATGACTGTGATGTGATCACAAGACAAGATTCCCTCACGATTCCAATGGGAAGGAATGGGGGTGGCAAACAGGAGTGGTAGGTCCCAGGAAAGTCTAAAACCCAATGGGACAAGCAGTAACAGATCCTAAGGGTGCAGATCACTGTTGTGGGATGAATCTGCCCTGCAGAGGTGACAGTACCATCTTCAGGAATCACTGGGAGTTGGCACACCCCCGCAGTGGTTCTCAGCAGTGGCCTCACCTTCACAGGAGCGTGCCTGAGTCTGCACTGTAGGCTTTTACTTGAATCAGTCAACAGCACCTGTTAGGCTTAAAGTCTTGGGGGCAGCTCTCTCCTACAGATCTGTGGTGGGCCTGCCCTTGTGCTAGCCTCTTCCTGGGCCTCACGGCTCCTAACACATCCTTTAATTTCTAGGTAAAAGTAGCTGCATCCCCACAGCTTCAGACTCTGAGCCTGTGATCACCACAGATCCATTCCTCCACTGCCTTCTGCTTATAGATAACTGGCTGGTTGCCTTCTCTTGAATGGCACCAGCTTCCACAGAGTTTGCTGATTTGTACTGGTCAACTTCATCAAAGAGCTATGGCTACACATTTGCCCTTTCCTCAGCAGGCTTTCTCATTTGTTCCAATGAGAGTGGGCTGGGTTTCCCCAGATTTTAAAATTCTACTTCCCTTCTGACCTGTTCTTTCTTAATCTCTCTTCTGTAGTACTGAATTTTTATAAGCAGTTCCAAGGAACCTGCCCCATTAACACTTTGCTTAAAATATGGGTCTTTTTAAAAAAAAAAATTTTTTTTTTATTTTACGTACACTGGTGTCAGGGTGTCAGAACTTCTGGAACTAGAAGTTACAATAATTGTGAGCCACCATTTGGTTGCTGAGACTTAAACCTGGGCCCACTAGCATTGCAGCCAGTGCTCTTAACCACTGAGCCATCTCTCCAGCCTTAAAATATGGGTCTTGGAGCTGCTTTTTGTCCAGTGTTTCATCATTCACCTTGCTAGAATGCAATGATGTCCTCTAAGCTGCTTCTGTATCAGACTACTGCTGGGATATTTCTATTACCAATTTAATTTCTTCTCAAATGTCTACTGCTCATTTCTTAAACAGGCTAAAGTGTGTCATCAATTCATCCTTTTTTAATCCCCCCGCCTTTAAAGGAATTTTTGGGTCTGTTGATTTCTCCCTTTTTAAATTATATTTATGTGTTTGTGTACAAGTGCACGCACACACATCTAGAGGCCAGACGATAAGCTAAAAGAAGGGTTCTCTCCTTCCACCACGTGAGTTCTGACTCAGGTCTTCTGGTCTATCAGCCAGCACCTTTACCCACAAAGCCATCTTGCTGGCCTCATTTTTCACTTTTGTTTTACTTATACAGTTCTAATCTTTTTAAAAATTGTGCGTGTGTGTGTATGTGTGTGTGCGCGCGCACGCCTATGAATATGAATGCAAGTGTTCATAGAGACCAGAAGAGGATGTCAGATCTCTGGAGCTGGAGTTACAAAAGACTGTAAGTAAGCTTCTTGATGTGGGTGCTGGGAACTGAACTAGGGCCCTTTGTAAGCACAGTCTGCACTCAAGTTCTCAGTCATATCTCCAGTCCTGTCTCACTCTAACTTTTAAACAGTTCTTTTTTTATTTTGGGCTTAAGAGAGTCAATATTTTTTGTGTATAATGGTCCACTATACATATATATATATTTTTTCTTACATATATATATATCATATATATCAGTTCCATATATATATCATACACACACAAATATATAATATATATCCTTAATATTTCTGTAAAACCAGTAGTATATCTGTTTTTATTTCTTATTTTAGTAATTTGAGTTCTACCTCTCTGTCTTGGTTTCCTAAACTACTGTCAGAGAAAGGAGACTGCAGAGGTCCAGGGAAGGCTTCTAGAGGGAGACCCTGGGTAGGCGAGGCTGCCAGAAGAGATGACCAGAGAATACTCTGACAGCTACTGTCTATGGAGTTAAGACACCGCCCCAAGTTCTCACACCTACAAGCAGTTATCCCAAAGCACTGTGTATCTCTGTACATATTCCTTCAGTTAAATACAGCTTTATATTGACAAGTGAATATATAATAAACCTTGTCTCCAAGATTTATTCATTTCCAGGTCTGAAGCAAGACTTTGGCCAGCACAGGTTTCTATCCCTGTGAACTGCTACTTCCTAGACAGCTTTGTGCCATGAATCCTACAAACTGCAATGAGTTCTGACCACCCTGCTGCCAGTCTTCATATTGAACAATGTGGGTAACCCCGGAGGCACATCTTGCCTCCCAAGGATAAATCCCAAGTTGTTTCAGGCCCCCACCTTCAGTGTCCAATAGGATTGGCTGTTTGGGGCCCAGACTTACCATACCTGCTGGAAGTGGTCATCTGGTGCAGGAGTGAAGCAATCACAGAGGGTACGCATGTGCTTCAATTGTTTTATTACTCTTTATTGGTCCTACCAATGCGACTCTTTACCCAGGCCCGCTTTTCCTATGTGTGCTGGCTGTGGAGACGGTCCGACCTCAACCGCGACCAAAGTCTCGGCTAGTCTCACCTTCCTATGCCTTCTCCCCACTTGGCCTCATTTGCTCAAAAACAGAAGGCATCCACTCATCATTGTTTTGGGTCTGTGTAAAGGTGCCTTGGCAGGAGAACATGCATATGACTTTTAAAATAAAGACCAACATTCTGACACTAAGGTAACACACAGAAAAAAATACAGTACTTAGACATCATTGCAAATAAATACCCCATACAGATGATGTTATCTTAAATGTAACAATATTTTGTATGAATCAACACTGTAACAGAAGGCAAAGAGTCCCAACAACTAGGAATAAGAAATGCTCATTCCAGGAAACAGAATTCTTCAATTCCTAACAATTTATATTATTATAATTTGTCCCTTTTTAGGCTGGAGGACAATCTCTCTTCCTCCACTAGTACCAATTTGACCACACTCTGAACCTCACTTAGCAAGGAGTTTACTAAGGAGTTATACTGACTTCTGTTTCCTGAAATTAACAGTGATTAGTTACACCAAGCAAGAGAAGATATAATGTCTTACTTTCACATTTGCAAAGAATACTATGGCTAACCCTCTTCCCTACTCACATGCCGACTGCGCCGGCTCTCCTGATGTCCTCAGCTCTTCACAAACGTGATGTCCGTACAGCTTGCTTAGCTTGTCCCATGAAGTCCATTTGGTTCCCAAAGCACAGTCCAGGTTTGTGTGTGTGTTTGTTTCTGAGCCCCTGAATTTGTATGTGAAGAATCACTGACTAACAGAGTTTTGCACAATCACTGTTCTCTCCCTCAATGAAGATGCCCAAGTACGAAGTGAGGCAGGTACCAGCTGCTCCACAATGGCCTTCAGCATTCCCAACTAGCTCTGCTGCCCGTCCTGGAGACCTGACTCGGCTGGGACACCTCCCTGAACTGATGAAGGCACTACTGGCAATGGTTACTAACAAGAAGGTGTTGAAATAGAACACCTAAAAATCGACGGCTGTAGAATTTTCTAAGTGTACCACAATTTGGCACGACAACCAGAATAACAAAACAATTCCAATTTGGAATTTCACTGGTGCAGTTGTATAAAATTCTGTTAGTCAGTCATGCTTCACAATGTCCTAAAACCCAGAAAATTCTGGAATTTATAGGTAATACTACTCATTCAATAATTTATGCTTTCAAGTGCCTATTATTGTTTTAACCAGAGCAAAGGTCAAGTTTTCTTCTTGTTACATTGAACTATTCCTAAGAATAATAATAATAATACAATATGAAAAAACCCCAGAATTGGAATACCCTGGATTTCTTAATGAACATGGCATTTCAAATCTGTAATTTCAAACATGAACCACAATGCCGTGTCTGCTGAAGGCTGCTGAGCCACAGCACAGACACACTAGGCAGCTCCCTGCCGGGTCGGAGCCTCACCCGAAGTCTAGCTACACACCAGGGAGCACAGCTCTACCTCATGCTGACACAGGTCAGCACACCAGAGCTAGGACGGACAGCTACAGGACCACAAGCACAGACCACGGCATTGGAGACCGTCTCTATGCAAGGAATTAAGGAAGCAAATATAATATCAAAATATCAAAAGTGCACAGGTTGATCGGATAAAAAAGGAGCATGTGTAATAAAGAGACCCCAGGGCAGGCGTTCACAGGCTCCTAGTGAGCCTGGCGGTGGCTGGTGGAAGCAGGTTCTTCGGCCAGAGGCCTTCCCAAGCAGCAGCTCGCAGCATTTTCAATAGTAAAGCTTTTTTTCCTCCCATTAAAAACTTGGGGAATGCTATTTTGAAAAGAATTACAGTGGCATATATTTTGAAAAGAATTACAGTGGCATATCCAAACATTTCTAAGTGGACTTTAGGCTGCCCTTCCTTCCTCTGCATGGGCCACAGGAGGGAAGGGGGAGGGGCTGCAGTGTGACGGGGCCGGGTGGCCACGTCCTCCCAGCAGCTACTCTACAGCTGAAAACAGGAGAAAACAAGACAGCATTAGAAATCAGTCACGTGCCACTTCCTGCTCACTTGACAGCTACAGCTCTTGTTCTGGGAGTGAGCGAGCACATTAGTTGGCAGAGAAGGCCTGCATGTGTGTTAGGGGATGGGGCTTCAAGTGCCCACAAAGCCCCAAACAGTGTAAGAGGAGCTGTGGTCTGGCCCCAAGAGAAAGAAAAGCAGAAGGTGGGTGGGCATGCAGGCAGCCATTCCCAGGATGGACATGCAAGGGACACATGTGGCCTGTTCTATCCACAGTCTATGACCATGTGGTGCCTAGAATCTGAACAGACTGGGACACCCCAGGCACCAGAGGAAAGAAAGAGAAAACTGTTTTTTTGAGAGACTACAGGGTCCCATAGTGGGTAGCAATTTCACCACACCAAGAAAGATGCCTTTCCACAGGGATAGCCAAGCAGCTGTCACGGGAGCTGGGAGTCTCAAGACTAGATGCCCCATAGGGACTGGGAGAGAAATACTGAGCAAAGTCCTGCTTTACAAGTCACTTAAGCAAAAACCTGATGCCACAGTGCTGCACTGACAGAGCATCTGAGAAAGGAGAGCCCTCGGTGGCCTTTCCTCCTTCTGTAGTATCCCCAAAGTGCACTGAGAACTGCACAACTCTTACCTGCTGGTGCTAAGTACAGCTCCAGGCCCATAAAAGGTGTCCCTAGCACACCAAGGGACTCTACTGCACTGTGCAGTGTGGTAGAGCACTAACAGTTCCAAAAGACTGCTTCCTTGGGTCTGACCGATTCTAGGAAAAGACTCAAGCACAAGAGAGGACCAGAGAACAGGCTCTGCACCAAGGACCAGGATCTGACCAGGCACTCGGAGCACTTTCTCATCAAAGAAGGAAACTGAGGACCCCAGGCACTCCCTGGGCTATGGTTATGTGTGCCTGAGGTGTGAGGGGCTCACTGCAGAATGCAGCCCACGCTCTGCCTGTCTGGGCTATGGTTGTGTCTGAGGTGTGGGGGCTCACTGCAGAACGCAGGCTCTCTGGGTCAATTCCCTCTGGGACTGGGGAAGTGCTCCATTTCTGTCCTGAATGTGGTTTGCAGTGAGATGCTGCACAGACTACAAGGAAACTCTTCATGAAACTACGCCAATCACAGAGAGCTAACCTAGGCTAGTCCTATGATGCAGGCTAGAGCCTCACAAAACTGCTTTCAAGTGCTGATATTAGACACATGCGAGGAACATGCAAGTTTTAACTCAGGTTCTGCCCCTGTGAGTGCCCAGGGAAGAACTCACCCTTGGGTTCGCCTAACAGTGCCTGGAGGCCCTGGAAAACACTTTCACCCCACTGTCTTCCACAGAGGTGTGCAGTTCCACCCCTACCTTTGATACCAGCATCCCAAAAGACAGCAACTGACATGGGATATCCTGGGGGGGGCTGTGGAGTGAAAAGCAGCACAAAGCTCAAAGTGTCCTGGTGACAGATGTACCCCAATGCTGCCACTTGCCTACAATGCCGCCCTCTGTGCGTTAGTCACGTTAAGACCGGCCTAGCATTGCTGTCCCACTGCTGCAGCTGGGTTAGTTGAGGTGAAGCAGACGTTAGCGGTGTGCGGCGCCCCACAGCCCTAGTCACAGTAAATGCTGTGCTTCTCGCTGCAGAACACCTGGTTGGCCAGCCCGGCGCCCTCCGCCCTCTCGCTGGCACAGGCGCAGGTGTGACTTACGCTCGGTGTGGCTGGCTTGGCCTTGGAGGCTGCTTTGTTGCGGCCCCTGCGGGTCTGCTCATGGTCCAGCTCCAGCAGCTCCAGCCGCTGGGTGAGCGCCAGCTTCTGCTGGATGGCCATGCGCAGCAGGGAGTTAAGAGTCTTCTTCTCATCCTCTGCGGCTGCCAGCTGCCGCTGCATCTCATCCAGCTGTGTGATGTATTCGTCACACCTGTGGAGACAAACCATAGCTGAGAGGCCAGACAAGGGAGAGCAGGCCCCGGGTACCCCAGTCCATGGCATCTCTCATGTGGAGACTGAATCACGCTTGTTCTGGTTCCTATTGCAAAGGCTCCTTTGGGAAAAGGCCTCGACCAGGACGAGAGGTAGCGCTCCAACAGAAAAGAAAGGTTACCTTCAATTCAGTGTTACTTCATTTGTTTCTTTGTGAGGAGAAAGGGCAAAAGGAGTGGAGTATGCTGCCTAGTTTCTGTTAACCTGACACAGACTATAGTCATTTGGGAAGAGGGAACCTCAATTGAGAAAATACCCCCACCAGATTGGCCTTTAGGTAAGCCAGTGTGACATTTTCTTCATTAGTGATGTGGGAAGGCCAGCTCACCATGGTGCCGTCCCTGGGTCCGAGGTGCTATAAGGAAGCAGGCTGAGCAAGTCATGAGAGCAAGCTGTAAGCAGCACTCCTTCACTGCCTCCCTAGGTTGATTAATTAGAAGCTATCACATAAAATAAAAACTCCCCAAGTTGTTTTGGGCCATGGTATTTTATTACAGCAATAGAAACCCTAAGGCATGGGGTGTTTGTTTGCCAGCTTGAAGTAGTTCTGATAAGCAAGGCTTGACTTGACGCTCACCCATTTGCCTTCCTTCCAGTAAGATCTCTCCCACTTTAAGAACAAAGAGGTGTCTCAGATACTGAGACATCACTAGCTCCCAGGATCTGGGTGTAAACTTAGAGAAGACTGAATTTGATCCTCCTGCACACCGTATCTGGTGGTCAGTAAGCCTGTGCTGAATGACAATCAGAGCCAGGGATGGACGGTGTGTGGTCACCTATGGTGACGCAGCAAGCCCACCCCATCGTGTGGAGGAAAAGAGCCTGGCCAAGGTTCCCTTGTGACACCAGCACACCTGTCTAGTTGGGGTCGGGTGGAAACTCAAGACCCTGGGCAGGTCAACTCTCTAGAGCTGGTGGTGCGCCCATGGACTCTAAGCACCACCCTTCTGCCTCCCGTGGTCCCCAGACCCAGTTGGCCTGAGAGCACCTCTCAGAGACTGCATACTGTCTTCCTCATAGGTGTGAAATCCTATGAGGAAAGTCAGGTCTTTAAATAGAACAAGCTTCAAAAGTTATGATTTGTATAAGATGTTGAGGAATTAAAAGAATTCTTTCCTAATCCCACTAAGGGGGTGGGGTGGGGGTGGGCTGCAGAGGGAAGAAGAGCTCCATGAGTTCTAGGCCAGCCTGATCTACATAGCAAGTTCTTGGGCTACATAGTGAGACCCTGTCTCAAAAAAAAAATTTTTTTTTTTCCTCTAAGATTCAGTAGGAAACTTCCAGAGAAATCCTGGACTCTTCTGCCTGTGCCCGCCCTGGCAGGACCTACCTACAGGGATGCTAAGAGACTGAGAGTAGCTGGGCTGGGCTGAGGGAACCGGGGTCCATGGCCCATCCTGTCTCAGCTTCTTCACACAGGAAACTGTCAGGTGTCCCTACTTCAGTGCTCAGCCTTGCCATCCCACTGTCATTCCAACCCTGAGCAGCAGGTGGCGCCACCTATCTTCGGAGGGTGATAGACAGGGGCCTTGTTTTCCACCCTTAAGACTGTTCTCTCCCAGCCTGGGAAACCTATAAACCCTTAAGAGGTCCCCAGGCCACACAAAGAACCCCATGGGAGAGGAAGGAACGCTGCACACCTCCCAGGCTGGAAGCTTCCTTGCCCCTTCCCTGATAGGAAAGCTGGAAATGGACAGCCAACTGCTGAGCAAAGTCCTGACAAAGTCCTGCTACGGGGAGAGGAATAACAAACTGGGCCTCATCTGTCACCACCGGACTAAAATTAGACCTTACAATTGTGTTCCCATCCCCAACACTCACTCCCTGAGCCCTTTGCTTCTAGGACGCCTATGCTCAAAGCATAATAAACTGAGCCTCCAGGTTCATTAACAGTAAAATTAAAATCACGCTTCTGGGGGCCACGGGAACAGGGGAATGGATGCACGCCTCTGCTGAGTGTCTGCCTAAGTGGCACCTGCCAGGCCCGCTCCACGTTTGGGCACCTGCTGACACAGAAGCCTGGCCTGTCGCCACCTGAGGGCCTGGTACTGCACAATCCTTCCTTCTCCTCACTTTCCCTAGTTACCAACTTGAGCCAGTCACGGTGGGCAGCCCCACACACATGCTGGGGCTGGGCTAGAGGCTACAGTTTCCAAACCTTGAGCTGTGTTGGGGTGTCTGACAGGACTACAACACAGTGTTGAACCAACAGGCCTGCAGGCCTCAGGGGAGAGGCTGCAGCAGATGGAGTGTCACCGTGGTGCAGGTACCTGGTGGCAAACATGGCGCGCAGGGAGGAGAAGGTGGCTGCGTCTTCCTTGAGGGCCTTGAGCTCGTTCCGTAGCTTCATCATGGTCTCGGTCACCATGGCCTTCTCATTTTCATACTTGCTCTTTAGGTTGGCGAGGGCCACCTCAGCCGTCTGGGGGAAAAAGAAGTATAAAGTGGGGTGGTAAAGGGTGTGAAGCTGCTCCAGGGAAGCCCTGGGTCCAAGGTGGTGCTGGTGACCATAGAAAACTCTCTGGAAAAAAATCTCTCATGCAGCTGTAGGGACAAAATGATAGCCAGGCTCCTGGGGGCCAGTCTGCCTCAGTGAGTGCCACCGTCAACCCTGATTAGCAGGGAAAGATGCTGTCCCATGGACCCTGCCCTGGAGAACCCACAGGGCACTTGGACCACTGCTCTGTTACCACGCCATAGAAACTGTAAGGTGGATGGAAGCAGCAGTTCCTACTGACTGAGGAGCTCTGGTTAAAGCTCCCTCTAATCCCCATATTCCACCCCTTGGCTGGAAGCCCTGAGGAAGGAGACAGCAGGAGACTAAAGCAACAAGGTGATAGCCCAGGCCTGGGCGCCCTCCGAGGGGGCTCTGGTGGCAGTGCCCCACACACCCCTCTCACCTGCTTGTTGGCTTTGAGCACAGTACGAAGTGTGGTGATCTGCTCCCGCTTGGTACTCAGCAGTGATTTCAGCTTGAGGATCTCCTCCATGAGTGCCTCCTTGTCCTTGTCCACAGCAGGACCCAGCTCCTGTGAGGCGATCCGCTGCCGGGACAGCTCGGTTGTACGGTCTACGGCCGCCTGCAGGTGCTTGATCTGGTCTCGGATGATGGCGATCAGGTTGTAGATGTTCATAGGTTCCCGGCGGGGGTCACTCAATGGTGACGGCAGTGAAGAGCTGGGTGAAGGGCTGTTGTCCCCAGTCCCACCATCTGCTCGGCCCACTTCTGTGGCCAAAAGCCCCTTGGGCAAAAGAACAGGTGAACGGCGTCCACGGCCCTCCGGGCTGGTGCGGCCGGCCTTGCCCTGGCCCTCACGGTAATAGTCCAGCATGACACGGTTGGGCGTCTCGTTGTTGCACATGCACACATGGTGGTAGAGATTGGCCAGCTCCTCGCTGAAAGTCACCAGCTCATCCTGAGCCACGTTCAGGCTGCCCTGGGTCTCACCAGCCACATCGCTCACCTTCTTCAGCTCCTTTTCCAGCTGGGCCAGCATCTCTCTATCCTGGTGGCTAGCCTTCTCCAGCAGAGACACCTTCTCAGTGAGTGCCTGGCCCTCAGCCTCATAGCGGCCCTTTTCTTCTGCATGCTGGGCTTCACGAGCTTCGTGTGTGCTGCGCAGTGCCTTGAGCTCCTCCCGGAGTTCGCCAGCCTCAGCCACAGCCACATGGTACTTGCAGGCCAGAATCTCAGGCCCGTTGATGTCCACCTCATAGTAGTCACCGTCCTCATGGCTATCACGGTCCTTCTCGTTATCCAGGGAAGTCTGTCGCTCCTTGCCAGCCTGCAGGCGCCGGAGGGCACTAAGGTTCTCTGTGAGACGACTCACCTTCTCATGTTGCTCAGAGAGGGTTCCCCGAGCCTGCTCCAGCTGCTTCTGTGTGTCCTGCAGTGTGGACAGCAGGCCTACCTTCTCCCGCTCCATCTGCAAAGGTAGATGTAGCAGGAAAATAGGTCAACAGGCTTAGAAGATGCCAGGATGGCCAGGCAACATCTCAGGCTAAGCCAAATGGGCCATGGGCTATGCAAATTCCCTCGTCATGCCACTAGTTGACAGCAGACTGGACAGAATTCACCACAAAGACCATGGCTATCACCAACAAGAGTGGTCATCCATAAAGTTCACTAAACATGTGCTGGAGGGGAGCTGGGCTTCAAATGTGGAACTCCGGGTCCAGGGCATGTTGGCAGGGTCCCTAAGTGTCCTAGCTCTCTGCCATTCTCCTTTCTCATGCTGTGGAGAATACTCCTTTATAGATCAACAGTAAACTTTCAGATAGGACAATGTATGGCCCTACTAAGACTCTAGCTGTGGTCTGTAGATAGGAGTTACATGAGGGACAAGTCACCTCATCCATGCATGATTTGGGTAGCAAAGGGAGCAACATGGGTACCAAGGTACTAAACCTTACACAATAATCAGGAACCTACTCCTCCGGGACACTACTCTTTACCAATAAGAATTTCATTTGTGGTATGAGGAATTTAAAGGCAGCCACACGTCACAAAAGCACTGCTTACACCAGGTATGCAGTCCTGCCAGCACCACAAAAGGCACGAGGAGAGAGAGGGATGGAGCTCGAGGCCCTACCCGCTCACCTGCACCAGCTGCTGCTTCAGCTTCTGGATCTCAGATATGTGGAGTTCACTGAGCAGGTCGGAAACGAGGCTAGGGGAGGGTGGAGCCAGGCCATCCTTCCTAGGTGTGGATGTCTTGTTGTCCAAGGATGATTTGACCAAGCCACTGTGCTCAAAGCCATTGACCAGGGCTTCAGCGTCGTTGTTGGGCTCTGCAGTGACAGTGTCATCGCTGAACTTGAGGCCGTCTAAGGAGACCTGCAGGTGGCTGGTATAGAAGGAGTCGTTGATGCTCATGTAGTGCGACAGCTCCTTGCGTAGGTTGTTCTTCTGCTCCCGCTCTGTCTTCAGCGTCTCCAGCGCCTCCTCCAACTGTCGTTCAGAGATCTCCTTGAGCCGGATGGCATCCTCTAGCTGGCTGTTGAGGTACTCTGTCTCCTCCTCTAGGCGCTTGATTTCATGCTTGAGGCCCTCAAATTCCACCTAGAGAAAAATGCAAATACCCCACGTCAAAGCAGTCTAGAGGCTCCACTCAGGTTGACAAATGAAGACAATGTCAGAACACCACCTCCCCCAAGCACAAAGAGCAAGGACACACAGAATGAAATGCTACTCCGCAGAGGACAGTAGCTGCAGCTAAGGCCACTTCCTACACAGAACAAGACGGGCGCTAAGGGGGGCCTCCAGAGCACTAGAAGCAACAGAAGCGTTCAGTCCCTCTGCCAGGACCATGGCCTGGAGTGTGTACATGGAACCTGCAATGCCACAGCTAGGACTCACCATGGAGGCTGCCACATTCCTATTATGTTTCTGAAAATGAGTACCAGTATGCACTGATTCTATAAAAGTACTCAGTTAACATTAACAGCTAGCCAAATCTCTCTTCATTAAGTGTGTGTCCATCTGCATGTGTGCATGACACATGTGTGCAGATGCCCACTTCACTGTATACAGGCGGAGGCTCTCCTTCCACTTTACATATATGAGTTCTGGGAACTGAGCTCAGGTCACAAGGCTTGCACTGTAGATGCCTCTACCCACTGAGCTGCTTCACCAGACATAACCAGATATTTTAAGGTACATAAAATATATTCTTTGCTGTGTGCTATGACCACTTATATTTGACTTATATTTCAAACAAATAAACTGGACTTGCCCTCCAGACTGAATGCTTCAGCACCGAGCCCTCAGATGCAGGCTTGGAGAGCTGGAAGTGGAGCGTGTCTTGTTAATGTGACACGATTTAGGAGTGGACAAACAGAGTAAATGCAAGCTGATGCTTAATGCGAGGCGCAGGGTTTGTGGGCATATATAAAAACATTTTACTGTAACAGGAAAGAAGGAATGCACGAATCTCTCTGGGCTTGGGGTAGGAAAAAAAACCTGGTACAGTATTATAAGTGTGCACACTTTCCAATGCCCCAAATGGGGGTGAGGAATCTCAAATGGGGAATGACTCCACTCAGGGCAGGGTCTCCTTGAGGTTCAGTTTTTCTTCTCCTCAGGGCACTGTGGGTAGAAGTACCAATCAATGTCCAATGGCACTTCATGCTTGTGAGCTACAAGCTGGAGATCTGAGCCCTGTTCCTGTGGTTATCCAGCACCAGAGTCCATCCCTTGACTACTGTGCAAACACAAAACCTTCTACACCGACACACGGGCTTCCTCACGTGGGATAAATGCTGGGTCCCTGACGGTGAGGCCTCCACGGTAAGATGATCCGTGTTCGAGGCCTCTAACAAAAGCAAGGACAGCATCCATGGCATTTGGGGGTAAAGGCTAGAATTTCCTGAGAAAAAAAGAAGTTCCCTGCTGCCTATAGATCTTAGGGCGTCTCTGAACACGGAGCACATGTTCATGTGCTGTGTGGTTCTTAGCCTTACCCATCCAGGAGCACTCCCTACTCTGCCACAGGCAGAAGGTACACCCTCCATCCCTACAACAGGCAAGTCACAGCAGTATTTCAGGCTTCACAGTCAGTTCTGGGGGTTTTGGTACAGCTGGTTCATCTATCTGAGTTTCCCCATACCTTGGTGATGTAGAACACTGTCCTCCAGGCATGGCATGGCCCTTGCTGTCTCGAAATCAGAGCAGCCATGATTACCCAGCTCGGAGACCCTCACAAGACCAGGCTATACACACGCTCTCATAGAAGGAAGGGGAAAGTGCATTAGACCCTCACCCAAGAGTCCAGCCACTCCCTCCCTTCTGTACCCCTAATCCTGCCTGAGCTGTCTCAGGGGAGTATGCTATGCTACAGCTCTGCTAGAGAGACAGGAGACAGAAGGCTAAATGAAGACAGGGCTCCATCTAGCAACTGTTAGAGGGCATCACTCATGCCAAGATGGAAGTATTTTGGAATCACCCATGCCCTGTAACCTCCCACCCATGCCCCTGTGACCTC
>NW_021604595.1:829332-867198 GCF_004785775.1 Grammomys surdaster
GCTACTTATCTCTACTAAGCAGAAACAGACTCCCCAGGAAGAGTCATGTTACACTTGGCCTGAGAACTTGTCATACTAAAGTCACAGGCCTTGTTTCATGCTCTTGCAGTGCTAGGTGCTGTGAACTTTATCCTTTGTCTCCACTGTGGAGGTCCTACTGGTCCTGGCCTCAGGTATGTGGACCGACGCAGAGAAGGGGAAGGAAGATGGGTGGACCAACGGACTTAGATGCCCAGAGGTGACCCTACTCTGGAGACTTGCCTGGTTCTGCCGGAGCACAGACACTTGTTTCTGCAGGCTGATGTTCTCTTCCTCCAACTCCGAGTAGTCCTGAAGTAGACGGGCCTCCCGGAACTTGTATTCCTTGATGTCATCCCGCAGGCGACCACGTTGGATCTCCACATTCTGGTTGATCTGCAGGGGCAGAGAAAAAAAGCTGTGTGGATTACTTCTATAGCTGGCCCTATCACTGTGCTTCTAAATATCATAGGGGCTCAGCACAGCAAGGTATGCTGTAAGCCCTTTGGGGAACAATGTGGCTGCCTGGAGCAAAGCCCAGGGCAGTGGGGTTTGTGCAAAGCAGCAGACAGTCCAGGGTCAGATCTCTTCTACTTCTCTTAGGTGTGGACTTCAGGCAAGTGAACCAACCTGCTCTAACCCTGCTGAGCTCGCAGGCTCCAGGTGTTCACCTAACTGCAGCAGTAAGGGTGGACAGGGAGGCGGGTTATGGTGTACAGCTGAACACCAGGGTTTAGCTAATCTAGGTAGGAGCCATCTATGAGGGGAGCAGTCTTCAGGCCATAAACATCGGGCAGAAACATTTTCTGCACACAGTCAGCAATCACATTTGGACTAGAGGAAGATGGTGCCATCCCTTTAAGCCTCACTGGGAGGCGGCTTTGCCATAATCCTGGACCTAAGCAAGGCACTGGTGTCTCTAACATGGCCATGCCCACGTCACACAATACACTTCACTCAGGACTTCACTTATGTCCCAACTCTAACTCCTTTGCTTCACCATCTGAGTGGTAAACTAGTAAGTGGGGCAACACTGGGGTTCGTTTGCATGTCTCCACCAGAGAATAAAGCACACCCACACAGAACCTTGCGCATCAGTGTTCCCAGTGTTCCAGGTGGATAAACAAAGCACTGTCTGTCTATGCAATGCAGGGTTATTCAGCCACATTATGGAATGACGTCTTGACACTTGCTACAACACGAATGACCGTAGAGAAATTCTGCTAAGTCAAAGAAGCCAGCAAAGAGGCTGTGCACCATATGATTCCACTTATAAGAAAGATCCAAAACAGGAAAATAGACTAGTGGGGCCAAAGAGGGGTTTGAGAGTACTGGAGTGATGAAATACTCTAAAATTAACTGAAAGGCAGGGAGAGTGCATCAGTGGCAGAGGGCTTGCTGGGCACTGAGCACAGGGCCCTGGGTTCGATCCTCAGCACCACAAAAAAAAAAACAGCTGTAGCATGGTACACACACCTCTGACCATGCAAATGCTGAGGGGACATCCTAGGGACAACAGAGCAGTGGGGCTGCTCAGGTTCTGGAGCAGGTGTGCTGTTGGTCTGAGGAGGCCATCCGAGCATTGGGAACAGGGATAAGAAGCAACCCGGGAGCACATTTTTAAGTGAGTTGTATGGGATGTGTACCATCTCAATAAAGCTACTGAAGGCTGGTTTGTCTCCAAGTCATGTGTGAGGAGTTGGGAAGACTGTCACAGAGAGAGGCTAGTGCAGGGTCAAAAGGAGCCCAACAAAAGCCAGCCTGTGGGACCTCTCTGCACTGCCTGCATTGAATACAGGACCCAGGAGCCACTGTCCTGCATATTCAGAGCCACATCATCCTGCATTGTCACTGCTATCCTATACGTTGTAGGATGTTCAGCAAATTCCTGACCTCTGCTCACGGGCTGCAAACCTCTTTCATACTGTGACAAACGACAACGTTTTCCACACACCACCAATGGTCTCTAAAGAGCCCCCATATCCTCCTTGCTCCGTGCCTGCTTCTAATCCCTGTTCCCAATGCTCGGACGGCCTCCCCAGAACAACAACACACCTGCTCCAGGTCCCTGAAGCAGCAGCCCAGGCCCACAGCTCTGTCCTCACTAGCACTGTCCCTCAGCATCTACAGGAAGTGCTCCTGATCACATCTGTGTGTTCATCTGAAGGACACATGCATGCCTCATAAGATGCCGTGCAGGGGAAACACAAAACAGTGATGTTGGATCAGTGAAACAAAATAATACCATACAAATGGAGAAGAGGAAAAGGGGGAGGAAGAAGAGGAAGAGGAAGAAGAGAAAGAGGAGGAGGAGGGGGAAGAGGAAGAGGAGGAGGGGGAAGAGGAGGAGGGGGGGAAGAGGAGGAGGAGGGGCAAGAGGAGGGAAGGAAGAGGAAGAGAAGGAAGGGGGAAGATGAAGAGGAGGGGAGGGGAGGAAGAGAGGAAGAGAAAGAAGAGTGGAGGCAGCAGCACTGCAGCCACAGCCATAGCCGCAGCAGCAGCCGCACTGCCGTGTGGTGGTACAGCACATCTTCAGTTCCAGCACTTGGAAGGCAGAGGCATGGCAGGCACTACAATAAATGCTTAATACTCAAAACTAAGACTTAATTCATAATCCATGAAGATAGGCACAGCCTTCTCATTAAATGACTATGGAACTAACACCAGAAGAAACGGAAGAGAGGCCAAAGGGTGACAGAGCCATCCATCACAAGGGAGAAGAAGGTGAGGAAGGCACATGCTGAGATGGAGGGAAACAGCCCCAAGCACAGCTACAATGGTGGCAAGACCACAGACAGACTCCTCCTGAGGGCCTGGGGTGCTCTACAGATGGAAGCACACCCAGGCTTTCTACACCACACGTGGATGGAGCTCCAAGACGGGTATGGGACGAACTGCTAAATGCTCTCTCTGCCAGAAATGATCCCAATTCCTGCCCTCTCTCAGCCAGTGAGTTCATGTGGCCACAGCCCTCAGGGCAAGGTCCGAGCCCACCATTACTCCAGGGCTTATGTGGTAGCAATTAGAGACCTAGAAGGCAGTGGTAAGACACATGATGGTAGTTTCCACATGGCTAGGGCAGAGTGCAGCCTATGTGACTGAAGATGGAGCCAGAAGGCCAGAATAGGAGCTTAGGAGCATCAGAGCCACACAGGAGTGTTACACCCTACAGCAGTGCCCGCATGTGTGAGTCCTCAGTGCCTCTGTAAACCTGACCCTCACAAGGATCTCTAGGAGTTCTATTCTTCTGCCACTGCTACACCCAGGATCTAGCCAAAAAGAGTTTCCCTTTGGTGGAGTGCACAGGCCTGCATGGACCTGTGGATGGGTGTCCTTGTGGAAAGATAAGCAAAGAGAAATGTGCACACATACATAAGTCATGTGCTGCCAAGGTAATATCACGTGACAGGTTAACTGCACCTTCTCTGCTGACAGCACAGGACTCAAACATACACTTTCTTTCTATGGAGACTGCTTCCAACCAGCCACCAGGCTTAGCAGAGAGGTTCATCTGGCCTGCTGCCTGCCACCTCCGCCCATCACATGCCCAGTTCCTGAGAGCTCCAGCAGGCTCCAACTAGCCACAGGGGTTTAGTTTTCCCTCAGAAAAGCATCTCCTCCCAGGGTGAGTGTCTGATGTCAGCCCAGAGTACAGGGTATAGGCTCTGCGCTGTGCAGATGACCAGCCCAGATGCAAGCAGTGGGCATATGGACTCAGAGCCAGGACCTGAGGTCCTAGCCACCTGCTCTCCTCCACCTGACCCCTGACCTCAAGCTGCTCACCAGCATGAAGGGTGTGACAACTGCCTGCCTTATAAAGCCACTGTGTCAGGGGACTGCCGGTCCTTTTTTTCTGGTCTCTTGAGCTTCCAACTCTTCCCACACAGGATGCTTGACCACTCATCACCTAGGGGAGCACTCTTGTCCTCTACTGGGACTAATGGGCCTCCAGTCATCTATCTGAGAGACAGTGTCATGTCTCAACAAGCCATTCCTTGAATGTCCATCTACTTATCAGGAATAATGACAAAAACTGACTGAGGTGTCTACTATTGGCCCTTCACACAGCACAGAGATCACAACCAGAACCCTAAAATTGTTCTGCCACATTAAGCCTCAGTTTCTTCATGTGACAGAACACTGAGAGAGTCATTAGGATGACAGGGTCTAAGACATTAGAACTATCTGACACAGGTAAGGTTACCTGGTGTTGTAAAGTTAACACTGGCTTTAGACCTCAGTCCAGCAAAGCACAGGCCATGAGGGTGTGCTGTAGTCAAGCCTCTGCATGGTAGGCCCAAAGACTCTGACCCAGAGGCCATCAACAGCAGGGAGTAGTCGCTTCCCCTGGCGTGGGGTTGTTGAGGTCTTGAGCTCAGTCTGAAACGGGGCAGGGAAGGCAGCTGCCACTCCTGGAGCCCAGTGCATGGCCTCATTTCCTCCCACAGTGTGGCTCTGAGGAGGGCAGAGAAGGGGCTGTCACTGAGGAAGAGAAGCAGCCGCAGTGACAATCCATCTGTCTACCCCTCCTTCCTGAACGGCCAGTGCAGGACTATCTCCCACATGCAGCCCCTAGGCAACCTAGAAGGCTGGACAGCCATTCAGGGCCGGACATGAGGTCAGCGGATTGAAGACAGGCGGTCTGGGGTGGGAGAGATTCCTGCTGTTCCTGTTTGTGCTTTAGAAGGAAATCCTGAGCCTCCCTACACACCCCTTAGCCGCCTTCGCTTTCAACTGTCCCCTTCTTTGTCCCCAGGTCTGTGGAGACCCCTGCCGCCCAGCCACAGGCAATCCTTTAGCCTTCACCGTCTGCACACCCATCTAGGGTAGAGGTTCTGTTTTCACACGATTCTTAGGTCTGGTTTGTCCTCTGCTGTTGTCTCCT
Organism: Grammomys surdaster; assembly: GCF_004785775.1. NCBI lineage: Eukaryota > Metazoa > Chordata > Mammalia > Rodentia > Muridae > Grammomys > Grammomys surdaster. The sequence goes on from NW_021604595.1 coordinate 834,236, forward strand.
GGCATAGCATGACTGTCCCCCCACTGTCTGACACTGGCCCTCAGTTAGATTTGGTCTTGTGGGCCTGTGGAGATTCCTTATAACCTTTTCTACAACCTTTTTCCTAACAGCCTCTCCCATTTTCCCTCCCTGTGACTTCCTGTTTGGGACGCAGTTGCCTCCAGGGCCCTGACTGACTACAGCACACCCTCATGGCCTGTGCTCTGCTGACTTCCCTGTGAGAACATATGTGGCAGAGGGTAGGCTTCCACAACTAGAAAGGGCGCAGAGAGCTTGGAAGATGTGCAGTGAAGGAACACAGGGTCTTCTACAAAAAGTTTCAAAGACTGAAAACAAGGCTTTGTCTAGGCCTCTAGAGCAGGTGAGGGCTAAAGCCAGTGTTATTCCATGCCTGAAGGATCCTGAGGCTAGCCCTAAGACTATGGACAGGTAGACCTCACCAGGAATCTAGTTCACATAAAAACTTTTAGTGATGGTTCCTCAACCTCCTTCCTCAGAGTTCCACAGATTCTTCTCTGTGGCTCTTGGCTGATCACTGTGTCTGTGGCTACCAAATCACAAGTTGGGTCATTCATCATTCAGGCTGCATTACTCTAACTCGATATCCCTCCCTGCACATGGTGTGGCTTACCCTTCATGCATACCCAAGCCCTGCGAGACAAAAACCAAACAGACAAAAAACCCAAAACCATTCTTCAAGCAAACAGTCAACCAATGACAAAGCATCCTGTGGATACTAGGCCTGACCACACGAAGGACTAACTACCATGCTGTTCCAGGGCCTGCTCGGAGGACTCATGACACCACTCAGGTGGGCACAGTTCAGGCACAGAACTGTTTGTGTGTTCACCTGAGAGATCACAGGAGCAAGACACAGTCTCAATGAGCCCACTGTCAGTGACAGATGTCCACCCACCCACTAACCTCCTTTAGCTCCTGGGCCACAGATGTGAGGCGCTCATTCTCAGACTGAGTGTTGGTAAGGACGTTGCGCAGCTGTTTCAGCTCTGTCTGCAGCTCCAGCACCTTCCGCACATAGTACTGCTCCTTGGAGGCTGACTCCTGGATCAGGCTCTCCTCCCGGCTCTCACCATCAGCAGCCACCTTCTTGTGGTTTGTGTGTGCCTGGCCAAATGCCTGCACGGAGAGAGAAAGACATTTGTGAGATAGGTGTCCTGGGGCTGCAAAGCACTGGGGACAAAAGATCGCAAGGAACACAAAGGCCCTGGTTCCATGGGAAGCAGCTCTTTGTTGTGCATGTGTTAGAGCACATACTGCGATGCACACAACAGACTCATTTCTTTACAGTGAACCCATACTAGTCTTAGGAGCACTATGTGGTGTGATAGGAAAGAACATGAAAGACATAAGGCCGCAAACATACATGGAACTCTCTGTGAAGAACTAAGTTTGAGGCCTGATGGTGTGTACCAGCTGGAAAGTAACCAGGACCAGGAAATAATTAGTCTATACTTTGAGCCTAGACAAGCTAATAGGGAACAACCCCAGAGCACACCCAAGGTACATTCCAGATTTTAAAATTAGGGCTTTGGGAGGTGTGCTACCAGGAGACGCAAGGGTGAGGAGCTGACCCATCCTGCTACCTGGTGTCAAATCATCATTTGTTCTGGGACAAACTGGGGCTAGGCAACCAGTGGCCCCAGCCCTAAGGACAGGGCACAGTAACAATTAGCTAAAGTGGCTACCTCAGGGTGTGTAGAGACGCATGGACCTGCGTGTTTCAGACACAGGTGAGGAGCAAGTGTGTCAGGCCCTGGGATGCAGGATGAAAACTATCCAGTAGAGCAATTAGCAAAAACTGCTGGCCTCACCCACCACAACAAGGCAGTCACATCGAGGTCAGCAGCTGTGCTGTATCCAGACTCTGGGCCTCGAGCAGCCTGGCCTCCATCATATGTCCTCTGACAGCTGTGCCAGCTGGGCCTTCCTTTCCTGACTCTGTAGGAGCCATGGCGCATGACAGAAAACAGTATTAAGAGAAGAGCTACTGAAGAACAAGAAATGATGGCTTTAACTAGTTTTAAAAGAAAAAGGGATTTTTTTTCCATTTATTACTTCACAAATCTAGGAATTCAGATCAAGAAATCAATGAGCAAAACATACAAAGCCACATTGTACACAGATGTCAACTAAGCTGAGAAGTTTCTAACACTAATACATGTAAATGCCGAAAGCAATTCCTTTTCATTCTGTCAGGGAACTGGCCGAAAGGAGCAGGGTCTGGTCTGAGGCAATATGCTGTGTCCCAAGAGACTGTGGGAAGGCCTCACAATGGGCCAGAGGACAACACAGTCCAGGAGCACCAGGGCTGCACTGAAGTATGTGTGGAGGGGTAACCTAGGGCTCACAGTGCAACACTCCTGCAGCAGACTATGGATATCCAAGCCACCCATGCGGTGGCCAGGGCCTGTCCATTTGTTTTCAGTCCCCAACACTGCATCCACTCTGCACAAATCAAAGCAGCTCAGCTTTGTGATTTCTGGTCTGTCTGCCTTTACCCTGATCCTATGGAAGGATCAAGCCACAAACTGCTACCTACACAGCACCTGGCCCATGCTGCCCGTCTACCACAAGACGTACAAAGGAAATCAAACCCCAAGCCGGGCTCTGGGATTGCACTGAAGAGGTCAGCACTGTGGCTCCTCGGGACTCACCCATCAACTTGGGAGTTGGGACAAGGACACCTCAGAAGTTTTCTCCAAAGTGTGATGGCTAAGCACTATGACACAATATTCAAGCCTGGACCTGCCAACCTGGGCCCAGACTTCCTCCACCCAAGCTACCAGCCTGGGGCACAGGAGCAGCCCTGGGCAGCTTTTCAAACATACTGTGATGGAGACATCTACCTCCAACTGAGACGATCCACAGTCCCAGGGACAGACTCTACTTCCTGTAGAGTGGGAAACTAAAACCTGGAAAGTACAGAACAGTACGATGGAACAGGACTGGTGAGGCAGCTCAGCATGTAAAAGCATCTGCCATCAAGCCTTACAGCCTAAGTCTATACTCAAGCCCTATGTGGCAGGAAAGAACTGGCTCCTAAAAGCTGTTCTAGGACTTTCACATGTGCATTATAGCATATGCATGCCAGGCCCAGACAGCGCGCGCACACGCGCACACACACACACACACACAGTTTTAAATGTAATAAAATAACAGGCATTGGTCTGTGGTACTGGGGAAACTGACAGCCTTTGTGCTTTCAGAGGAGCTTTGGGGCATGGCACACAACAGGACTGAGGCAGATGGCAGGGCCTGTGGAAGAAGACTGCAGGCGGGGCAGTAGGGCAGCCAGAGCTAAGGACCAGACGAGCCTTCACTGAGGATGGTCAGAGTAGGGTTAAGGAAGCCATGGGAAAGTTCAGTAGAAGAGAGCAGGAACAAACCCTGACACCAACTCTGAAAACAAGCTTGTTCCCACCACCAAGAGGGACCCTGGATTCACAGGCTCAGAGAGAGCATGTCCAGGGCCTGGCAGAATCAGCTTGGATTACACGCTGCTTTAGCAGAGCAGAGCAAAGTGTAAAGACAGAGCATGAAAGGATTAATCCATTTCCAAGCCACTACACCCTACAACAAGGCTCAGAACACGTTCTGGAAAACAAACATCCAGCTGCCAACACGTAAGCTCCATGGTGAAGACCCACGGAAGAACTGCTCACCAGCAGACAGCACACAGCCTGAGCAGAAGGGCAGACAGGCTGAGATTCAGGGACCAGAACCAAATCCCTCAATCTGGAGCACAGAGCAAACAGAGGACACAAGAGATCCCAGTAGCACTTCTGTAGAGGAAAATTAGGGGCCAACTGTAGACACATTGCATCAGAAAGGATTAACCAACTCTGAAAGGCAGCCAAAATAAGGGCCCAAATGAAAAATAAATAAATAAATAAATAAATAAATAAATAAATAAATAAATAAAAGCAAAGCCTAATAAACCCAAGAGAGCAACCATGGAGTATGTACCAATTTCAAGGAGCCAATGGCAAAGTTCCAGTAGCTTTTCACAAAAATGACCAGTTCATTCTAAAGGACATATAGCAATTTAAAGTACCTAGAACAGACTAAATGACTTTGAAAGAACAGGACCACCCCCACCTGCTACCACAACCCAGAGGCACTTCACTGCTTAGAGACAGAACTGACCTGACAAAAGCTTTGTGGGAAAGATAACCTTTGAACCAACAGCATACATGCAAGTAGCTCATATAACACACAGCAACACACAGACACAGACACACACATAGACAGACAGACAGACAGACAGACAGACAGAGAGAGAACTTCAGAGCTGAGCATGGTAGTCAACAATGAATGCATGTAATCCCAGCTACTTAGGAGGCTGAGGCAGGATTTGAGAACAGCCAGGGCAATGGAGAAGATCTCATCTAGGCAGAAAAACAACCACAAGGGGCTGGGTGGTTACAACACTGGCCATGTAAGTAAGAATAAGGTCACAGTTTTAAATCCCCAAAGCTACATAATGACCAGATGTGACAGTGTATGCACCTGTAATCCCAGCTCTCCATTATTTTAAAATATAGGCCCTGAGAAATTGCTCTACAGGTAAAAAAGCATTTGCCATTCAAGTCTATTCCTCAGATCCCATATAAATAAGGGTGGGATGAGAGTCAATTCTACAAAGTTGTCCTCTAATATGCTGTAACATGTGTGCATGCATACACACAGATGATAAATTAAAAAAATATATAGTAATTCATATAATGAAGTACTACTCCCAATAAGAAAGAATTATTGATACATCAACATAGACAGACCTCAAAATCACCTTAGTGGAAAGTCCAATGGGAAAAAAAATAGGTTGTTCAATTCCCTTTAAATAAAACTCTAAAAATTCACACTAAGGTGGAGATGTGGCAGAGGTGTGTTGAGGGGACTCAGAGGGAACAGGGGAGACCAGAGACAAGCTCATTACCTTGATGTGGCTGATGGTCTCATGAACATATGCTTACATGAAAATTTACACTGCACATCCAATGCATGAAGTTCACTAAGTTGTCTAAGGAAATTGCATGGATGTTCCTGAGCAATATACCCCTCACCTGCGGAGTGTGAACCTACAAGACACAGCCTATCCCTGTGGCCACCATGTCCAGCTTACAGGCTATGAGGCTGGGGGTCACAGAGGTGGAGATACCTGTTGGGGCACACTTCTTCTGACCTTTCCAGACAACACTGCATCCAATCCTACACAACGTTTCAACTCCATCTTAAATCCTGCAGTACCTAGTATCATCTTCCCGTTCTATTGGTTGTAGGCTCCCTTCTATCCTCCCTTGAGTATATGCTCCCTAGAAAGGTGTTCCTGACCTGCAGATTGATGGGGGACAGCTGTGGTTGTGTTTGTAGATTTCCCTGGCTCATCCTGAAGGCCTCCCAGATGGTACTGCAGAAGATGGGAGCCTTTACCACCCTGGTATCAAGAACCAGCCCCTGAATGACAGACATAGCCTCTAACCTGCCACTTCCACAAACTTCCACAGCTGCCTCAAGGAAAGAAGAAGACAGACAAGCAGACTAGTTCTCCTCCAGTCTTAACCACAGGATGGCAGATGCTCTGTGTCTAAGGAGGAGAATGCTCTGGTGATGTCCTCAACACAGGCTCCTGACCCACCTCTTGCCTACTGCTCTGAAGTTGCCCAGGTTCAGCAAGACCCAACAGGGCCAGGAAAGCTGGAGCATGAGGTCATGGTCATTCAGGCGCCTACAAGAGGAACACTGCCCATGTTTGCTTCTGGCCAGCACATAGCCCCCTGGGATGCTGGCTTCAAGGTCAGCCACACCCATGTAGCTATGGTGCAATCCTCTGTGCCTACGAGGAACCAGGCCAACCATGACTTCAGCAGCTGGATCATCCTTAGCTAGGATGGGAGAAGAGAAGCTCTGGGTAGGAAGAAAAATCATAGCAGCCCTAAGGGGCAAGTTTCAAAACCAAGGATAATGTGAAGAGTGCCTTGGGTGAGGGAACAGCATGAGCAATGGGGGTGGGGGGTGGGGGGAGTTAGGGGACTAGGAGGACAAAAGACCTGGTCAGGAAGAGCATTGAAACTATATCCCTGGAAGGAGGTTGGGCCAGGTGAGGCAGCAAGGTACAGCCTTGTGTCTCTGACAAGGGCTCAATGCCTGCTATCCATGTTATCTACCAGATGACTGCAGCCATAAAACAGGAATGCCCTAAGCATTAGACCATTTCATGGTGCCATGGGGGTGGGAAGGCTGCACAAGCACCTACTTGGCACACAGAAACTGAGGCAAAACAGAGCTTAAGTGTTTTACCACAGGTGCTTGGTCTGGTTGCATTGTAGGATGGTATAACACTGAGGGAGGGCCGATGGGACAGGGCTTTGGGGTCATATCTAAAACATGTGTCTTTATCCCTCCACTCCTAAAAGCCGGACAGCATAGCAAGGGAGAGCAGACCCTGAGTCCATGTGGGAGCACACACCACCACCATCTCAGGAAGGACAACTAACATAATATGCCACTCTGAAATATGCTACAACAGTGCAAATTGGGGACCATGATGGGTACAGATTAGTGTCCCTCAGCTTCCTCACCTATAACCTGGGTTAATAATGCCTCCAGCCTGAGGTCATATCTGAGTTAAGAATACCTTTCAGCCTAAGCTTGCTGCTGAGAGGATTTAGAATCAAGAATTCCCTCATCAGATATGAAGCAGCCTCTCAGCCCCTTGAGCCCCATTCCATCAGTCCCCAATAACAAAAGCCTTCAAAGGCAAATTCAGGGTAACATTCTGTTTTCTTCTGCCTTTCCTGGTGGTCCAGATGGAAACATTATGTCTGACTCAAGACAGAGCAAAGAATTCATCCCAAGACCACTGTCAGCACAATGAGTGCTCCCCAGCTCCCAATCCCAATGATACAGATGAGGGCAGCACAGTGCAGGCCAGGAGTCCTCAGACCAGCCCACGACAGTTGCTCAGGTTCTAAATACAAAGGACAGAAGCCGAGAGCCAGTGTCTGAAGCAGCAGAGATATGGCCTGGCAGGCACTTCCTATGATTTTAAAAATAGGATCTCTGTGGCCCTAACTATGGGATGCCTCCAGAAGTTTCAAGACACTGAAGGCCATCTAATGGGCTGGTACCAATAAAATTTTATTGCAACATCAGGTTGTTTCCCAGAGAAAGGGTTTGCTGAAACCTAGGCTAGGAAGCAGTCCCATCCTCCTATGGCCAGGACACTTGCAAGGTTTCCCACTGTCACCTGGGTGTTCCAACAACCCTAACAACTCTCAAGCATTCCTTCTCATGATTTGTTATAGAAAATCTAAGCTTATCCAGGCAAGGATACATCCCCAATCCTGTCCTTGATACACAGTGGGAAACAGGCAGCTGGTCAGAACTTTGTATTCCTTGCTAAGACTGTTTGAAAACTGGGCTACAAGGCTAATTCCCAAGGCTGGGTGTGAGAATGTCCAGCCCTGTGTTGAGAGAACATGGGTACCAAGCCAAGGTTATCCACGACCAGCCTACTAATTAAAAGGATGAGAACTTAGAGGATCAGCCCAAATTAGTGCCTACCCCTCTCCAGATTTCCTCACAGTTGGCCAGGTTCTATGGAAACCACAAGGTTTCTGCTCTACAGTCACCCAAAAGGGCAGCCTGGCTCCCTGCCAATGCCTACTGAAAGTTTCCTCACCTACAAAGGAAAGCCCCAACCACTCACCACTATCCAGAGAGTAATGTGGACATCTCACTGTGAGAGCTACTCATCTGTACAAGCAGTATAGACTGGCCCTTCAAATCAGAGAACATATGGAGGGCCTGAGAAGAGGTGTAACTAGAAGTGAACTCAAGCCCTCTGCCCTGACACACACTGTCCACGGGGCCTGGGTCCCTGGAGAAGGCCTATGCTAACAAGCCAGGGAAGAGTCCTCCAGGCAGGGCTATCCCAAAGAATTCTTCCTAAACCAGTTTGATATATGACGCAGCAGGCACAATGCTTCACAACCCAGGGGAGTGGGCCTCCACAATCTAATGAGACAAGGCTTGTTCCAGGAAGCAGATTCCACAACAAAGCCATGATCCTCCAACCCTTTGTCTGGGCTAATCCAGCACCGCCTACCCACAGACTGTGGGTTCCACACTTGTCCCAAAAGGGCCACCACGCCTGCATCAGGCTAGGCTTGGAATCCCAGGAATCCCTAAGCTGTACCAGCTGCCCATCCTGGCACGCCTGCTGGGCAGGGCCCCTTTACCACCTGCTGAAATGGGGATGCTATTTGGTTCCTGGTGAGGGCTGCAAAAGCAAAGAAGGTTATGCTTCTCATCTGCCCCCACCCCCACCCAGAGAGAAAGGGACACAAGGACGAAGTCCCATCACTGTACCTGTCTTTCTATCTAGGCTTGTTAAAAATGCCTACAAGGCTGGCACATGCATCCTATCAACCTTTACTAATGGCATTTACCATGCTTGGCCTCTGATGGGTACCAACGGTGAAACCTTGTACAGTAAAGGGATCCCCAGGACACAGCTAGCCAAAGACACTGACAGACTGAAGGATTTACTACCCTTTCACATATACATGCCAGTGGGCTACTACAAAAAGGAATCCAATGTCTTAATAGCCTAGACAAGAGCTGAGGTGGACAGGGAAACACACACACACACACACACACACACACACACACACGAGCCTGGGAGGTACCATTAGGATAGGCCTGTGAGCCCTGTTCCATCCTGTGCAGCTCTATGTGGCTGCTCAGAGTCATGCATTACCAGGATTCCACAGGACATCAAATGGCATCAAATCTATTAAATTCAAGATGGTGCTCTAGATATTAAGCTGACAGAAATGCAAGCTCAACACGATTCATTTAGAGCTGAAGAACTTATAGCATTAAGAGATTAAATCTATTATCAAAGCTTGACTAAACCTATGCTGACTGGAAGAGGCTAGTATACACCATGTAAAATTGTCAAGTAGGTAGAGGGACCATCAGCGACCTCTCCAGAAGGATGGACACAATCTGCTTCCCAAACAGCCATTTGTAAAGAAAACTATCAGAAAGAACTACAAATGGTGTAAGAGTGATCTGAAATAGAAAGACACTGCTTCAGAGAAACCCTGTCTCGAAAAAACAAAACAAAACAAAAGAAGAAAGAAAGAAAGAAAGAAAGAAAGAAAGAAAGAAAGAAAGAAAGAAAGACACTGCTAGCATGTTTGTGTGTAGCAGAGAACACAATATATTTTTCTTGTTTTTTTATAAATCTAAAACGTCTGAAAAATAAATGCAATAGAAAACTAAGTATGCCAACATGTACCAAACACACAAAAATTGAAAAATAATCTCTTAATTAGTCTGTATTAGGAAAGGCATACAGAACCAAACAACAGGAAACAGTAAATAAAAAATAGAGACATCTTATCAACACTCAGAATGGCTGGCTGTCCAGCAGGACTGTGCAGGGGAAGGGCTGCCACTAAAAATAAACACTAATGATAAAAAGAGCTGCTCCCTGACTCTGAACAAAGTAGCAAGCCAAAGCCTCACCCAGCAGAGACTGACACAGAAAAGAAAACACAAAGCAGCCATGTTAATGTAGTGTCTTTTCACCCAATAATGACTACTGTGCAGTTAATCTGACAAATGTGCACCCCAAACTCATTGATTGCTCAGTGACAACTGCAGCCATGTGAGAGTTGAGTTCATACATGGCTCCACCTCCCTTCCTTAGGTAAGCCACACAGTAGGACTAGGGCCCAGGAGTCAGACTCCCTGGGTGCACTCAAATGGGGCACTGACAGGATAGCAGCAAATCTTCCCTTCCAAATAGCAGGTGCTCAGAAACCAATCCCATGCTGATCACAGAAGTCACAACTCAGCAAACCCAATACACAAAGTCTGCTTTATGAATTATTCAGTCCCAGAAGAACATGCTCTGAACTTAAATGTGGGATAAGCAAAGTGAGAATTCAGTGTGTGCGAGGGACAAGACAGGCCAAGAAGCCAGACGTCAGAAGGAGGATTATTAACTGCCACACTAATTACTTAAAGGGATTGAAAAAGGGATTCCCCCAAATGAATTAAAAGATAAATAAATAAAAAGAAATCTTCAAAGTAGATAATTCAGTTAGGAACACGTAATCTTAAAAATTACACTTATAACCTTTACATCAAAGCACATAATCCACAGATGCCAGTTTCAGTAAAGATGACTTTTTTTTTTTCTCCTGAGACAGGGTTTCTCTGTGTAGCCCTGGCTGTCCTGGAACTCATTCTGTAGACCAGGCTGGCCTCGAACTCAGAAATCCGCCTGCCTCTGCCTCCCAAGTGCTAGGATTAAAGGTGTGTGCCACCACTGCTTATTCAGTAAAAATTATAAACATGGTAACAAGAAAGGCTAAATATTAGTAAAGGAAGACTATCTCTCAGTATCATGCAAAGTTCTTTCCATATGGGCCCCATAGGTGGAGAGCCTTGGCTCCTTTTCCATATGGGCACCATAGGTGGAGAGCATTGGGTCCTTTGATGGTTTAAGACTGTGAAGAAATTTTTATCTACAAAATTCTGCAAACACAAATTTTTCCTGTCAATTAATTTTTTTTATTTGTTTTGTTTTCTTGAGTTAGGGTCTCCTGTATCCCAGACTGGCCTTGAACTTACTACGCAGCCAAGCAGAACTCTGAACTTCCTGATCCACGTGTTTTCATCTCCTGGCTGCTGGGTGTTGCACACTAATCTTGATTGATGTGGTATTGTGGATGGCACTAGGGTTTTGTGCACTAGAGAAGCATTCCACCAACTGAGCTACATCCTCAGAAGCCACATACACCACACATTGTAAAGATATAGCCCATCTATGAACAACCACCTTTTGGATTCAGTGAGACTGAACTCAGTGATTTTGCGGGGGGTACATTTACAGTTGTATGACAACTAGCATTAACCTTACGCTAACACCCCTCTTCAGAAAGAAACCCTGTTCCTATTAGCTATAACTCTCCAGCTCTACTTTCCCAGAGTCAGACAATCAAAAAAAATCTATTTTCTATTCCTATAAATTTGTACGACATTTCTGGTTTATGCATCTTATAAGCTTTAATCAGTCTTCTATTTTTTAAAAATTTTTAAAGATTTATTTATTTTATGTATGTGAGTACACTGCAGCTATCTTCAGACACACCAGAAGAGGGCATCAGATCCCATTACAGATGGTTGTGAGCCATCATGTGGTTGCTGGGAATTGAACTCGGATCTCTGGAAGAGCAGCCAGTGCTCTTAACCACTGAGCCATCTCTCCAGCCCCAGCCCTCTATTTTTATGGCTATATTCTATGGCACAGAGCACAAGTCTATCCACTGATCATGTGATGAGCATATGTACTGTTGCTCCTTTGAGGATATTAAGAATAACAGCACTAGCTGGGCAGTGGTGGTGCCCAGCTTCAGGTGGATCTCTGAATTTGAGGCTAGCCCGGTCTACAAACCAAGTTCCAGGACAGACAGGGCTACAAAGAGAGACCCTATCTTAAAAAACAAAGAAAGAAAAAAACAACAGTATTGTGATCTTCCATTTAAATACTGTGATCCTCCATTTAAAATTCTTCGAAGAATTTCTGTTTTGTTTGAGGTCCTTGCTTTTTACTATTTTGAGATGGGGCCTCTCTATACAGCTTGGGCTGACCTGAAATCGCTATACAGCCCAGGCTGGCCTTGAATTTGTGACTCTGCCGTCCGTCTCTAAGTGCTGGAATCACAGGCATGCGCCACCATCCCAGGCCTTTGCCTATAAATTTTTGTGTGGATGTATTCTTTTAAGTCTCTTGGCTATCTGTTATGATTTGTGATCTGCCCCCACAGAATCATGTGTTTCAGTGAGATGTCCCTAGCTATGTGATGCTGACCACACATGCCTTCATACTCTCTCATTGGCCACACTCACTGTGATGAATGTAGAGCCAAACAATTGCAATCTGGGTACTTTCTGTAACTCGTACAAGGCATTGAAAGCTCAGTTTAACTAATACAGGGGCCAGAACGAAGAGATGCCTTGGGGTTACACACTTGTTGCTCTTGAGGAGGACTGGGTTCAGTTCCCAGCACCCACACAACAACTAAAACCATCTGTAATTGTAGTTTCAGAGGATCTGGTTCTCTTTTCTGGCCTCAGCAGGCACTGCATACATGTGTACATACCTACACATATATACAAAAAATAAAATTAAATTCTTTAAAAGTCCTTTTAAACTACCATGATAAAGCTTTAAGATAAACAGAAAGTCAACTATGTTTCAATAAAGATAACCTGGACCAGTGAGATGGTTCAGTGAGTAAGGGCACCAGCCACCAAACCTAATGACCTGAGTTTGATCAGGATAGAAGAGCACACCCCCACGAACTCCCAGCTTGTCCTCCAGCCTCCACACATATGCACATACATGTGTGTGTTCCTGTGAGTACCCACACATATATACATAAATGTAAAAAGAATTTTATAAACAAAAAAGAATAACCCAACAACAGGGATAAAGTATCTGAAGTGTTACTGGAACACACACCTGGCACACTAGAGCATAAAGCTGTTGCCATTCCAACTCCTGGGTGTAAAAACAAAAGGAGCCAACACATACACGCATCTGACTGTCTGTTCACTATGGAATTATACTTTAAAGGTTAATAAAATGCCAAGCCAAACGTACCTCAAGTCTGAATCCACTCCATGGAATTCAGTTACCAGCAATTACTGAAACAATGGCATCACAGACAAGATGAAAGATCACATTTGGATAAATGTACTTGCAACAAAAATCTGACATAAGAACATAGACCTAGCTCGGCATAGTGGTGCAGGGCTTTAATTCCAGCACTTAGGAAGATGGGATCTCTTCGGACAGGTAGATCTCTTGAGAGCCTGGGGCCAATCTGGTGGATGTAACAAGTTCCAGGCCACCCAGAGCTAACAGTGAGACTATCCTAGTGATTCCAGCACAGAATCAGGGATAGTGGTGGACACCTATAATCCTAGCACCTGGGAGGCAGGGCAGAAGGGTTTCTAGTTCAAGGCCATCCAATGAAAGACCCTCATCTCAAAAAGAACAAACTGGACAGGTAATGGTACCAAAAAAAAAAAAAATGGGCTGCAGGTTTACAGTACATAATGTATAAACACCATAGACAGATGTACAGACAGCTCAAAGTATCAGCAGAAAGAATCTCAGGAAGAACTCCAAGTAGAACTGGATGGGGGTATGGAGTTAAAAGATAGAGCTCCTGACTATTCTATCTGGTAACAACCTGTACCCAAGACAGGAAGGCCTGAGGCCTGTGGGAATGTCCCAGGCAGTACTGGACACAAGTGGACACAACTGCACAGTGGGAGGCAGGGCTCTCTAGACACACCAGGAGCAGACTCTAAGCCTTCTTTATTGGGTTTGCTATGTTGGAGGTGTTCCCTCCCAACCTCCAGTCACATCAACGCCACCAACCTTGGACTGCTATATATGAAAACAACTCAGGCTATAAGCACAGGCTTGTTCCAGCTCTGCTGAAGGCCCAGGAGACAATGACAATAGCTGTTAAAAGGTAAGCAAGAATGGTCCTAAAGAAGAAAATCGATGATTTCCAGGGACACTGCACTTCAGTTTGCCCTCACAGAAGCTTGCTGGCTTCTCACAGGATATTTCGTCCTTCTGGAACTAAGAAAACAACTCTGAGAACACATGTCTCCAAACAAGTTTCCCCAAGAGGGTCTGACAGAAAGAGCAAAAAGTCTGAGACTTATGAGCCAGAAGTCACAGAGCCTGACCAACTCCTGCTTGTTTCACAGAATCATCTGGGGAATAGGAAACATCTATTCCCAGAGCAGGCACACCTGCTCTGTGGTGTGGTGTGGCCTGGATCCTGGGAAGCTTGGATTTAGCAGTGGGCAAACCTACTTCAAATGAAGCAAAACAAGTTCCAAGTTTCACCCTACTTTCCACAGAAAATCATCTCCCTCTTGACATCTAGCAACAAAGCAGGAAATGAAGGTACTTTCTCACTTCCTGGAAGCCTGTAATGCACATGTGGAGGGGAAAGGAGCTATGGTATCCCCTAAGGAAGATGGGCACATGCAAACATCACCAAGAAGCCTGGTCCACACGGGCTGCTGTTCACTCCCAACTTGTAGCACCAAGCTCACAGCTGCCTGTAACTCCAGCTCTAGAGGATTCAACACCCTCTTTTGAACTCCATGGGCACCTATGGTCACATGCACACAGCCAAGCACAACACATGTGCACACACACGCGCACGCGCACACACACACATACACACAAACACCCAAGCACTTGCACATTTCTTCTTCTTCTTTTTTTTTTTTTTTGAGATAGGGTTTCTCTGTGTAGCCCTGGCAGTCCTGGAATTTGCTCTGTAAACCACCTGCCCTCGAAATCATAGAGATGTGCCTGCCTCTGCCTCCTGAGTGCTGGGATTAAAGGCATGTGCCACCATTACCCAGCTAGATACACATAATTTTAAAATAAAATATTTTTAAAATTTTTATTTATTTGATGTGTATGGGTGCTTTGTCTGCATGTATGCCTATGTATCATATGTGTACCTGGTGACTTCAGAGGCCAGAAAAGGGCACCAGTTCCCCTTGGACTGATGTTATAAACTGTTAGGAGCTTCCATATAAGTGAATTAAAACTGGAAACACAGTCACTGCTCCAAACCACTATCTCTTCAGTACCAATAAAATAAATCTTCATAAACAATGAAATTATAGCAGCCCACTATAGAACAGATACCTTTGGGGTCAAAGGCTGCCCTAAAAATACAGACTGGTGTAAAACAGAACTCAGGGGCTGGAGAGATGGCTCAGAGGTTGAGAGCACTGACTGCTCTTACAGAGGTCTTGAGTTCAACCCCCAGCAACACCATACCTCTTCTGGGCTGTAGGCATACATGCAGGCAGAATGCTGTATATATAATAAAATAAATCTTTTAAAAAAAAATAAAAACAAGTCACCAGTGGTGGTGCATGCATTTAATTCCAGCACTTGTGAGGCAGAGGCAGGCAGATTTCTGAGTTCAAGGCCAGCCTGGTCTACAGAGTGAGTTCCAGGACAGTCAGGGCTACACAAAGAAACAAACAAACAAACAAAATCAGAACTCAGTTCTCCGTCGCAGTGATTCACACAAATCCCAACAGTGAGCAGCAAGGTCTCCTAGCAGCTTCTGTTCTAAGAAAGGCCCACTAAGCTCCCATATGAAGAAAGAACTTTCTGGATGGCTGGAAAGAACCCTGTGTCTTCCCTCCTGTATTTCAATCAGGCCAGACATTAGAACATGGGTGTCAACAGAGGTCCAAAGGGGACATGATATAACTTCTCCTGGCAAGAGCAATGGCCACTGTCTTGGCCCGGTATGGAAAGTCAGGCAGTTCTGTAAAGAATTACTTAGCCTCAGACCCTCAGCCAGCAAAGTGGACCTGCATGCTAGTACTCCCTTCCAAAGCCCCTGCATCCAGGGCCCTATCCTCTATCACCCTCATGGGAACCTGTATGTGAGGTGCTTCTGAGCATCAGTCAGGACACAGGATTAGTCCTACAGTCAGCAGGGAGGTCTAGACCTGCTTATGCAGTGATGGAAAGTCCAGCAGCAATCCCAGAACAACAGAGTGTCCTCTAAGCCAACATCACCCTCAACCACTGCAGGAAGCAAGGCAGGAGCATCCCAACCATAAATGGTGAGGCAGGGCAACTGACCTTGCAAGACAGGGCAATCTGCCTAGTGCACTACAGTGGCAAGAAGTCTGTGCCTCTTCTCAGCAGGTGCAGAGACTGAAGGGGATGCCTGTGTGTAACAGCCAGAAGAAACTCAGAAAGGATACAGGTAACGAATTTGTAATAGATATGAGGACACAGTTTTGTGACAGATGGAGATGACAAGTCCAAGATACAGAGTGGGACTGGGTGGGCTGACATCGGGAGAGAGGCATCTCCTCATTCCTACTCCGATCCTACTGACTGAGGACCCTGCTGACTGAGCAGTAGCTCCCAGACAAGCCCTCTCCCAGGTCCCCCTCATTTCTACCAGGCACATCCCAGGCTCATGAACACTCCAGAGAGGAGCACAAAGCTGTCCTGGATAGCCCCTGGTATCCATGGACCAATCCTATCAGTGGATAATGTTGGCAAGTTTCAGATACAGGGACTGAGTCTCCACTTAGATCCCTAGGATTATTTCAGAAGCATCAATACTAATGAGGATTTAATCACCCTGGGTGTGGCCTGAGCTTTGGCATATTTAAAAGTCCAACATGATCTTGTATGTAGGCAGATCTGGGCACACAGACCTGTTAACTCCCTTAAAGGGTCCCAAGAGGCATGATGGGAGACCCTACCCCACATCAACTCTAGCCAGCTATTCACACCCATTCTTGCTGAGTGAGAAGATCCTAAGGAGGACTTCCAATGGACTTCCATTGTTTAAAGGATACTTCCTGAGTAGGCACAGGCAATGCAGGCTCCCAGAGACAGCAAGAGAGGAAAGGGGTTTTATCCGGTGCCTTATACAAAAGGACCTTTACCTCTGCATCTCATAGGCAGGCAAACTAGGGCTCAGAAAGGTCAAGCAGTTCAACTCAGGGAATCACCAGGATTTTTTTTTTTTAATTAGCAAAATCCATCTCTGTGTTTGCAGCAAAGCCCGTGAGAGAAAGAAGGTTTCCAGAAAGTCAGGAGCTGCGTGGACCTCTGCCCAAGCCCACCAAACCCAGGCCACTACAAAGACACTTCATCAGCAAGAAGCTGAGGCAACTTCCACACAGCTTCCTTCCCCAGGGAGCCCTACACTTACAACTATAATGGTCATTAAGACCAGAGGCCCTGGAGGCACCCCAAAACAGCATAGGGCTATAATGATTGTCACTGGTCTTTGTCTTTGTTGGTCCCCCTCCGCTGCCTGTGAGGCCTGTGTCAATCCACATGGGCCACTCCATTGCCAACTGAGAACCCCAGCTGCTCTGGGCAGCGTCCAAATGTTAAGCTGCTTTTAGAAAACTGGGGATTCATCCCTGGGCAGAAGGGATTTAGCCAGAATTGGGCACCATTTAGAGAAGATTACACCCTAATTGCCCTGGTGTCAGCAGGCAAGCTCCTGCCAACTGAGCCCTGGGACTGGGAGAGGTCCCTGGAGACCCTGGATTCCCTATCCAAGGACACAGAGCCCAGCACTGGGGCCTGGAGACCAGCCGTCATCTTCCACAGCAGCTGGCTCAACACAGGACTTCCATTTAGCAGCCTGTGGTCAGGACAGGAGGAGGGGCCCCATGGGCAGCATCCAGCTCCCATCTGCTCTGGGCCAGAAGAAGACAACTCACCAGGCATCAGAGCAGCCTGAAGCAGGCTAGCTACAGAGCACAGGTGCCTGTGGCAGCAGCCCACTTTTCTCACCGTCTCTAGCCCTTGCCACATTCTTTCATCTCACCAGCCTATTTAAGCAAGAGAAATCAGTGAGGCTCATGGTCAGAAAGTGACAAAAGAATCTCAAGTACAGGCCATTTCTACCTAGACCCTAGGGGGTTTCTCCCCACAGGACCAATAACAAGAAAAGAGCCCAAGAGAGATGAGAGACCATTACAGGCCATAAAGATAGATAGGCTCCATTTTCTAATTCTGAAGGTTCTGGAAAATGGTTGAGCCTGTGGACAGCACTGCAACACTTCAGCCCTGTCTCAGGATGCAGTAATGACACATACCCTGGTGCACATCTAACCCTGGTCCTCTGGGGCAAGTCCCCACCACAAGAGACTTGCATACCTTGAAGTGATATCATTAGGCTCACACTAAAGGATTCTGGGATTACATTTCCTAAAAGTTAGAGAAACCACAGATATCTGATCTCCAATCCTTGTAGTGTTTCATGCTTTGGCCTTGTCAAGTCACCGTGGAGCCTTCCATTCCTTCTCACGCTGTCACATGACTCTCACATCCTATCATCCTGGATGTCCTCTTTTAGACACTACCATGGACTATGTCATAGTCTGCTTTAGGTTGACTAGTTTGTCATCCTAATATAGCAGTTCTGGGAGGCAGGGACTAACAGGAGACAAACATGACAAGAAGAGAGCCTTCAGGAATGATGAGTGCCCTCTTGTGCAGCCACACACCTGTTTTCCCTCTGCTTTCTTTCTTTTTTTTTTTTTTTTGGTTTTTCAAGACAGGGTTTTTCTGTATAGCCCTGGCTGTCACTCACTCTGTAGACCAGGCTGGCCTCGAACTCAGAAATCTGCCTGCCTCTGCCTCCCAAGTTTCCCTCTGCTTTCAACCATGAGTTGAGCAGAAGCCCTCAGCAGAAGGCCAGCAAGTACAGATGTTATACTCTTAGGCTTTCCAGTCTCCAGAACCGTATGCTCAGATAAGCCCTTTCCTTTTGATGTTCTGTTCTAGTAATAGAAAGATCCAGTCCAACTATAATAGCAAGAACAGCCACAGCCATCGATGTTCTGTTCTAGTAACAGGAATGGGACTCAGATATGGTCCCACAGCCACAATGCAAACCACAGCTGCTATCTGGAGAAAGCAATCTGTACAATCCTCACCAAGATCTATAGTGTGGGATTGTATGTGGGGTCCTTAAAGGAACAGTGCAGGCAACCTCAAGTCACCAAAGATGACTTCTTGGAGGGGTTGGAGAGAGCAGTCCTCTGAGCCACGCTCACCCTTGGGATTTCTGGGAATAGGGCGGTCTTTCAGACTTCAGTTCTTACAGGTAGGGCAACCCATGGTGAGGACTCAGGCACAGCGATGGGATGAGGGAAAAGATGGACTGAGTCATAACACAAAAATAAATAAAGAAGAGCTGGGATGACAGCCCTTTGCCACCAAATCTGATGACCTGAATTTCATCCTTAGAGCCCATAAGGTGGAAAGAAGACTGACTTCTATAAAGTGTCAGAGCACACAGGCATGGGGAGGGTATACAAAATTATAAAGTAAAAACACATAAAGAGGAGACAGGTTAGTGGGTAAGAGCTTACCATGCGAGTTTAAAGTTCAAATCCAAAAGAACTTGCAAGAAGCCAGGCATGACAATACACTCCTGTAACACCAGTAATGGTAGAGGCAAAGTAAGGCAAAGGTAGAAAGGCCACTGGGGCACACTGGCCACCAGCCAAGCTCCAGTTTCATTGAGGACCCTGTCTTAAAGGAATAAGGTGAAATCAGGACACCCAATATCCTCCTCAGGCCTCTGCACAAGTGCAGCGTTGCATGCACTACCACACATATATGCCTTCCTCTCTCCTTTCTCTCTCTCACACATATATGGACACATATATAAATTAATTTAAAAAGATAGAAGCCCAATAAAGTGGCTAACACACTGTTAAAACAGCATTGTACTAGCAAAAGAAAAATCACATAGCTCAATGGAACAAAGCAGGGGACCTAGAAAGAACCATACAAGTACTTCCAAATGACGTTTGACAGAGGAGCAAAGGCCACTAGCCACACCAAACCAACTGGACACCCACACACAAAATAATCAGTCTTACACTCTTCACAGTTAATTCACAAGACACCAGAGTCTCACATGAAAAGTGGAGAACTATGAAGGTAGCTAAAATAAAAGAAACACCAACATGACCCTGGGTTTGGTTATGAAGCTCGCAACACTAAAAACACAGAAGCAAGAATGGCATGAAGTAGAACATCTGTCTAAGACACCACTAAGATACTGAAAAGACTAGTGTGCTCTGGGACTTAAGACTCAAAACAGCTAACTGCTTGCTGTGGCCACACATGTACTAAAAACAGCACTTAAAACTGAATAATAAGCAAGCAACTGGATCGAAGACATCCAAAAGGTCAGGGAAGGTATCAAATCAGACTAATGGCAAAGGGGCAAAAGAAAAATGCCCTGGATTCCAACCTGAGCATGGCAAAATAATAACGATGGGCTGAAAAGCTGAAAAGACACCTAGGGCCATGCGTCCTCAGGGATCTGCAAACTAAAGGGCAGCTACAGCATCCCCCTGTGCACACACTAAAACAGCCAATGTCCAGCAACAGCAGGGAACACTAGCATGAATGGGGCAGCAGGGACGCTCACTCACTACTAGTGGAAATACCAAACAGACCAGCCAGCTGGGAAGGCGGGTCCGCTTCTTACACAACTAAATAAGAGTTTAAACCTCATTCCTGTATTTATCCGGAAGATTAGAAAACTTATGTCTACAGTAGGTTTATTCATTATTGGAAAAAGTAAATCGACCAAAACACCCTTCAGTGGGTAAAGAGTTGGTGGGAAGAGATGAAGACACAGATGAACCTCCATAGTTCCAGTCACATGGCATTCTGATAAAAATAAAATTAGAGATGGCAAAAAGATCAGTGACTGACAGAGGCTTGGTGGGGGGAGAGTGAGTGGATGAAATCCAAGTGATTCTTCTTCAAGTTAGAAGGGTACTATGCACTTGCACTTGTCAAAGCCAGACAATGCAAAAAAAAAAAAAAAAAAAGAAGAAGAAGGGGGGGGGGGGAGGAGGAGGAGGAGGAGGAGGAGGCGGAGGAAGAGGAAGAGGAAGAGGAAGAGGAAGAGGAAGAGGAAGAGGAAGAAGAAGAAGAAGAAGAAGAAGAAGAAGAAGAAGGAGGCAGCAATCAAAGATCTTAATGTATGTGAATGTTTTAAAGATCTATATTGGGGGTCCTAGGATGGAATGCATAATATGGTCAAACAATTTAAATTACAAATGAATGGTGCAGAAATATTGCAATGGGATAAGTAACTGTGGGGTAAAGAGAAATACATAAAACTAAAGGCGAAAAGCTGGTGACGTAGCCTACTGGGACACACATGAACCATCTGGACACCTGCACATGTGAACCAGGACCAGTGAGTGACAGTGTGACAGATGGTGGGTGCCAAGTGTCTCACTGCTGGGGCAGGAGGCTCCAGATGAGCAGGTGGTGAGAAGGACGCATGTGGTGATGGGGAAGTAAGTGAATTCCTGGTTGCAGATACTGTGTCTGTGACTTAGTGGACACTACTCCCCCTGTGGCTGAAGGGCCGAGTATTAGCCAAACTTGGTACAATGAGCAACTAGATCTTTGTTTCTAATATCTCGCTCGTCTAAAGCAACTAGGGCTTCTTGGGAGAAATAGCTGGCTCCAGAACTAAATATAGAACATCTTGTAGTATCAGAAAGCTTAAAAAGGTACTGAACTAGGGGCTGGGGAGATGGCTCAATCAGTAAAGTCCTTGCTGCTCAAGTGAGTTCAGAACAAAGGCACCTATATACAAGGCATCTACAACCCCAGCACCATGGAGGCAAGACAGGAGAACAGTGGGGACGGGCCTTGCTGGCCAGCCAGCCTGGTCAGATCAGTGCACTGTAGGTTCAGTGAAAAAACCTATCCTGAAAAACATGGTGGGGAGCAATTGAAAAAGACACCCAACCTTATGTCTGACTTCTCTACATATGTGCACCTGCATACTACACACTCCCTGATACACACACGTGCACGTGTACACACACACACACACACACACACACACACAGAATGCTTAATAACAAACAAGCAAACAAAAAAACCACAACAATAGAGCTTTGTCAGGATCATAAAAGCCAAAGCTAGAAAAAGTTGTAGCAGCCAAATTATTATTACAACCCAGTGAATGAAGTAAAATTCCAATGTGTCCACTCTGATAAAACACTAAAGGGGGAGTGAGAGCAAAAGACAGGACTGTGTGAAACACCCAAACACTTTGCTGAGTTCTTCCCAAAGAGCAGTGAGTGAAATAGGCAAAGGAACAAGGCTAATGTGGAGAAATCTGTGGAGACTAAGGCGAGTCACTGTCTCAAAATCTTCACATTTTTGTTCATGTTACTTGGCTTGGACAAGTGGACAGTGTCACTTTCATAGCCTTCTAGTGCCATACACAACTGTTTTACCACCTCGGAAACCAATCTCTTACATTGCTCACCCTGTCCCTCAGTCAACAAAAGCCATGGCGAAGCACAGACCCCTGGTATGTGAGAAGACAGGACCATGACTGTCCTCTTTTGAACCTGTCATTCAAACCCACTCAAAAATACCAAATAACAATGTCCCCATTAGTGAGGTCTATCGAACACCTCACCTATCTTCCTTTAAACTGTCAAAGTTGCCAAAAATAAGGAATATCTGAGAAACCATCACAGTTTGAGCACCTGAGAAGACATGGTGACCAAATGTAACATAGCATCACAGATGAGACCCTGGGATAGAAGCAGGACACCTGGTAAAAGCAAAAACAAGCTAGACCAAGTGCAGGCTTTATGACAACTCCCTGGTACTGACTGGTTCATCGACTGTAACAAATGCATCACACTAAGGTACTACTTGAATGAGATGAGCAAGGGTGTATGTCTACACCAGAACTCTGCACTGTCTGAAATTCTGTAAATCTAGAATGGCCCTAAGTGATCTGTTTTTAAATGAATGATAAAGACACAGCACAGTTTGATAGAGTCAATGGTTAAAAGCACAGAAATTCTGGCACATGACACTTGGCTTTAACAAGGTGCTGAGGGGCTGGTGTGGATGTGGTGTCATAGGCTGGAAGCTCTGGGGTGTCTATGAGGTGGTGAGAGGCAGATATTTTTCACTTGATATAGGAACTTTCCAATCAGACATACAAGTGTGCTTTCTCGTGGCTGGGGCCAGCTGTGCCCAGGGCTCTAGTTCACTAGTGTTATGTGAGACAGGGTCTCATGTCCTTTAGTTTGACCTTGACCATGAGGCTGAAGATAATCTTGACCTTCTGATCCTCCTGCCTCTACTTCACAAGAGCTGGGCTGACAGGTGTGCACATCTCACCCTGTCTTCGTGGCACTGAGGATCAAATCCAAGGATCCGTGCAGGCTTGCCAAGCTCTCTGCCAGCTTAGCTACATCTCCTACCCCTTTGCTGTTTTTTAATGAATGAAATGACACACAAGCAATGCAAAATTCCCAATATTTTCATATCTTCCCTCACATATCAATCACTTTCAGACAAATAACTCTAGAAATCCCAATTGAGCCAAGCTGGGAAAACTGACGTGCTGGCTGCTCAGATAAACAGATAACATTAAGGAATTGTTAGGTTTCAGGCTTGAAAACTCAACAGCTCTTATTTTGTAGGAAAATACTCCATTTTCTCAACAGAGCTACTTCTACAGAAGTAACAAAGCAAGATGAACTGAGGCACAGAAGCAAGACCCGCCACAGCTAGAAACTGCAGGTGTAGGCAGGACCATGGCTGGGTCCACGGAACCCTTCTCTCTACTTCTGTTTTGCTTAGAACTACAACTCTTCAGGCTGAAGTGGTGGCAGACGCCTTTGATTCCCGAAACTAAAACCCAACCCAAACCAAAATACAAAAGCCCTACAATTCTTCTACTTTTTGAAAAACTGTGGCAGGTACACCGGGGTTTCCCTGTGCTGTGGTGTCCGTGTCTGACACATACTCATGGGAAAAGGGACCAAAAGGAGAAACACCCAGTGTTCCCACTTCTCATCACTGCACAGGTTCTACACCAGACACTGGTAGCTCTGCTCTATGTCCTGAATCTCCTAAAATGTACAGTTTTCAACAGTGACGTCTAACAGTGACGAGGCTCTCCACTCCTGCTCTCTTCCACACCATCATCCACCTGTGCAGGGTGGCCACCCGGCTTTAGGGAAACTGAGGGGACTGGCCTCAGCCCTGGCCCTTGGCCTCTATCCACTTCTATCCACATCCAGGCTTGGTCTGAAGGTGGATAGAACAGCCACACTACTCTTTTCTGCTTCACTCTGCATACTGAACCAGAGGGGCCTAAGGCCCAGCCTTCACCTATCTGAGCTTACGTGTCATGAAGTCACACACTGTCATCACAACATGGCTGGTAAAGAAATCAATCTTTACCCTCATGTGCAGAACAACCTGTCATTCGGTCTACATATGAAAAAGAAGGCCTGACTAGAAAGGGTGCACCCTTAACTGGCAAGAACAAATCTGTTCTCCACACAAATAAAGACCTGGGTTCCTGAGTGGACCCAGCAGGAATCCCACATGAACTTGGGCCAGGGCTCTTGCTGATGGTGGCTGCTCAGATCTAAGAGAAGGATAATGACCATCCAAGTAGTCTTAGTATGCCAGACTGTTGTGACAGGCACCATTATTAAGCCACCAAGGCCTAGACAAAAGAGTGGCTCATTGAAGGCCACACAATTCCTGAGAGCCCAGACAGGGTCCCCAAACACAACTCTGCCATCACAGAACTGGGAAGCACATACAATTAGCCCCCTTTCTTGCTCAGGCAATGCCTGACTTCTCGGAGGCCTGCTGGCTCCCATGAGAGTGATAAGCTCCCAGCACTAGGCTTGGGCCTCCCCCTGGCTCCACCTGCTAAGCCTCAAAATATGCTTGGCATCTCTGAAGACAGGCTCACTCCATCACAGCTGTGCCAGTCCTGTGTTCAGGGGAAGGTGGCCAAGGCCACGCCTCCACACGCTGGCAGGGATGGCCTGGAGCGGCCATTCACATGCCTGGGGCAGATTCTCTGCCAGGTATAGGTATCTGATTCCCATGTCCCTCAGAACACCACCAGGGTCTGATATGGCAGTTAAACACATTATTAAAAGTAGAAGGGACTGTCAAATTCCTTCATGACCCCTTGTCCACCATTTCATAGTTAGAAAGGTGGGTCCAGAAGAAGGAAGGTCACCCAACAGAAGGTGGACCACAAGGGCACTGTACAGATGCGTACAACCTCCTCACAAGTGCCTCAAGGATCTGCAAGACCCTCAGGTAAATCACCTTCATACAGACAGCCCATTACTGACACCCCACATGAGCCCACAAAACACACTGTGGCTCCTGTGCTTCCCCCCACCCCCAAGATCTGTCTGCTCAGAAATGGACAGTCTGAGGATGTCAGAGGATCAGGGGAACCACCACTCATTTAAAATTAGACCAGGACTTTCCCCTCTCTGGAAGCAAACACTCCAGAAAGCTGGGCCTCATGTTGGCAGGGCACCAATCTGTGTACCTTGAAGTGCACCCTCTGCTAACCCCTTCGTCACTCCTGCCTCCTCAAGTGGCACAAGGGTTGGAGACAACAACTTAGGCAAGCCCAGAGTCAAAGGGCCTGCCAGGAAGTGTCTAAGCTTGAGAGGTGAATGCGACTTCCAGGAAGAAGGGAGATGCAGAGTGGCCCCACAAACTGGCAAGGCATGACACACAGGGCAGCCCTCAGAGGTGGCAATAGCAGATAGCCAAGCAAAGACAAACAGGCATAGGGAGGTACTACAAGCACTACAGTGAGGAGCTTGAGGCCTGAATGACAAAGTGGAGGTAGGCTGACAAAGCATTTACTAGGTGCCAGGGTCTGTGCCCAGCCTGACGCTGGATTCCACCCACATAGGCATGGTGATACACACAGCTCAGCAACACCAGAAGTGACAGGGGACAGCAATGAGGGTGTGTCCAGGCCTGTTCATGGACCAAGCCCAGGTGGAGGGAAACTGCTTCTGGGAATCTCTCATGACAGAGATGGGGAAGCTGAACTCAGCCCATTCTCGTACGGTAACTGCCCTGCTCTGGCAGCCCAGCACACCTATATACCCAAAGCTTCAGCACAGGACACAGCAAGCTGTTTCATGACCATTTAGGACCATGAAGAAACTGACAAAAGTCCAGCTAATCCTCTTCCCCACCATGCTGGATATAAGGAAAAGAGGCACAGAATAACTTGGGACAGATGTGGCCCTTACTGAGTCAGAAACAAAATATCAGCAAAACAGGCCATGGGACATCCTCTCCACCTGTAGGTCAGTCAACACCCAGACCATGATTATCAGCAAGACACAGCCATTCACTCAGAAATAAAGACAGCGGGGTCAAACTGAGTCAGCTCACCTACCACAAGTCTGTCCTTAGATCTGGTCATAAACCCTTTCACCCAGGTCAGACAGCTTCCTCACCTCAAAGACTTGCATGATTAAATGCGGACAAGAGTACAAGCATCTCAACTACAGCCTAACTTGTTAGTAACTAAATCTACCACTTTTAAAGGAACAAACAACTTAAACAGTTCACCTCTCTATGGGAGAAAACTTCCCACATACACTGTCTCCTTAAATCTTGACTTGTTTTTTAAGTAAGAAGTTAGAATTTCAAATACAATACTGACCAAAATTAAAGAGTTTGACAAGAGCCTGCTCTGGCATGGGTGTGAGGGACAGACACAATGCTGTCAAGAGGCAAATAGGCACAAACTTTTGGCGACACTCTCTGAAGCTGATGCATTCCTCTGGATTCTACTAGAAACTTCCGAAAGAAACCTTATCCCAACTTACAAAAGGGAGAGGAGCAGTCTGCCCAAGCCTATATAGCCAGTATGGGGATGGCATTAGGCTAAGCAAATACCTAAAGGGCACCTAGAGAACAGATCACACCCTCTTCCACACGTCCTAAGAGGTTTCCCTCCAGATAACAAGGCTCGATGTGTGCCACTGTTCTTCACTGTGCCATAAAATGATTCTACCCATAATAATATTTGCATGAGGCTGACCAATGGAAGTCACTGAAGTGAGGACCAGCTAGGTCACCCACAGCCTGTTTTCATTGTACATGGAAGGAAATCTGCTAATTCAGAAGAGGATAGTGGGCTTCCCAGGAGAGGTTCACAGGCATTCCAAAGGAAGTGGGAAGGCAACCAATCTGTATATGCAAAGGGAGTGGCACTATAATTAACAGTTGCTACCTGCCTGGAGGACCAAGGAGGGGGGGAGGGGAACCCCAGACTGAAGACTAGATTTGGGAAGAGGACACACCCACTCCATATTTTCACAGTCCTGACCTTCATCTATAACATCAGTTTACCTGACACTCTCCTTCCAGGGGGGTTGCCCATCCCACTCCTTTGGTCAACCCTCTGCCAATGGAGCCTGGCTTGAGGAAGTTACTGATGTCCTCTGATAGGCAACAGATTTGAAATTCTGTGTGAAGACTCAATTCTTACCCACCCGAAGAAGCAGCCACTTCTGGGACTCATCCAGCCCTGCTCTACCCAGACTTTAAGGATTCATTCCCCCAGAAAAGTAAGAGAGGTTCTGAAGAGTTCAGGCACCTACCCAAAGTTGGCTGGGAGCAGACGTATCAAAAGATGAGCCTGTGATGAATACCCAAGAGCAGAACTGAGTCTGACAGGGAAGGGAAACTGTTTGGATAATCCAACAAGCTACCTGTATGGCCTCATGCCAGGCCTTTCCAAATATAGAATACTAAGAGACCAATACTTCTGGATTGGCAAAGCTGTATTCCTACTTTGCAGCGCTGGAAGCTAAGGTCTGAGGAGAGCTTACCCATGGCTTACCTATGGCTCACCCATGGCTCACCCATTATAAGCAATAAGAAGGGGTTAGTCCAAACTCACGTGTGTCCTTCTCCCATAAAGCATTTCCCCCACAGTCACCAGAACAAGGTTGGGGAATCAAGAAGGACGGAAGAGTCACTAACACTTAAAGCATCCCAGAAAGCTTATCCAGCTACCTCCTATTGCCTCTCCCCAAGCTCTTGGCCAGCCTGGGGGGCGGAGGGGGGTCTAACCTCTCTCCCTACAGTGGGATGACACAAATCACCATGTTTCTGACAGAAGGAACACAGATTCCATGGTGACAGGCAGGGCCTATAAGACAGAGCAAGACAGGAAGCGGTCGATGGAAGCCATGCATCCCAGTAGTGGGAGTACCATTAATGAGATGGGGGGAAAGCTGGCTGAGCTAGAGCTAAGCCACACAGATGCGATGGATACCGGGAAAGCCGGCCTGTCAAGGGCCATAGGCAACCAGGAGCTGCGACTCACTCAGCCCTGTATCCATTCCTTCTCAGCCTCAGGCAGTCACGAAACCAGAATAATAGCACAGAAAGCAGCTGCTCCAAAAGGGGGTAAGTGATTTGCTTGAAGGTGACAAACTGTGGTCAACCAGCCCCAGGTCCAGTCTTTCCCAGGGGTCACTTGCACGGACAGCCCCAGCTGTAAGGACATCATCTGCTCATCCCCCCCCCCACCACTTACACAGACACACCCGAGGCAGCAATAACCATAGCAGGACATTAGTCCTCAACGAAAGGGCCAACAAGGCCTGCAGAGAAAACTAGCGGATGAGTGGGACTGCAGGGAGTCTAGACCCCAGCAACCAGGCACCGGGCCGAGCACGGTCACTCACGGCCACTGCCCTGGACCGCAACTCTAGGTCTCCTGCCCCACCCCTGGAACCTCCCACCACTGGGCAGGGTGACCTTAGCGCCCGAGGCGGGGGTCGCAGCCGGCCACTCACCTCTTTGAGCTGCTCCATCTCGCTGCGGATGGCCTCATAGTCCACCTCGAGTTCCTCGAACTGCAGCTTGAGCTGGTGCTTCTCCTCCAGCACCGCCAGCCCATACTCGGCCGCCTGGATCTTCTCACGCGTGGTCTCGGCCAGCTCGTGGGACAGCCGCTTTACCTCGGCGCGCAGCCACTCCGGCTGCGCCTCCATCACCAGACGCGCATACTCCTCCTCCTCCGACGGCGCGGACATGGTGGCCGCGCGCCGAGGCTGGCTCCCACCTTGGCTCCCACAAGCCGGGCCCTCTTAGCTGCCGCCGCCGCCGCCCAGCCCCGACGGCCGCCCGCGCCGCCGCACTGCTCCTCCCTAACGCGCGCGGAACACTGGGGGCTGCAGTCCCACTGAGCTTGGACTACACAACCCGCAATCCCTTGCGCCCACACGGTCCGCGGCTGTGATTGGTCTAAATCTTAAGGGGATAGGGGGGGCCTAACGTGACGCAAAGCTACGTCCCCCTTAGCATTGTGGGAAATGTAGTCCTACATTACGTTCACTGCTTGGTCCGTTGTGCGCCGTGCTCGCCTGGCTGCAATAGTTGATTGGCCAGCGCTGCTGACGTGACAGAAGTGGGGTGCCACCGACCCCAGCCTAGGGACCCGGCAGCCACCCGGAGAACTTCTAGCCTTCCGCTCCCAGCCTTTGTGGAGTAAGATGATCCGAGCTGTGGATTCCACGAATAAGATTCGCGTCCTACAACGTCAGAGCATGGTTGGTGAGACTGTGTGGCGCGCGCTTTATGCGGAATTCGAATAACTTGTGGCGGGCCGCGGGCACTGCCAAAAGGATGCCAACAGCCTGACGCTAGGGGATCAGGGGAGCCCAAGCCCGGATACTACTTTCTCTTGTCCCCGTTGTCCGTTAGGATTTTTTTTTTTCATGGAAATGAAGGCACCTCCGTGAGCATAATGTCATAGGTATGTTTAAATGTTGTCTGTCCCCCGTTTTCCGCGGGACATAGCTGCACTCTTCACTATAAGTCTAAATAAAACTTCCTTCCTCGCATGTTGATTTGGTTATAACAAACTTGTTGTTCCTCTTCTCCACACACCCCCGCAACACCACACCCTACAGCTGTGGACCACCATAAAACATAGAGGTCAGCTGGAGAGATGGCTCAAGGGATAAAGCTCTTGCTCAGCAAAAGCAATGACCTATATTTGCACTCCTAGAGCCCACATAAAGCACAGTCTATAACCCCAATGTTCCCGGAGCAAGCTAGGAGGTGGAAACTGGAGAGTCCTCTGAAGCTAGACTGGCGTATGAAAAGAAGAGGGGAACATGGGGTGGGGAGAGATAAGAAAAACAAAGATAACCGGCCTCAAACAAGATGGAAGACAAAGACTGACAGCTGGATCTTGTCCTGATTCCCAGTGCATGTGGGGCCTGTGAGCACACACAGGAACATGAACCCACTTCACACACACAAAGAAAATCTAGGGTCAACGCAAGAATTGTGTAGTAAATAAACTTGGTGTGGTGGAACACATCTTTAATCTCAGCACTTGGGAGGCAGAGGTAGAAGGATTTCAAGACCAGCCTGATCTACATATCAAGTTCCAGGCCAACCAGGACTAAATAGAGAGACCCTGTCTCAAAAACAAAACAAGAGAGAGCTGTATAAATAAACGTGTTATTCCTCCTTCTCTTTAGCCAACCAGCCTAATTTTCTAGAACAGTCCAGGCTCTACACTGAGGCCCACATATCAGGCCCATGCAAGCTGTTCACACTAAGTGTGTGTGTGGGGGGGGGATTTAGAAGGCACAAACCTTCCTCCAACAAGCACATAGCTCTACAGTACCTGCAACTATCCTGGCTGCCTGGGAACCTCTCTACCCCAACCTGAACCTGACTATTGAGCAGATGTGAGTAAGGAGGGGGAGGGGGAGAGCTATGGTTTCTGGTGAGAACCTGACCAGGGAACTTTGAACTTGAAGATAAAGGTGACCACAGGCACATTGAGATACAAATGGTGGGTCACTACTTTTGTGGGCTTCCTTCAGCAGGGACAGTGCTGACCAGCAAGCTTAGGGCCCGGAGGAAGGTTTCTAGGATCAAGTTGTCACTGGTAGGAGTGGGGCAACCAAGAAATACTTCTCTGAGGAGGTGACTTCAGAGAGAGAGATCCAGAGGACTCCACATTCAAGCTGATGTAGATGGATCTCCCCCACACTTGCAGATGAGAGACCATCTCTTTATCACTTCCTGGGTCACCAGCCTCGCCAAGTCTTTGACTTGCACCAGCTCACTCAGCGCTCTCGATATTCCGGAAGGTTCACACCATTGTTTTATGAGTGAAGAAACTGAGGCTGTTACCAAATCCTTGGTATTGCCCTTGACTTCCCACCCTCTCATCCATTCATGCTGTCACTCTGCCTCTCAGCAAATACTGCCTGAGAGTTACCTGCTTGTCTCAATGGCCCAGCACCTCTGCCCGAATCATTGACGTCACCTCTTTTCCTCCCCTCCCCTCCCAAAACAAAGATGTTGAAACCATTTCCAAGTCTGCACATGCTCTGGAAGGGCCTCTTCACTCCACCCACTTGAGTGTTGATTCTCCTTCTGTGCTTTAGTTGGCTTCCTTCTGTTGAATGTGTGTATTCTTACATGGTGGGTGAGTCACCTTAGAATGTCAGCTCCAGGAGGGCAGGAACCTTGACAAGGCCCAGCATTTTCTAGCCCATATCTGGGGCTCCAGCCATGTTCCTAAGGGATTCCTCTCATGCAGTCTAGCCTAAGCCAGCACCACTCCCTGGAAATGTCTGCCTCTGGTGATGAGGCAGAGGATGCACATGAGGATGGAGGCAGCCTGGTAGAGAAGAACTTGAAGCTAGTAGTGAGGACTACTAGCCAAAAATGCCGTGTTCTTATCCACTGATGGACTTAGGGGCAGAGAGGAGTGAATTTTTCTATATCAACCTGCTGTGCAATTATGAACAAAGACTCCACTGTATCAGGCATCCCAGACAAAGCTGGCCAGTCCTGCACATAGATGCCCTGGCGAGGACTTACCAATATGGAGCACATCAGGTTCTGTATACTTGATGTTTTCTGGAGAGCGGTCCTGGTCCATATAAGTACCTCCTGATGGCCCAGGAGCAAAGTGTTCTCTCTTCTTCAATGGCAGCCTGCTTGAGCATGTTTGACTAACCTAGAAGAACCATGCATGATATAGCATTCCTGAAAACCCATGACGTATGACGGCAAATGGTTATGGGTTTAAATCTAAATCTCACTCATTCAACAAACCCCTGTGTCAGGCCTTGGGAGTTCAGACACATTACTAATGGTAATACTGGAGGCCTTAACATCCTTATTACCATTTATCCTGCTCCGAGACCTGTGCTTCAGAATTAATTTCTTGGGTTAGTGAGATGGTTGAGAGAGTAAAGGTACTTGTTCCAAAACTGATGACCTGAATCCAATCCCCAGACCCACGTGAAGGAAGGAGAGTACTGACTTCCACAAGTTGTTCTGAGAACTACATGACACACACACACACATACACACACACACACACACACACACACTCACTCCTGGCTGATGAGCAGATGGATACTCCTCTCCCTTGGGTATTCCTGCCCTGCCCTTCACTTCTTTCCTCATGTATCTGGGGGCATGGGGTCCTGTGGCTTGAGCCAAGATAGCTCTGGATGAGACGGCCCATTGGGACTATCACCCGACAGTTAGGCTGTCCGCCAGTGCCTCTCCCAGCTTCACAGAGAACCTTTTGTCCTGTAAAGCTCTGACCTACTCCTTAACTGATGCACTGATTCAACATGGACCCTATCAGAATCCCAGGTGGCTGCTTGTTTTCTAGAACTCTATCAATCAATGGGATAAAACGGAGAGCCTAGAAACTAACCCATACCTTTATGGTGAGCAAATGCTCCAGAAAACAAAAAACAAAAAACAAACAGATATCAAAGAGCAAAGTGTAAACCACCTCGTGTCAGGTGCAAAATTAGCCCAACTAGGATTAAAGACCTAGTTAGCACTATAATACTCCAGAAGAAAACACAGGGCTAGATTTTTGTGGCCTTGGATTAAGCAGTGGTTTCGTAGATATGACATCTGAGCCTAAGGGACAGCGGAAGAGAGAGAGAGACAGAATAGAGACAGAGAGACAGAGAGACAGAGAATATGAATCACCAAATTTAAAATCTCTCTTTCAAAGGATGATTTTAAATAGTGGGAGAGAAATCCAGTGACTGGGGTTCATCCCCTGAACACAGAGGTGTCATCTATAAGCTGTAACCTCAGAGCCCTGCACAGGGTGTCTTGGACCTCTGCAGGCCTTATATAGTGTAAGGACCCCATCTAAGAAAGAGCTGGGAGTAAAGGGCTTTTCTTTCTTTCATTCTTTTTCTCTTTCTTTTATCTTTCTTTTTTCTTTTCATTTTTCTTTTTGTAGTCTCTCTAAATAGTGTGTCTCTGGAACTCACTCTGTAGTCCAATCTGGCTTTGAACTCAGGGCTCTGCCTGTCTCTGCCCCTCTGTCCCTCTGCCCTTCTGCACCTCTGCCCCTCTGCCCCTCTGCCCCTCTGCCCCTCTGCCCCTCTGCCCCTCTGCC